>NC_132937.1:24910652-25253008 GCF_034638445.1 Ciconia boyciana
GGCTACCCACTACCCCCTGCTCAGGGCAGCAAGTGACACTGGAGGAAAGTCTCTGATGTCCTGGCAAGAAGGACACTTTTCTAGACAAGAGGGCTGAGCTTTCATCATTTTGGTGAGTGGTTTAAATTATTTCCTTGCAAATGAAAAAGCTGCTGTGGCTTCCATATTGAGACTCCTTAATATAGTGTCATCCTTTTTATGTTTGCTTGGGCATTGTTACCAACTTTGCCCTGTTTCCTTTACGCCTCCAACACAAAGATTTTTTGGTGCAGCCGGGACTGTGCCAGAGCTTGCTCTCCTCTTTCAGGTCTTCAGCTCACTTGTAGTTAGCCACATCAGTCAGCCGTGTACGTGGCCCTGCATTACGCTCTAGTGTGCGTTGGTGTATACAGCCACAGAAAGCGTGCGAAGGAAATACTTAACACCTCTTTTATCTTCCGCTTTCTGCTTCGGCTTTGTCCAAAGCCTGAAAAAATGTGAGATATACCACTTTGTTCTCAGGAGCTAAGTTTTGCAGGATTAGTCTTTTAAATCACAGCTTTTCTGGGTCAGCATTGCCTTATGTGGGACGTCATAGAATCACAGAATGGTTTGGGTTTGAACACTTCCAGTGATGGCGTATCCACGGTTTCTCTGGGCAACCTGTTCCAGTGTTTCACCACCCTCATTGTAAAAAATTTCTTCCTCATATCTAGTCTGAATCTACCCTCTTTTAGTTTAAAGCCATTGCCCCTTGTGCTACCGCTACAGGCCCTGCTAAAAACTCTTCCCCCATCTTTCTTATAAGCCCCCTTTAAGTACTGGAAGGCTGCAGTAAGGTCTCCCCGCAGCCTTCTCTTCTCCAGGCTGAACAACCCCAACTCTCTCAGCCTTTCCTCATAGGAGAGGTGTTCCATCCCTCTCATCATTTTTGTGGCCCTCCTCTGGACCCGCTCCAACAACTCCATGTCCTTCCTGTGCTGAGGGCTCCAGAGCTGGACGCAGCACTCCAGGTGGGGTCTCACCAGAGCAGAGTAGAGGGGCAGAATCACCTCCCTTCAACCTGGTGGTCATGCTCCTTTTGATGCCAACACTTATAAATAAATAACAGCAATCACTTAGTGTTTCATAGCTGGAAGATTTTTCTCCTTTGGACCCGTGTACCTCCATTGAGAGGAAAGTGGATGAGAGGACTAAACCATGCTCTCAGGGAAATCAGAAGCAAAAATTCCACTAACCAAGTCAGAAGCACCATCCATGAAACGTGCTTCTGACCCCCTGGACTTGACCAGATTTGGCCCAATGAGTCAATGGACCTGATCCAGAAGGTCCTTAGTTTTGAAGTGGGAAGCATGTTTCAAAGTAAAAGCTCTGCAAATATCTTCACACTGGCTTCCTGCTCTCTGCCACTAGTCATCCTTGTCGGCATGTTTACATTTCCCCTTGCCTGCGGTCTCTTTATCAGGCAATGGGTTTGTTCTGCGTCTAGTATAAAATAAGTGAGTGTGGGTTTCGCACACACACATACTGCACACATGCAGCGTGCTCAGGATGACACAGACGAGTACAGTATTGAGCATTTTTGTCTTGTTTCTTCACACCACTTTTGGGGAAAGTGGTTGTACCTCAGCAGATGGTGATGGTGAGTCATTTAATCTTCATCTTTCCACTCATATATCATCTTGAAAAACCTGAGTTAAGAGCTCCAAAATGCAACTGCTGGGTTAAATGTTTTAGTGTTTTAGCCTCCAGTCTCTTTCTTTTAGTGCCAGTACCCGAGGTGGATGTGGAACTCAAGGGTACCTATTTAATTTAATTCCCAAGGCTCCCGTCCTTGTAACATCCACATTTGTATGAAATAAGGGAGACCATAGCTGTATGCAGAGGGCATGCAAGATCAGACCTGTTAATCCTCTCTCATTGTATCTAGTGTTTGTGTGAGGAGTTGTGCCTGGGAGCGAGGAACTGCTTCACCCTTCTGCAGTCCATGGTCACTCTGAGCTGCTGTCAGAGGGGAGTGAGGGTCTGGCTTCTCTTGCTCTTGGCAGTTTCCCCCAAAGAAAATGTTTCAATGTACATCAAACTTGGCCCAAACTGTTCCACTTCAAAGGACAAACTTTTTCTCTTTTTCTTCAAGCAATTGCATCAGGTATATCTGGGGGATAGACCCAGTCTCCCTTGTAGTATGGCTGAAGCAGCAATTCAACCAGGGGGTTCTCACAGCTCATCACTAAGAGCATTCATCCCTTACTCAGCAAATAATTATAAATTAATTCAACAGTTTCAATTTAGTTTTATTGCAGATTTCATTATCTCATTTGGAGAAGTGAATATTATTTAGCAGCATCAAAATCAAAACTGGAAATATAAAGAGCAGCAATAAAACCACTGTTTCAGTCTGCTGTTCCTTTTCTCAAAAGGGAGCTGAAAAATTGGATTTACAGATTCAGTCCCTAATCTGTTAAACTCTTTCTTGTCTAATACTAAACAAACAGCAGTGACAGAGCTTGTTGCACTGTGCCTGAAGGACATGGTCAGTCGCTCAGTTACTGGTAGTTTTAGGGGTCCATTGTTTGGGAGCAAAAGAGTTTTTGGGTTTTAGGAAGATAATGGCTGTTTTCCTGTGCTATCTCACAGATAGAGAATCTCATTTTCCCCTGTGTGACATGTATTATAACACATATGTATGTACACATATGTACATACATACATATATACATAGATAGGATATGCATGATAAGTTTTTTAGTTAGAAGAAAACAGGGAGTGGCTCAGAAGTGCATCTAACAACCTTGTTTTTTCTATTTGCCTTTTATTTATACAATCTGCAGCTGTTTAGAGTCAGCTTTGGCAAGCAGCTAGGGTGGTGAATGGTCAATGCTAGTGATTTATCATTGGTGTCACTGAAATCTTCAGGACTTCCCAAAAGCAGATACGACCAGACCTTTCTTTGTTTTGTCACTAACTTCCAGTAAACCATAATTTGTTCAGAATTAAAGACAAACAGATTCAGAAAATCCCCACTGAGCAATTAGCAGCTTTTATGATTTCTTTGTGAGTCTTGTGGGTTTGGCCAACAAATTAAACAATCTAGGGTAAAATCGCCCCGATGGATGTTTGGCTTTCACTCTTCACCTTTCCGACTCGCCCTGTGTCCTGGCAAAGTGCCACCAGCCAACGCAGGCATGAGCTCACCCTGTCTTATGGGCAGAGGAGGGAAAAGCTCACTGCAGCACTTGCCTTCATCTCTTCCTCTTTTCTGAACAGCAGACTGCCTCCCAAGCACTGTCTCCCAGCCTGGCAGAGGTGGCGGAGATCCCCAAAAGCCTTAAAAGATCTACAAGCAGAGCTAAGAAGAGGCAGCCACAGAGGTCCAGGAGGGCACGGCCAGGGGAAGCAGGGGCAGCAGGCTGCAGGCTCTCACGGGCAGGACAGCTGGCTTCAGTGGTCCTCCTACCCAGACTTGTATGATTTGCCCAACCCACACCAAAACCCTTGCGATTAAAACAAGTTCTGCCTGAATCAGATCAGCACTAGAGATTTCGCATTACTCTGTCCATGGAGACAGTCACTTAATTGACTTCGGAAATTTGGTCACTGGTCCTGCAGGTGCTTAGTGGTGCCTTTAGTTTCACATGGTGGTGTTAGTCCCAGTGGCTTCAGAGCTTAAAGCTGAAGCATATCCACAGCCTCTGCTAACACTCACCTCTTGGTAAAGGCTCATGAGATTCCTGCTGTGATTTGAACCATCCTACTGGGTGTTGCCCAAACCCAAGAGACAAGCATTTCTGTGAAGGACCTGCCATGGCTGTAGCTACAAGAGCAGTTTTTCTCCCACTAGAATCGCCACCTCAAGCCCTGCCTTGATTTCAGCAGAGCCAGGCTCAGGGCTCTGCCTGGTCTGGGCTTCTCAAGGAAAAAATTAGAATCTTGTAAACTTTTAATTGTATGAAGAGTCCTTAGCACTGTGAGTCACGTTAGAGTCATCAAAACCATTTACGTAGCAAACACATTCATGCGTGGTGGTTCTGAGGTTTAGGAAAGAAGTGTAACTGAGGCTACATGCATATATATGTCAGACAAAAAAATTACTGTCAGCCCATGGAGGAACCATACCAGAAAAATAATTTCAAATTGCTTACTTAACACCATTCATGAGGTTTAATTATCATATATTCTATGGTTAGGATGTTATTTCCATGAATAAGTAACCATGTAATCACAATGTCAAAGTTCAGTGTCAAAGAGGTAAAGTCAGCTTTCCTTCCAGTGCGGCACCAAAGGTGCACTACGCTGGTTAAATATTCAATGGCTGTTTGAACTGCAAGACAAAACCTTTTTCATTCTTTTCGTTTTGCAGTCAGCCTGACAGAGAATTCGTTAAAATTTCTGTCATTTTTCAGCAAAGCAGTAGCAGACAGCTGAAATATTTTTTCTGATATGCCATTTATTAATGATTACCAGTTTTGTGTGTTTATGCGAAATCTGGTATAAGTAGTTTGCATATACAGAGAGCACCAAGCAGTCTCTCTCTCTTATATGAAGGAAGATCAGTCATCCTAATTCGTAAGTTTTAAAGTTGTCTTGAGGTAGCTATGAGTATAAATAAGCCAGTCTCCTGGTAGTTGCAAGTGAAGCCTTAGAGAGGCATAAAATGTCATATATCTGTGCATGTGAGCTTTGGGTGTATCTATCTATATAAAATATGGGACTTTTCAATTTTATACATATTCATTTCAGCTTACTAGTTATCCCTTGAATTTTGAATATGTGTATATCTGTATGCACACACTTTTACCCACAAATATGTAACTTTATGTAATATACATTTCTGTACATGTATATCTGCCCAGATGGCTCTGGGCTGCCTTGGTCAAGACTCTCACCTGTGTGAAACTGCTGCAGGGCTTGTTCTAGGGTTGCGCTGACCTCTGTGTCTCTCTTGAATGTGATGGTCAAATAGAGTGGCTTTGTACCGCACCTGCTTTGTCTGTGTCTGTGCTGCACAGGTTAGCCCCTCAAAGCAGCACTGCTGGTGGAAGATATGACATTTCCTTGTCCTTCAGGGAGAGCTGGGCTCTCCTTCGGATGGATCCCACCAGAGCTGCAGTGAGAAGGGAAGACCAGTATTTGCTTCTCAGCAATTGCTCATGGTGGCAAATGGCCACTAAATCATAGCTCGGGGAATAGATCTGCCTCTGGGTTCTGGATTAGTGCAGCATTGGATACTCCTGTCCCTCCTGCTGCCCACCACGGGTGCTGGTGGCAGCAGCCCCCTTCCTAGCCCCTGCCTGCACTGCTTTTGTGTTTTTCTCTGCATTCCTGACTGACTTCTGAATTTCTTCTTTTACTCAAAATCCAGCTCCAGATGCACCTGAGCTCCAAGGTCAGGAGGAAACACTGCCGATAGTGAACCTGTGGGGTGATGCTCTTTACTTACATTTTAAAGCAATCAAAAAACTCTCCCCTGCTTTTTCCCTGCTGTCAAACCATGACCATTTTGGATCTTCAGATGTGCTCCCACGCCGGACAAGGTCTGGGTCTCCCTGTACGCTGGCAGGATTGGCCAGGGATCATAGGACATCACTGGCAGGACTACGAATCATGGTATCCAAGTAGCTGGTCACCCCTCAGTGATCCGATTCACGTGGGTGACAGCAGAGATGACCATCATTTTCTCTGGGAGGGATTTTCCATTGGAAATGTCTCCACGGGCATTTCCCCACACTGTTTGTGAGTGTGAGTCACTGATATCCCCGGAGCAGCCAAGGTCTTGTTCTCGCTGCAGCAGGTGCCCCGCATGGCAAGGGCACGTCCGAGGGGTGGGTAGGAGAAGACCAAGCAGGGGATCGGGAACAGGCCCTGGACACGGGGAAGAGTGTTATGTATCATCAGAGCTACCCTTAACCACTGGTAAAAGGAGACAGAGGCATTCTGCCCCGAGGATCCGCTCAAGGGGTCATGGCAATAACCCTTTCCTGTCCACTTGGCTGCGGTGGGTGAGATTTCATGAAATGAGGCTGAACTGGCGGTTTCTGCCAGAGAGGACTCCTCTCAGAAGCATCAGTTTTTGCTTCACTGACCTCATACCTGCCAAGTGTAGGACTTGAGACATATGCTCTTAGTCAAATCGCGATTGTTTTATTAGTCATCGAAGCAAATTTGCAGGAAGCCACGCATTCTGGCAGAAAGTCTGAGCTTTCCCTCCTGAGCCCAAATTTGTGACATTTCAGAAAACTTTGCAGTACAATCAAAATGGGGCTTAATTGCTTCATGACACCAAAATACTCTTGCTTTCCTAAAACCACCCATACAATTTTCCAGTCTTCTCAGGAACCTGGTGACAGGCCAGACCTTCACAGCACGGGCAGGGGCAGAGCAGGGGCAGGAAGATGCTGCTCGGGCGCTCTCAGCCGTCTGTGAGGCTGGTCCTGATGCAGGTGCAGCAATGGCAACTGTCGAGCGTGCATCCTTGGCTGTGGGTCTGCCACTTCGGAGCTACAAGGTGTTTGATGTACTTTCAGGCTGTCCTGAGCTGAAATTTCCATACAAATAACTCCCGTTGAAATGAGCCCTTGCTCTTGAGCAGACGTTAGCCTCGAGCATCAGCCCCAGACACCGCCGGCAGTAACCGTGCAAAGTATATCCCCAGTGCATGTTTCTATTCTGTTTATTTTCAAGACTGTTTTGGTCCTTGACTTGAATATTCTGGTTTTCAACAGGCATCATGAACATGTCTTGCTTTCCTTTGTATGCCCAAGGATAGCAGCATTTTGTGGCTCCTAATAGGAAAACCTGTTTAAGAAAGTTCTGAAATTATTTTCAGATGGAGTAGGTCCTGCTTTTATCTTGGTATAAAGTTTATCTGTAACTTTTAAAATGAGAATTCCCCTGTCCCTGGCTAAAACTTAGGAGGAATTAAACTGAAGAGCAGACAATATATTTTCTCTGTTTTGCACTTGACACTGGGACTTTTTAACAGAGGTTTCCAGGTTGACATCAGTGCCCTCTTTGCCCGTGATTAATAGAAAAGAACAGACATAAGGTGTCTCGTCTGACCAAACCATCTGCGACACTATGTCTTTTTATAGTTCACAGACCAATGATGCAGAATGTACTTTTGTGCATGGTAAGTGGGTGGGCTTCATTGGCATGCAGGGAGAGCGACCTTGAAAGGTGCAAGTGGCTTTTAATTTCATTTTGAACAAGCTTTCTTTGCTTCTTACAAAACAGATGGGTTGATCCTCTTCCTTTCAGGCAACCACGTAAAGACACAACCTTGTATACAGTGGAGCTGCAAATCAAATACACTCATGGGTTTGCTTCAGTAACATCCTGCAAATCTCTCCTTAGGGACTTTTGGAGATGATGAACCAGACAATTTTGACATCGACTGCTTCAGCCAGCTGGAATTTAAGGATTCCTATAGCAGCCTGACCTGCAATTTTACCGAGCTGCCTCCTCACAACACTAACTATACCCTGGCCCTGTGGTAAGTGCTGTCAGTCTGTCCTTTGGTAAACTTCTGGGATGTGAAATGCTAAGCACCAGTAGTCATGTTGCCATATGCTGGGAAACAGGAGCAGCAAAGCTAGACAAAATTCTGTTTCAGAGTGTTTTACCAAGTTTGAATACTATATTCAGCAAAGAACAAGAGTTTACTGAAACAGAACTTAACTCCCTAATAAGAAAAAAAATCAGCTGGAAGGGTCTGTAAAGAGCATTATAACATCTTCAGTAGTCCTGATCTTGCCTCTGTTCCTCTGGAACACCTGTAATTACGGATGTAGCCCAGCATGCACTGGGAGCATTTTTCCTTTAAATTAAATGATAATTTAAAAAAAACAAACCTAGCCTTCATCAAGTGAAAAGTAAAAATGTTTTTGAAGAGGTAGATCCTTTCCACAGAAAATTCTTTGCCAAGAAGGCTGCAGGGAAAATGCCTTTATCTACGTCAAGACGAAAATTAAGCAACTGTCTTCGCACACACAGACATGCAAAAAACACACCAGAATGAGTATACAAAAACCCAACAGTTACCAAACACATCAGTCATCTCCACTTCTTGTTGAGGCCTTGAAACTCTTTTCCACCATTTTTTTTAACTGATGCACCTAGCTGAAGAAGCTTAGATTTTGTTCCTTTAGCATACTTCCGCTTTTCCCTTTGCCTGTTTTTCCTGAAACTGAGAGTTGTGTGGCAGCCAGCAAAAGAAGTGGATTTTTTTTTAATCTGGTTACTCTAATCACGACTTAATTTTTTACACCTAGTTTATTAGAATTTTTCTATTTTTATGGGATTTATTCTGGATTTTGACTGAAATTTTGTGACAGTCCTCAAACACAGGAGTCACACAGATGGAGGAACACATAGATATATTTTCACTTCTGAAACTGTGCCATATGACTCCTTCATGACCTGGCTGACTGTTGACCCTGTATTTGCTACCACTTCAGTCAATAAGAAATTTCTCTTTATCTTCAGTGAGCATCCAAACCTATTGCCCTATATTTAAAAATGGCAGCAGTAAGATAATTTTTAAAAATACAAAGGTTTTTAACACATACATCTCCAATTTAATAATTGCATTTTTTTCTTGGAGAGCTCCAGGACTCTTACTGTGACTCACATCACTTGATTATTGTGCTCAAAGACCACAAGGAAAAACACTATCAATCTTTTAAACTCCTTATTTGCATGGCATTTTTTTCTTATTTCACATGGAGTCTCACTTCAGTTAATGTGAAATGAGCATCAGGATTCGTCCCTTACTATGGTATAGTAAGACTGAGAAGAAATTAACGTTGTGTCACTTTGGTCAACAGTACCAAGGAAGACAGCAATTATGTGTGCTTCAATATGGAGAAACAGGAAGATGCATATTTCTTACAATTCACTGATATACTCTCAAATAAAGAGATTTGCATGGACTCTGAGATGAAAAGAAGGGTCTGCAGGAGTCTGGTTGTAACTGACATTGGTAAGACACTTAATATTTTGGACTTTTTTAAGATATAAGCATTACTGGCGGAAAAAAATAGCCCAGCACAAAGCCTAAGCGTCAATCTGGATGACATAGAGGCAGTATAAAATAGCATCCTAGCAGGGCATGTAGCCCGGACTGGGATGTTGGGAGAGTGTGGTGTTCCCCTTGCTTCAAAGCCAAACACGATTAACCTCCATTCAAAATGTGCAGCTGAATTCTGGCTTATTGTAACACTCTGCCCAGACCTGGACATAGGCCGAATCGTGCACATGGGTGAAGCAGCTGTTCCTGAGCGTGGATGAACTGTCAAGCAGGGACATTTTGTTCTTCTCTTACTAGGGATTGTGCAGTTTCAGGACTGACCACCCCAAGTCTAGCATGAGCTCGGTAGCACAGGGACCGCAAGGTTGCAAGATCTCACGTTTTCACACCTTGTTTTTTGGTGGAGTCTGTTGTCTGAAAGAGGTGCTTGGGCATCCTGCAATGCAGAAGGGACACTGAGAGCCCACGAATGGACTCGTCAAAGCCATGTTGGGGACCTGCCTGAGCCAAGAAATAGGGAACTCGGGGAAGAGGGGCTTCTTAGGACTTATCCCTCCCGGGAGCTGGTCTCATTCAAGGGCTGCAGAGAAGCCCATGTAGGGCAGCTCTGTTCCGCTTTGGTGCCACATTGCTTTGCCTTACTTTGGCAATAGGCACTGCAACATCTCCCCCTTATGAAACATTTCTCCGCAGTCCAATAGTTTTGTAATAATCTTACATTTCCTCTCAGTTAACAGGCCAGCCAGGACCATCTCTGGTGGTCTCTCCTCTAGAAACTGTAGGTTCTGCATAGAAGGATTAAGTATTTGGGGGCTGCAGAAGCAGTGGGCATAATTTCTGGCTATATGCATTTTCCTGAGAGGAGAGAGGTGTGGGCTCCCTATTCCTGTGAGACTGATGTACATGGCGCATTCAGGAAGCCTCAGTGGCACAGACACAGGTCCCTGCGGACCTCAGGCACACCCAGCTCAGGCACAGCTTGGGGAGAGTCCTGAGGGCTGCATTTTGGACTTGATGTACTTGCACGGATGGTCATTTGACACAGTGTCCTGCAGACCAGGTCAGGTGTGGGTTCATAGCAAAGGCCTGGAGGCACAGCCCCCTCTGCTATATCTAACACTGTCATACTTTGTCCCTTTCTCTGTCCCATCACTCTGACAGCCACTAGCAGTTGTACCCATACCCTTCCTACTAGACCAGCGATGGGTTTTGCCATGGGGTCTCCATCTCAGAGCACTGGTTAGAGGGATAGAATTTCAGGTCTTCAAGCAGTGCTATTGCAGGGGTGGGCATGCTCAGGAATTGCTTTCCAAGACTAAATGTCACATCCCCAGGAGGTGCCATCCCTGCTGGTCACACTGCTGCTCCAGCAGGTCAAAACCAAGCCCCTCTCAGGACCAAGGTGTAAGGATGAGCTGGGGCTGAGCATCGACGCTCGCCCAGCTCGGGCCAGCCCCCGCTCAAGATAGGTCACCCTGCAGGGGGTGTAACTTGGAGTGGACCTTTTTTTTAACTTTTCAAAACCTGTTTATTTTGTAGTAACATTTTTCTACTCCTGTTATATCCTGGTTTATTATCATTTGCAGTTAAGCCTGAAGTACCATTCGATATCAAGATCACATACCAAAAGGAAGCAAATGAATACCTTATTCATTATAGCACACCACACTCATGGAAGAAATACTTGAAGGACAAATTAATACACCAAGTAGCGTACTGGCAGGAAGAAGGTACTTGGAAGGTAAGCGATGATGTATTCATGAGTTTACACTAATTTCCAAAATTAAATGTTATCAGAAATACCACTATTATGTAAAAACCCTCGAATCTGCATTTCTACAGTTCTCCAGCTGAAAGCTTGGAAAGGTGCAATATTTGGCATTTGGAAATTTCATCAGTTGAAAAAATTCCAGACCGACAGCACCCACGCCTGTTAGGTGCTTCTCTGGGCTAATGAAGTTTCATTCATTTGGGCTCTGCAGTGGGAAGAGAAGACATAATGTAACAAACCATCCTAAGTGTTTGGATGGCTTGCTCTTTGCTATGATGGTTTTGCTCTTATTTTCTGTGCTCATCAGTCAGTAAATCGTATGACCGCTTTCCTTATTCAGCAACAGTTTCTTCGTGTCCCTTTTCCACTGAGCCTCTCCAGGCTTCCAGTGCAGCCCTGCAGCTCTCCCACCCTCAGACCAAGTTTCAGGCTGCACCTGCCTGTGAACTGGATCTGGTTTGGGCTGCCCAGCTGCTGGAACCTCTGTGTCCCCTGTCACAAGAGCAGCCGTGCAAACACTAGTCCAGGTGGGGGGTGTTTAAAGCGTGGACTATACCCGGTTTTTAGGGAGGGAACATAGGAGAACTGTAACTAGAAAAAGAAAAGGATTCAGGCAACCCAATACATTGAAATGAAGAGCACCAGAGCTGCACTGTAGGATTTCAGCTTCTTTCCTGTAGCTGCTCTTTCAGAAGTTGTCTTTTTCTGCTGCACAAATGTATTTTTTCCCCTCTCTCTTCCGAGCCTTCCCAGGGAAGCATGTATTTCCTACTGCAGTGTCGGCAGTAGCAAAGCACAGTTAATACTTCCAGCTGCTTTCCAAAGAGCTTTTACCTGGCGTTAGGCTCTCTTCTCGATACTGTCTGCACTATATTGCTGTTAAGCTAGACTGATGCTGTGATGACCACCTGTGTAATAACCAAAGACACGGAGCTAACAGCACAGTATTGCAGGGATGCACCTGATCTTGCACTTTTTGCTGAAACTCAAAGATACTTTTCCTGTGTCTTCTAGAAAAATAATTGGGATTTTTTTGTGTGTTTAGACAATAAAGTCGCCATACCTGCAGGTAAAATTACTGGGGAAAAACCTCGAAAATGATGCATCGTATGAGGTGAAAGTACGTTCGCAGCCCAATGGAGATTTTTTTAAGGGCATGTGGAGCGAATGGAGCACTTCCAAGAGCTTCAGGACCGTCAAGGAGCAGCACTCCACAGAGAGCTGTAAGGGCAGAAGCCACTTTGGTCCACCTGGAAGAAAGCAGAGCTAAGGGTCCTCGGCTCCCTGGCCAGCCCTGGCGGCAGCAGTGACGAGAGCATGGGGAGGGAAGAGCCTGTGGCCACAGCAGGGTCAGCCCTCACAAGCACCAGGCACCCCAGAAAGCGGCTGTATTGCTCTGGTCTGGGGCTGACTCTACATGTGAAGTTAAATCTCACTCAAGGGCGATTAGATCAGATGAAGTGTTGCTGTAAGGGCACGAGGGGGGTGCAAAGGGAGGTGAAGGCTGACTCACTCCTGCTTGCTGCCTGCTGGCCTGCAGGAAGAAGGACCAGCTTGCACTGAGCATTTTAGGTAAGGCACAAAGAGCGGTGAAACACAGCCTTTTTCAGGGCCCTGGATTTGTGTGCGAACATGGCACATAAATCACAAATATGATACAGAATAAAATCTCATCATTGCACTTGTAGACAAGAATAATTCTTCTGGTCCTTGGGGTCACTTCAGTCCCCAGGGGCACCTTGGCATTACGTGTGTTCAAAGTCACTTTAGTGCTGCTGTAAGGACACGGCGAGCGCTGGCTTCAATGTGCTGGAGGTGCTTCAAGCTGCTTTAATCCAACCTGGGAAGCCAGCTTAGAGCTCAGCCAAGTGCTGATGCTCTGGCAGCCCACCTCTTTCCTCCTTCAGGGAGGCAGGAGAAATGTACCACTGCACTTTGTCCAATGATAGGCAAGTGCAATGCTTGGCATTAATTCCTAATTTATTGTCTGAAGAGACATTACAGTTACGGTGGCTTAACAGGGAGACATTTACATGCATTGGCTGATGTTCTTTTTTTTTTCTCTAGATAGCAGTGTGGTCATGGTTATACTCTCCATACTGGGGTTCATGCTGTCCATTGTCATGATTGTCCTGATCATAACTTTTTGGGAAAACAGGTAATCTAAGTCTCTTTGTATCAGAAAAAGTGTTGGAAGCCAATCCTGTTCTGACAGTCGTATTGTTTTCCCTGTTATACTTGTGAACTATCCTCTTTCCATCTCTGGACCTCTGTATCAAGCCAAAGGCAGGCAAAGAGTAGAAGTGGGCACCACAAGAGAGGGTATTGGGAGGCAGAAGATGACCTGCCACTTTGAGCAGACTTCAGTCTTGGGCTCGAAACACTGGGACTTTTGGGGAGCTGAAGTCACCACGAAACACAGAGTTGGTGTCTCACTGGAGGCAAATTTGACTCAAAAGCTTCAAGCAAGATCCAGAAAAGAAAGCGACCTGTGGGTTTTAGTAAAGTCCCAAGAGGTGTGGAAACAGTACACTGGGGACATTGTCTCTTTCCCTTTGATAGGCTGAGTCAGCAGGGTGTTTGCTCTGCAGCGCTTTCAAAAGCAGCAAGGCAGAGCTCTCTGCAACAAGGGTTTGATGGCGTCAGCCACCAGCCCAGTCGGGTCCACATCCAGCCAGCCATGTGGAAAAATCAAGCTCTACATCCCCCACCAAAGCAGTCACGGCAGAAGTGTGACTGGAGATACATTCATTACACAGGCAGTCCTTTGTCTGCTTTGGTTTTTTTTCGTATATTGGCTACACAGGAGTAGAGAGATACCTGTAAATATATTTTTTGGCTATATATGCTTATATAGAATAGATAGTTGACAAATTTAAGAAAATGAATAGATATGTAGATAATCTGGTAAAACCAGAATCTGAAGTGAAAAAGTTTAACCATAGGAGATGAACCCCTCGCAAGGCAGAAAGTCCAGGGCTGTTTGGTGGCATTCAGAGTGGCCCGTCCATGACATCCAGCTCCACTGACATCCAGAGCGATGGCTGCATGCAAGCTGTTTTTTGGGGACAACACTTGGGCTGTGCTAACTCCTGAATTACACACAGGGATTGCCTGGGAATGTGCTAGTTGTCCCCAGTCAAACCATGCCAAGAACAATTTTGATAATAAAACATTTTAGACACTGGAGTTATCTGCCAGGGAATGCTCCCTGGTGCTGTTTTATTTGCAAGTATACATGCAGCTTGAGATTTCTAACTCTTGCTTTTTACTGTTGCTGAGCACCTGCAGTTCTCTAACTTTGCTAGAAGTTCTGCTTATGTAAAACTGCTGAAAAAACAGCCTTTTAGATGGTGAGACTTTTTGAATGCAGACATTTCCCTTCAAAAAAGAGGAGGGTTTTACATGTAGGTATATATACCCACATATACAGACACATGTATAAAACAAAATACATATTCATATACATCCATAGCTATACTTATATCACTGCAACATTGAATGTCAGTTGGGCAATATTCTCTAGATGCATCATAGCTGAGGGTTTCCAGCAGCACAACACAAGAACTTCGCTAATCAAGGCAGTAAAAATGAGACCTGTGGGAAAAGGCTACAATACAGGTATCTGAAGCACAGATAGCTGGCCAAGGAGTGGGACAATATGCAGTTCTTTGACTTACATAAACATGCAGAGGCAAATATCAGCAAATTTGCACTTTAACCACAGCATCTTTTTTCACTTGCAAAAATTGGTTTCACCATGCAAAACCCTGTTAACATAGCTAGATGCAAATAAGCTCTTCACCAGCATAATTCGATGCTTTTCCAGTTCTTGGTGAAGTGTCTTCCTTGAACTGTGGCACTTTGTGCACTCAAAAGAATAATGACTATTCGGTGACCTTTATAACTCCTCTTCTCCTGTCTTTGTTTTATTCTGAGACTGCTTTGTCGTTATTCTGGGTAATGCAAGCCAGCCCTAAGGCCTTGTAAGAATTAGTGACAATGACACAATACGAACCTCTGATATCTCAACATGTCCCTCTTTTGCTGCTGCTGAACCCCTTTTTGTCTACTGTTGCTGTTTCAGGATCAAGCCTGCTGTGTGGCCAAATCTTCCTGATCATAAAAAAACACTGGAGCAACTATGCAAGAAGCCAAAAAACGTATGTACTTCCCCTGTTGTTTTCACCTGAGTATAGACTATTGGGAACAAAATTAACACTTATGGGAAACACTACATGCATTTGCTGCATGAACTGGACATCTTTCAGAAATTACTTCTACATTTCACTGAAGAGAGCCCACATTTGCACAGGCAGATGCTAGCCAAGGGTATGGAAATAGACAGTTCAACTAGTGCCTGAGCTTTGACTTGCGCAAAGGAACTACAGAGGGCTGGAGAACTTGATATATGAAGAAAGATTGAAGGAACTGAGTTTGTTTATAGAAAGAGAAAGCTCTGCGTGGGGACTACTAATCACAACCTTCCAATACCTAAAGTCTAGGTTAGAGAGATGGTGGAGGTGTTCTCACCACAAGGCTTCATGGTGACAGGACCAGAACCAACAGGCACATGTTGCTTTAGGGCAAACTTCATCTGGATGTAAGAAAAAAAACCTTTCTCCATGAGAACAATTAAACATTGTGTAGGTTGCCCAGAGAAAAGGTAGGTTCTCCTTTGCTGGAAATGTTCAAGGCTTGGCTTGATAGGGCTCTGGATAACCCAGTCCAGGTCCTGCTTCTGGCAGAAAGCTGGATCAGTTGGACTCCAGAGGTCCTTTCCAATTGAGACGCTTCAGTGATTCTATGAAACTCTGATCATGGGGCTGGATGGGGACCCTTTGCAAACATCCCTGGTGATGCCTGTGTACCCTTACACAGCCAGCAGAATTGCTCAATACACCATGCAGCACATGAACTGCTCTGCCAGATAAAAGCCAGATGGACAAATGTCACAAACTGTAAGGTGTAGGACTAACCCGTTGCCTTCAAACTGTGTGTCTGGTGCATTTTTTCACTAAGAAACTAATCAGCGCTGTTCTCTCCAGTTGGTATATTATTAGCATGTTCTTAATTTAATAAGAGGTCTAAGACGACTCTCCCACCCCCCTGTGCTCCCCAGTGCAGGGGATTCCTAATGTGTTTCAGGAAGTTGTGGCAAACTTTTACTTCCCTCACTGCTAAATTAGGAAGGTAAAACTGAAAAGAACCACCTGGGTTGGCACACTCCTTCCTGTGAAATGACAGGTGTGCAATAGATGCATGGCTCAGAAAAGTCTCTGAAACACCAGTTCCCACCACATTGCGTAGAGCATAAAACACTCTCCAGTGGCACTGCCTGCAGGAGGCCACTGGATAGATTCAGAGTAATATGGAAAAGGATTTTAAGCCACATGATAGTTTATTCTCTGCTAATCTATTGTTCAGCCTGCTCAGGATTACTTTCAGAGTTAAAGAAGTAATAAATACCCTTCTAAAATCAAATGAATTATCAAAGTACCTTTTCTCTTAAGCTAATACCCACTGTTAACTGACCGTGTTGTTCCCTTTGCCATGCAGAATTTTGATATAAGCTTTAACCCAGAGAGTTTTGGTTATGTTCATATCCATAAAGTGGACGGCATTCGAGCAAAAGCTGAACTGGAAAATTATCTGCAGCCATCAACTGCTCCAGAGACAAACATTCCAGAAAAATTTAGGAGCAGATCAGACCTGAAGATGACCCCCGCAATGACAGACAAGAGCAACCTAAACCTGTCTGTGACTTATGGAGGAATCTGGCCGGCTGAAGCCCTGCACAGACTCCTGGGCACCAGCCAGTTTGCAGTCACCGAAGGAAACTGCGGCTCCAGCACATACGAGGTGTGCCACAGCAACGGCATGTCCCTGTGCAATGATGGTTTCAACCTGTCCTCTGCTCCTCCCCTGGATCCCTCTGGCCAGCCTGGACCGGAGCCCCTAAATGGTGACACCGTATCCCAGATGCTGCCTACCAGTGAAATGAGGTCACCAAACAATGAGGAAGCCTATGTCACAATGTCTAGCTTCTACAAAATTCAGTAAACTTTACAGGAATGACACCGTACCATTTTTTTGTTAACACCAGCAGGACACTGAAGCTTTCTGGTTTGTCCTGTGAGTTCCCACCTCCACAACGCACCCTGCTTGCAGTGCAATGCTATACCTGCAAGGAAGTGGGTTTCCTATGTTTCAGTGATAAGTTGCCTAACCTCAGCTCTCAGTATGCCGGTAGCAATCTCCACTGCAGCAGAAGTTAAATTTCATTTAGCCTGACTTTAATCTTCAGGCCTGATTAATCCAGAGCAATGACACTGCAGTCCTAGCCGAGGATCACAGCATGTCTCGTAAAAGTTAATGAACTCTTCTGTTAACCTCTTGGTTGCAGTTAAGCTCTTACTAATGCCTAAGGAAGCAATATGGCAACAAATTCACGTTAAATAGAGTCCAAGCTCTTTTAAACAGTGGTAGGTCAAGAGTAATTCCTCTGCAGTCAGTGGAAGTCCACAACTTTACAAAACACCAGTAAATGAAAGTTGCTATCAAGCATTAGTTGCCTGGGGATTCAGGAGCTTGGTCACCGCAAAGGGAGTTTGCTGACCCCCCAGAAAAAAGGGCACATGGACTCACTTTAGGAAGATGTTTCCTCAGACTGGTTTGGTTTCATTTTTTTTGAGACGGATTAAAACAAAGCAAAACCCTACATGCTACTACTTTTTGCTGTTGGTAAAGATCTGTCCCGGAGCCAATTACAGGATCCGCAGGTACTTCTCCTAGTACTACATATTAAAGATCTTCAGTATTTCGTGTACTAGCAATGTTTAGCTAAGAAAACAAAACAAAATCAATGAAAAGCAAAGTACTAGCTCTTCCTACAAACTGAATTGGGGCTGTAAAATGCATGATGCTGTCTTTCTCTGCAGCTCTTGTGCAAACATTAGTGCAGCATATAAGTACTTTTCAGCAGAGAAGGGCTGAGCAGATTGTGTTTGTTTACTAGCATTATTCCCAATGGCTGTGGCTGCATGAGAATACTTCGAATTTGGCCAGACAATGTTCTCATCTGACCTAGGAAGATGGATGGAGCGTCATGGATCCTGCCAGTGATCAGAAGACCTGTATTTTTTCATATATATATATATACCTTGTAAATTGCCTGGAGATAGCTTTTTTTTTTTTTTTACATTATGACGGAAATTTTTATTACATTATGACATTATAAGGCATCCTGTTCCTTCCCATTCACCTTCCTCTGGACTCTGTGCCCAGCTCTAAGGGGTTCCCCACATGCTGCCACACAGAGATGGCTGAGCCACTTCACGGTCCCTCTGGGACGTTGCGCATTGCGGAGCACACACTTGGAGATAAAGCTGCTGCAGCCACGTGGTTGTATGACTGATAAGCAGTGTGGCCATGGGAAATCCAAGCTCCTTTGCCACGCTCTGGGACTGGAGTTCACCTCACTGTGAAGTCTCAGTTCCTCTAGCTGCTTGAAATTCTCCTTTACTGAAATGCATTCACATTCCCACAGTCTAAGGGTAAAAAGAGTCGTCTCTCATCCTCAGAGCTGCTCGAATTTGTTCTGACTGGTAATAATCTCTGAGATGTTGCTATATTTGATGTAGCCTGCTGGAGGAAAACAGCATTTCCAAGACAGCACTCCACCTTCTCCACCTCCATCTGACGCCAGGGAAACCTTCAAACAGGGACAACTTTACGGTCCCTGCATGCAAAGGGGACGAGGATTTGGCTCAAAGCATTCCAGTGACATTTTTCTTGTCTTCATGTATTTCTTTTTAAAAAGAGCTGCTGGTAATGCTCATACTGTGCTGACTTGCACAGTGTGATCGTAGGCGCAGACAGACTGTGCTGGAAAGAGATCCTCTTCCAGTAACACAGTGACAAAAAAAGAAAGGGAATAGAGGAAGAAGAAAAAGCGCATCAGAAAAACCCTGTACAGTATGTGCTATGCTTGTTTCGAACTCATACACACATTTTTAAGGATTAAAGGGGATATCACTATTTGCACTATTTAATCAGTAAGGTTCCCATGTGTAATAGTCTTTCTGTTTCTTCAGAAAGGTATACTGCTCTTTAATACTGGGACAGTAGTAGAAACCTGATGTTTGCTCTTCAGTGAGGGAAAAGTAGTAGAAACCTGATGTTTATTTACTTTAATCACTCTGAAATAGTTATATTTGTCCTGTGTAGCACTCATATTTTTGCATAGCTGCTAATGTTTAAACATTCATTATATTTTCTACGTCTTATTATGTTATTTAATTAGATAACATGTAACCTTGGTTTTATAATGTTTCTAGTCTATTAAAAGGACATGGCTGTTTGCATGACCTATTTATCCTGCTCTAATTCAGTCTTCTAATGTACATCTATCAAGACAGGACTTACTCCGCCCTCGCTGAAATTTTGATAACTCCATGGGCTCTATCTAGATTCAGGCAGGATAAATCCCAAATAAATCCAGACAGCTCAAAAGCCTGAAAGCACTGTAGGGTAACAGCAAGCATCACCTTCCCTTCATCGCTGCCACCCTGCGAGCCAGGAAAGCCTTTCTGCAATTCCAGTCCCTATGTTTTGGACTGGGCATGCCTTTGTTCATCCTGACTGATTGACATCCAACTGTTGTTACCCAGAAAACTGAGAGGTAACAGCTCTGGGAATCAGGTGAGTGAAGCCGATCTCCTGTCAATGGCTCATACTTGTTCAGGTGAGCCAGAAGCTTTGCCCAAGCCCTGACATGCAGCCGTGAGTCCACACCACGAGTACCAGAAAAGAAAAAACCCTCAGGCTTGCGATAGCGTAGGCATGCGTACAGTAAGGCAAAGTCTTGTTTAGGCTGTGTCCTCAGAGATGGTACTTTGTTATTACAATGCTGAATGCTGAAAAATATGCAACTGATAGAAAACAGAGCAGCTTTTTGTTCATTATGTTAATCCCAATGTAGCTTTTCTTAGTGGAGGATATAGGCTAAATCATGCCATACATGGGGGTTACTTTATTCCAGGTGTGCACCTGGGCATATGATGAAGCCTATCCAGAAGAGTATCCGTCCAGGAGAGCATCGGCGAGCACAGCCAAATCAAGGGGGGTTAAAGGTTAGCATTAAGGTTTCTAAAGGACCCTGGCTCCCAGAAGCAGCCATGAAACCTGTTCTTTGGACCACATCCAACTGCTACCAAGCCAATGCCAACAACTGGGTCATTACAGAGGTGCTCAGTAAAGTCCTGTCAGGCTGAACTTTCACAGGTGCTAAGCTCCTCCGAGATAACTCTGTGGATTAGGCTGCTCTGAAGCATGCAGAAGCTAACAGTCTCCTTCAGCTTTGACAATCTGGCCTGAACTGTGGGAGGTAAATCTTTTGGAAAAATTGGTCCCTGACTATTTTGCAGGTGCTGAATACCAATATTTGAGCAGTCCTAGTATCAGCATCCCTGAAAATCATATGCGATTTTATAGCCATCAACCTAAATTTGATGGGTGTATACAGATATAAAAACTTTTAGCTTCCTTTTGGAAAAAAAGAGATCCAAATATGCACCAAAGCAAGAAGCACCACAAGCACTTCTGGTCTATGGCCAGCTTTTAGATGTGTAGTACATATATGAAGATACAGCCACAGCTATGCCTTGACAATACTTCACCGGGTCAGGACCGAGTAGTTTCCTTACTCTACAAGACAGAGTTTCTCCCATAGCTGTTCACAAATTCCCATCTGACTCAACATCCGCACAGGGATATAGCTCAGCTTTCACATACTCCATGCACCTTCTTTACTTCAGCATAACCTGCTTCCTGTGCTCATACTCAGCTGCACACACAAGAAGAGCTTGGTGACCCTGGTTTCTATGTAGCTGCCTTATGACACCGTGCCTGGAGCTGCCCGCTCCTCCCTCCGCACGTAACCGTCAGGTTCCGCCACCTCTCCTGTGCTTGTGGAACAGCACAGCCGCTCTCCCTTCTTTGTTTCTCCGCTCATCTATGCACAGCTCATCTGGGCTATGCAAACATGTCCCAGCTCATCTGGGCTATGCAAACATAAACGCTAATCCGTGAAATGCAATGTCTTTTGTCAGTTATAACACTGAGTCACAGTCTAATTTTAATGATGCTGAAAAATGTTAATTGCGTCCCAGGGCAATACTTGTTCCCTGCTGAATTTATTAGTTTGTTTACCACATCTCCTCCTCTTGTGCATGTTCATTAGACAGGCTGATAAAACACACAAAAATGCTGTGTGTGTCAGTGGGGTGGTAGAAGACCAGCTAAGTGTGGGGAGGCAGAGGAACTGTTTCTGCCAGGGCGAAGAGATGGTTAAATGCATGTGATGTGCAGTGAAGTCTGGGCCATGAAATAAACAGTGAAGGGGTGGCCCGGCCACCACTGCCACAGGAACACGTGGCTGAATTTGGGGCAGTTTTAGGCAGGCACAAGCTGACCATGAAGCCATCCCTCCTGGCAGCAAGGGACCTGGCGATGCTGGCAGGTTATTTCTGCAGGGCAGGAGTTCAGCCGCTTCTAGGCTTCTTAGCAAAAGTGTTTATTGACTTGAAGGCCTGTATTTATACAGCAGTACTGCAGTGCTGCAGCCCTACCGGGGAATAGCAGCAGGTTTTTCATCAACATGCTTTTGGCTCAAGTTACTTATCTCTTTGGTTGTGGGTTTCTGAAGCTATCCTCTAAAACCAGCTGAAATGTAACATAAAGGAGACTTACCATCTCTGTGAAGAATTATTTTAGGGTCAAACAGTTCCTTATTACTGTGATCATGAAGCCTCCCAATTAGCACTCCTGTGTGTAACAGGACATTGGCAAAACAAATCTAATGTATAGACACACAAGAAAACAACTGATGATGCCAGGAAATGCAACTGCTAATTTATACGGACTACCCCATCCCTTTGCTCACTCGGCAGCTCTAGGTTTCAGACCTAAGGCTGGCTATTCCTTGGCTTTTAAGCGCCACCTGTTGAAACATGAAGCCACACGTCAGAGGCCAGCACTGGGATACTTGCTGATGTCATCAAATCATGCAGCTCTAAAAACGTCGCTCAGATGGGAACTGGGGAAAAAAATCAAATCCGCAACAAACTAAACAGTGTTTCACGTCTTTATAGTCTCTGGTTCCAAAGAAGCTGGGGCAAATGAAAGCAAAAGTCACAGTTTCCAGGATTTCTTCATCATCAAAATGAAGTAGGCATCACTGTCCACAGAAGCACTAACTCCAGAGTAGTAGTTCAAAAATTCTTCTTTTGTAACCTAAGAATGAGAAAAACAGTGCTTACAATGTGTGATGGCTACATACCGTGACCCAAAGCAAGATGTTTATGTAACACATTGACATATTTTGCAAATAATTCTTTTGCATCTTCCAGAGAAGTCTGATTTTTAGGTCAGACTGTGCTAATCTGCCATTAGGATGTGTTGCTGCAGCATGCTCTCACACAGTGTTTGGTCCAATGACCCTGAGATCAATGGAATGAGCTTCCTGCACTGGGAGACAGAGCGGTTGCTATGCCCTTGGAAAATGAATAAAAGAAAAGTTACTCCAGTTATTGGTAAATATTGAGTGCATAACTTAGATGTCACAATGACATAGATTAGTCCAACATTAGCACCATCACCAAATGAAGGTAAGAAGCCCCAGAGGTTAGTCAACCAAAAAAAAATGAGAAAAAAAGCAGAAATGCATTGGTGGAAATGTCTAAAGGAATAAATTTATGCCACAAAGTCAGAGCTTCTCTAAAGAAATCTGCAATTTTTTTCCAGAAAATGTACATAAGCTAAAAAAAAAAAAATCAGTAAATTTTTAATGCTAAAGCATCAGTTGAAAGAAAAAAAAATAAATTGCAGCTTTTGGCAAAAATATCATGTTTTCTACGAAAAAAGAGCAGATTTATCTCTGGAAAATAAACACTGCTCACATTTTACCACAACCTCTGCTTTTCCACAGAAAACCAGGCTTGAGTTAACTTTCACAAAACATTGCACTGCCTTTCTTTCTCGTTTTTCTTACTTGCCAAGACGTTCAACAAAGTCTGGATCCCATCCCCATTCTTCAGCTGCAGCTCCCGTGGGGACCAACAGCAACGTTGTAAGCTGGGAGGAAGCCAGGTCCAGGTTTCAGCAGAGACGGGGCTGCCGTACCCGGGGTCAGCTGCAAACCAGTGAGCTGAAGCTTTTGCATCCTACAGCGCTCCCGCCTCCTGCAGCCTCTGTTGGTGTGAGAGCTAAGAGGTGCTAGAGCCGAAACCAATGCTCGCTTTGAAATCACGGAGACTTCAAATTCAGCTGGAGCAAACCAGTATGGCCGGGGGCTGCTTCAAATACCGAGGCTGCTGTCAGCCACCTGAGGCCTTGGTATTAAGTACAGCCCACCAGGAAATGTGCTTTCTGCTCATCCTTTCCTCCTCTGAGAAAGGAATTCTAGAGAAACAGGATGGGCTATAATCATAGCGAAAGTCACAGAAAGTGGGCAGCTGCCAATGGCGGCAGGTTGCTCTTGGCGTTATCTGTTTTCCCAGGGAAAGCTGAGTGTGCTGCTGCTGCTCCTGGTGCGGAGGACAGGAGCTGGGAGGCAAAATAACCAAAATGACCAGGCTCGCTCCTTCTGCCAGCCAGTGACAGCAGAGGCTGGGAGCCCAGCTCTGGGATGGCAAAGCTCTGCTCTGCCCACGCGGCTGCAGAGGTTTGCGGCAGTACCGTGTAAAAGCCGTTACATAAAGGCAAGTCGGCTTTCATGCAGCTATGTGCGCAGGTGGTTTCATCTGCAAAAACCTCAGCTGCTTCCATCTGCTTCTGCCAAGACAGCTTTGTGCCAGGAGACCAACAAAATGAATCAGATCAGTGAATATACCTTGTGGTCTAATTTCAAGAATATATGCCAGCGAGTGGGGTTTGCATTAAAACCCAGTTGCTTGAACCAGAAATTTATGCTGCAGGAGAGAACATGAGCCAAACAACACTTCTGGACCATATCAAGCCAAAAATTTCCCCTCCAGGACAAAAACACGAAGCCACAAAAGCACAAAAGGGGCAAAACCAAAATGCAGTACAGGATGCTGCAGGAGTGCCACCTTTCCCTGGGGAACATACCAGAGTGAGAGGCTGTCCCCTGCCTCTCCACCCCCATGCCTTGGGGTCACAGGGATGCTCTGATGGCTCAGGCAGAGGTCGGAGCAGAGTTTGGGGGAGGTATAACGGAGCCTTTTCCCTCTATGAGCAACCACAGGGCTCCGCCAGCATTTTTGGAGCATGCTCCTGGCGCTGCCGGGCAGAGCTCAGCCCTGACAAGGCGCTGTGCCATGGGGCAGGCTGGAGCTCAAGGTGCAGGCAAAACCTTCGCCTCTGGTATTGGCCACAGCCCTGCAGACTCAGATGTTCCTATGGTTTATGCCATCCTGTTTAGCGTCTGTTGCACAATCAGAAAGAAGAAATAGTGCTTCAAACACGAAGCACCGATCAAGATCTGACAATCTTGATGCTAGCGCCAGATACGATCGCGTGCATTGCCACCTATCTCCCAGTATCTGCCGTGTGCGCTGTGCAACCACAGACTGGCAGGACAGCCTGCATCACCATCTATCTCCAGCATCTGCTGGGTCTGTAACCAGCACACAGCAGCCTGCAGCTGAGCGCAGGCGCTTGAGCTTCATTTTTGGCTCTCCCAGATCGCAGTGTAGCAGCCCCAGCAGACAGGGACAGTGAAGTGCTAAAGGACGGCTCTGGGCATCTGCTGTTAGCCCTGATATTCCTTCATGTCAGGTTCAAATCCCTTTAACTTGCCTTTAGCCTCTGCAAAGTGCTTCCACTGAATCTCAGGTGTGTGTGCCCAGTGTGTCATTATGGCTGCAGGTCTCCTCGTAGACGTTTTCCTACCTAGCAGTCAATGCAATGCTTGTGTTTGTTCCATGAATTTGCACGTGTATTAATCAAATGATATTTCTTACAGCACAGATTCCAGTTTGTGTTCTACGGCATCTGATTACAAGTGAAAAATCACATGTTATTCTTTCCCAGATCATTTCTTTTTCCTGAAAGCACTATACCTTTTCTGCAGCTTCCAGTTTTTACTCAGGTTGCTCCAGGACCAACTCTGTTCCCACAGAAGCGATCGGAAACTTTGCCACCGACTTTGAAGGGATCTGAAGCCAGCCCTTGGAAATGTGGTCTGTTCAAATTCCAAAATGACTACACTGTGAAAAATGTCCTCCTGATGCTGAGAAACGTATCCAGCAAGCGATGAGGTTCACACGCAGGGAGACCCAAGGAGCCGGCGGCCGCTCGGACACCGGGGGTGCATGCGGCTCTCATCTGCAGGCTGGGCGCTGAGCCCTCCCACCAGGACAAGAGGGTTTGAGCTCTCCTGGCTCACATCCTTCAGGTCCCCACACAAAACCCCGTTAGTCACGCTCAATGCAGAAATCTCACCCTGCAGCACTGAGCTTTCCCCAGCCACCACAGGCTCCGGCTAAGGCTCCCAGAGGCCAGTGACAAAGCTTCTGCTGGTTTTAAAAGAGCATAGTTGCTTCCAGTACCACTCCTCCCTTCTGAAAAGCTATATTGCATTTGGGATTAAGTAAAATCGGAAAGTATTAGCACTGAAAAGACAAACTGGTAACAGTTATTCAGATTAAAACTTCCACTGCACTTGATTAAATGTCAGCACAACAGATCGCTGTGGGGTCTGAAGACATGAGATAGCGTGCCAGAAGGAAATAGTGTTTTCATTTTGTGATTCCCACAGTCTGTTCATATGACTTTTTTTTTAATTTGAAACATAGGAGACAGATAATATGGCACCCTGTTGTGGAGCCAATTAATAAATGAGAAATAAATGGATTCTACTCAAGCTGCCTGGACATGTACAGCCTCTATTTGATAGTAAGTTTGTTTTTCATATAAGGTATGTTGGCGCTTAAGTAGCATCGCAGTAAGTAAAGGTTCCTCTTATGATCGATGGCAATCATAAAGAGACTCTTTCCACCAGTTTCCAGAGTCAGCCAGTATGCAAGTTCCTGGAGGCTTACAGGTCAAAGAAAATAATTGAGTTTGAACAGCCTTTACTAAGGAATTGCAAGCAGCTGTTGCTTGTACTGAGACCATAGCTGGACAAAACAAATGCAGTTTGCACAGGACCAGAGCAGCAAGCACTCAGGACTTCAGTGTTTGAACTGTTAGCAGCCCAGGCTAAGTAAGAGCCGAGACTTCATCAGTCAAGCTCTTTTGAAAGTCCAGTCTATAAACTTATACTGCTTTTAGCTGGCTGCCAGCCTGAAATGGATCAAATGCTGCCATACAGAAGCCATTTACTCTTTGCTACAAGCAGCAGCATCTCAGTTTGGGAGAGCAGTAAAACGACATGAGAGAAGCAAAAAGAAGAAGACAAAAGGAAAAGGAATCAAGGCAGGAATAATTAGACAGCAACGCCCCCCTCTTCTCTTTTCTTTTTTTTTTTCCCTCCAGTTTCCTTTGTGCACCATTTCCCCACTCTCTGTATGGGGAAAGACAGAAGATCTCAGAACTGAGACAGCCTCATTGATGCGACCAGGAGGGCAGGTTCCCATCCTTTTTTCAGCATCAGAAACAGAAGATGACAAGACAAGAAAGTTACAAGTTCTTAAGTTCCCAGAAAGTTCCCTGAAGTCATAGCATGGTCATAAACCAGCATAAACACAAAAAGTAGTAAGCAGCTTTCAGTGTAGGTACGTACAGACAACAGCTACCAGACCAGTAAATGTCGCAGGAACGGTGAGAAGAAAATATTGTAACACACGTATGCCCTTTAAAGAAAAATATTAGTGAGATGATCTCACAGTACAAAAAGAAAGACATCAAAGGGGGGAAAAAGCTATAAGCGGGCCCACGGAGGTTTGAAGCATGGCATGCACAGAAAAGATGCCTGTATGCCAAGTTGTAAGCCAGGGAGAAAACAGGGCTTTAAAGAGCGTTTGGCATTTATTCTGCTCCGTGTCTCCCCTTCTTGATTTGTTTCTCCCTCCAGCCTCCTGGCACTGGGAACTCACGTGTTCCCAGCAGCGAGCTGAGCAGTTGCTCCATCCCACAAGTGAGACTCAAGAAGCCAAGACATGTTGCAGTGCTACAGGCGAGAGGGCTACTTGACCCTCCTGGGACAGGCTTCGCCACATTTATAACAGTCTGCTGCAGACCACCACCCTTCCAGAATATTTTGGTTTCCTCCTCTTGTATCCTCTAACAGAGCTGTATCTAACACTGGAGGAGGGGATACATTCAGGAGCCAGAGGGACCTACTGCGGATGTCTGAGAAGAAAGGAGCAGCTCATCTCAGAAAAGACAAGACATGTCAGGGGTGCAGGGAGAAAAGGGACAGATCTGCAGAGTGATGGGATGCCAGATCTGCTCTCTGATTATGCTCCGATCCCCTGAGGGAGCCTACCAAAGCATCTGGGAATTATTTCTGCAGATTGACTGTAATTGGTACAGTTACTGGAAGCTGTTATTATGGAAAATGAGTGTGGTGTTGTGCATACACTTAATCATGGAAACCTACAAAAGGTGGAGATAAAGTCTTGCTCCTTTAATCATATGATCAGAGTTTCCAAGCATTCTTCATCATGATGATAAAATAGACATCTGTGTCTATTGAAGCGCTGACTCCTGCATAGTAGTTCATGAATTCTTCTGTTGTGACCTGAGACAGAAGGATTTAAAATAGGAAAATGAACCTTTATTTTTTTTCTAATGCTGTAAGTCAAAACCACACTTTGAGAAGAACTCTAAATGAAACTTAACACTTGCTATTTCACATTGTTGCTAGTGAAAAGGAATCCAACAGGAAGAATGAAGACACTGAAAATATGCACAAATTCACTTCTTTGCTAGAAATAAGAGCTCTTGTTCTCCAGGAACACTTGGATGGAAATGAAACATGCAGAGTTAAACTAACCTTACCAGGAACTGAAGTTAAAATCAGTGCTGCCGAAGAAGACAAATGTTTTAATGCATTTTTTTCCAGGGATGCTACAATCTGGTTCTTTGCATTATTATTAATAAAAGTGGATGGGGTTTCTGGTGCAACCCAGAGACAGCTAGGAGCTTTATATCCATTCAGTAGAGAGAAAGTATCATTGCTCTAAACAGGTCTTGCTTAAAGAAGCAAACATTCTTTCAACTACCTAAGAGTTTTGAATCTCTTTCACGGGTATTTTGGGGTGGAATCAGTTTTTAAATGATAATTTTTTAAAAAATCAGATAGTAGATAGAAACAGTGCATGTCTCTTGTGATGCCTTAGCTCTTGAACTGTATAGGTCATTCTTCGAATAAACATCACATAGAAAAATATCTGCTCCTACCACGTTGTGCATTTGAGAGCTAAGTAAAACGTGACAATGAGAAGTGAACACTGTAGACTGTCCTGCCATCAGGAACTGATTACAAGCTTTGCTGACCCTGCCTGTTTCAGAGGCACCCAGCAAGATCATGGTGAAGAGGACCTTTCTAGCAGATGCTTAGCCTTGAGGCATTTCTGCTAAAAACATTCTACGTGTTCAGCTCATACCAGTGTCATTAGTGATCTCTGATTCAGGCACAGGAAAGGCACAGTCAGTTCCCAGAAGAAACTGCAACTGCGTGGGCTAACGTCAGGATTGCTGAACAAGAGGTAGCTAACGTCAGGATTGCTGAACAAGAGGTAGGTGCTCAGAGTAACTTTTCTGTAAGGTCAAACACTGCAGTGTTTATAAGATACAAGGCACTGAACTTGTCAAGAATCATTTTGGGGACTCATTTAATGTGTTCATGTATGACCTCAGCACAAAAAGCAGGAATATTTTGCTTGAGGTTTGCTAGACGCCACCACTGCTGCAGAGAAGGAAGGGGACAACTCACAGAACTGGTTCCTCTGAGGATGACACAACAGAAAAAGGGATGAAATTCAGCTCTACCAAGTGCAAAGTCATGCCCAAGGGAAACAAAAACCATCAGCTCTCTACAAACTGAGAGCCTGCTTATTGGAAACAAAGCAAGTGGAAGATTTGGGTGTAGTAGCCAGCTATTAGACAGGTAGGAATCACCAGTGTAGTGCAGCCATGAAAACCCAGGTGCAACCTGAGAAGTGCAAAGTGTTAAAGACATTCCACAATGCGCTGATGAAACCCTATCTAGTTTGTTATTATCAACACCTCGGACTGAGAATGTCACTATGTGAACAGCAGAGATCCACAATTGCTCTGAGTTGGTCAGACATGTGTAAGTTCAGACCAAAGAAGTTTGCAGATACATAACGAGGGGAAACAAAGCAGGTTGGCTTGGAGGTGGTTACAAAGCGGATGCATAAGTAGTCCATCACAGAAGGTGCCCAGGCTTTGCACCTGCGCCAGAAAGTCGAGGCGGAGGGCAGGAAGGGCTCCCAGCCCTGCCTCAGCTAGTAGCTCCTCAGAGCACATGGCTGGCGGCAGCCCCCCAGCCCCACACTCCCTCCAACTCTCTGTGGATAAACCTCTCTCTGTTAAGGACTGATTTCCAAGCCAAGTGTCTTAGTAACTACACACACTGGAGAAGTGCTAACTATAAAGTATTTCACGTGTTACAGAACCTGCTTTTGAACTGGATCATAGTATTTATTCTCCTAAGAAGTGAAAAATCCTCCAGTTTATGTGGATCTTGAAAATCAGCAATCATGTGGGTTAGTCTGAAGATATACTTAGAGTAATCTATGGAAGTAGAGCATTAAGGCTACAAGCAATCTCACATCTAACCTTGCACCTCCTGCAGACCCCCTTTGCCTCCAAATGCGTAAGCAAGCTGCACCAACAGTCCTACACAGAGGTTATGCATCCATTTTACTGTCCCCCATAAATGTGACACAAATGCATGTTTGGTACTGAGATCACTCTCACATTTAATAATTTAAGTCAAATGCTGAGTCAGATGGTGATTTCATGGCTTGACATCAGGTGTTCCACTTACCTTCCCATCTTTGTCATAGGGTGAATCAAAATTATCCAGAAAGGCCCTAAAAACTTGATCTTCTGTCCAGTCTCCATTTTGGTATTTCGGATGATGCTTTGCATTATACACCCCCCGTAAGTCTTCAATTGTTATGACACCATCACCAGTCTTATCTAACTTCCTAAATGCCTGCATGATGATCTCTTTTCTTGCATTCGACATGGGAGGCTGTAAAGAAATATTAACAGAATCATTTTATTTCTGCCAAATACTTGCCCAGTTCCACATTCAAGTAGCTGCTGTTGTTAATAGTAAACCTATTTCAAGGCACTTGGGACAACAAGCTGCTGACAGTCTACACTGTCCATGAGCTAGGAAGGGCCATATATCACCAAAAAAGCAGTGTGGTCAAGACTATTCAGTGTCTATCAATACAATAGTAAATGGACAATAAGAGAAAATGCTACCTAGAACACTTTTCTATTCTACCCATTTTAAATATTTCTAACAAGAAATTACTATTTACTCTAAGCACTAATTATTTTCTTTCTTAATTGTTTAGACTTCAGCAGAGCAAAGAGGCTCCAACCAAAATCAGTCATACTGTGATTGATTAGAGAAAGCCACCACTGGACTAGTTCATAAGGAGATGGATCATAAAATGATGGACAAAGAAGTGAGATAAATGGGCTGAACCACACAGGTACCTGGATTTCAATACAGGACTTTAGGTACCTAAATCAAGGCAGAAATTAATAGAAAAACCCATTATAACAATTTATTTGCAACTATTCTATTCTATTCTATTCTATTCTATTCGCAAGGAGCCTTACACCTTGCCACCTTGCCAATAAATTGCAGAGACGTGTTGGCTTCTGAGCTCTCTCATCCACAGAGGAATTGTTTAGGGTGATTTTCTCCTTTAGCATATTTAGATGGAAATAGAATATTTTAATTTCTCAAGAGTTACTGACTTTCTAAATAGAGCTGTAGACTTTGCTAATTACTAAGATGAACAAAAGTGCTGTGTTTTGTGTTCAGGTAATGACGAATCAAGGCTTTTTCTCCATTTAATGCAGTAATAACATAAATTCCCAGACTTACTCTCAGTGTAACAAGAAATTCATCAAAATCAATTGTTCCACTGCCATCTTTATCAAATATCCGGAAAATCTCTTGTGCTTCTTCCTTGTCTATCATCATAGCATAATCATTTAATCCTTTCACAAACTCTTTGAAATCAAGGGTCCTGCTGTTGTCATCATCCATAATCCGAAATACTCTGTGGAAAATGTGCAATTTGAGGAGAATGCATAGGAAAACTTGGAGAATGCTGCAGCAGTTTAGCACAGTGCTGGAGCACAGGGACACCTTATTGAGATAACATTTCCCCTTTGTATAGTCTTCTGAGAAAAAAAAAAAACAAAAGGAGGAAAAAAATAACAACAAAAAACCCCCACACTTACTGACAGCAGAGATTACTTGCTTAGATTGGGTGCCTGAATATTACACAGAGGAAGTTAAATGAGGTGAAGGCTGCCTTAACTGAAGGAGCCTTCCTATTCATTATACATTGAGCCGTCTAAAAGTTGGCCATGGAGATGAAGTTCCAGCTGGACACCTAGGGTCCCTCTCTGGTTTATGGGGCCTGGGAGGGGTTTCAGGGTGTGATGCAGCTCCCCTTTCCTAGGGGTGGGGTGACCCACGCTCTCAGGGGAACTGCAGCAGTCTAGACGCCTCCCATAGACTGGACAGCTAATAGACCATTACACACAAGGGAATCTCACCCCAAAGGAAAGGAAGCACAAAATGCCTAGTATTGAGATACTTCAGTTAATTATAGAAAATACCAAAGAGAGAGATATGTTGTATGTTCCCCCCCTCTCCCTGGCAGGATTTGTTGTGGGTCTCAAGGAAGCACCTTCCTCTGAGGGATTCACGGTCCTCAGTCCTTCAACAGGCAAGCAGGTCCGTCCTGTCTCCCAAAACACAGCAGCCCCAAGCCCAGGCTCTGTGGGTTGTGGCATTTGCATTGGAACCAGGAAACTCAAGTTTTGGTACCTGCTTAGCCCATGAGCCTCTTGCAGCTAAAACTATTAGGCTGAATAATGGATTTGACTTCTTAGACTCACCTGCTAAGTCCTTTGATGCCTGCAGACCCCCTTGCTAAACACTGCAGGCGAAGTCTTTCTACAGGGTCGGTGGTTTTGGACAGGTTTCTTTTGGCCTGGATTGCCATCTCTCGGTCATGCCTTGCTGTGCCTGGCATCTGGAAGGCCAAAGTACTCATACGGCGTGGATTCACATACACAGGGCAGAGTGCTGAAACCTGCCTTAGTACATGGAGCATCCCAAATCCCTCACTTGCAAGGTGCTGGCAACTCTCTCATGAGGACTTATTTTGACCCTCTATTTCCTTTTCCTTATATTCTTCTATCTGAAGGGGAAATTGCCAATATGGGCCACCAACCCCGAAAGGAGAGCTCAGACAACCACCCTGTGATTAACCCAGATGCAAATATGAAAGTGTGGGTAAGAATTTGCTGCCTACAGTGTATGAACACAGCAAAAACTGTGGGATGCAGGCAGGAGAGCACTGCTGCCTCCACATCCCCAGCAGCCCTGCTGAGCCTCCTCAGCCTGGCCAGGTTTGCAGTTCGCATTTGCCCACAGGTAGAGCTGTGACAGCAAAAATTGTTCTGGGTGAGGACCTTTTCCTTATGTTTGCTTTTGTTCCACTGTAGTCCTAATTCTCCAGAGCAGGGCTTTCTCCCATTGCACATCTGAGCGACAGCCATCACCCCGAGACCTGATCGCGCCTACAGATGACACCTTGTGCTGTTTTAACATAACTGCAGAACAAATTAATACCTTAAATTTGCACAGCATTTAGCACCCCAGGATTTCAGGACTCTGCCAACAGTCACATAAGCCTTCCAGCTTCCCTCAGAGGAAAACAGTGGAATAAAAAGTGGGAAAACCAGCCCGTGGACTTGCAGCACTGCAACAGCACCAGCAAGAGCAGCATGCCTGAGCTGGCAGAGGGTACTCCTCACACAGGGATTATTTGTGCCTAGTGCTAAGAACACCAGGGCTGCCCATGCCCATACTGACACTTTAGGGGCACGCTGAATCCTTGCCCCTGGGCACACACTCAGGGCCAGGACTGCTGCTCCCTAGCCTGGCTGCCGGGTCTGCAGATCATGAAGGCCCCCAAAATATTTTCCAGCCTTTAAAGCATCACAGGACCAGGGCACAAAAGAGTCACAGAAGGGCTGGGCTGAGTTACAGCAGAGCTCTTGACTCGGAGGGCACTTGGTGCTCTGCTGAGGGTGCTCTGGGATGGGGAGATGAAGATGGGCAGCCCTGTGAGGCACCGTCAGTGCATGTTGCAGTTCCAATCTTGTTGTCATTGCACATGCAGAAGTGTGAATTGAAACAGTCAGAGAAAACTTCTGAGAAACATAGAATTAAACTGTTTCACCTTAACTAATCCGCTCTTGTCTACAGAGCATTGGCTACGGCAGCTGGTAATGTCACATGTGCTGACTTCTGCAACTCCTTCAGTCGACACCAGCTGGGCTTGGAAAAACAGAAAAATAAAATGTTTTTGTTCCCCCCAAATGGTTTCAGTAATAGCTTATTGTAGAAGTCTAGCGTGGTAGAAAAGAGACCATTTCAGCTTTTGCTTCAGCCAGGATGAACAAAGTTCTTCTGGGAACTCATTAACAAGTGACCAGAAAAACCCTGCAGCTATGTGAGATCAGCAGTCAGAAAAGTTTTCTGCAAACAATGACCTGTCCTTAAGGGGAGATGTTTAGCTGGCAAGAATATAAAATACAGGGACATTACATAAGCAAAGTGCAAACTATATTTACATTATATAAGTATGTACTATAGCTTATATATATATAATGCCTATGCATCTATATACAGAGTACATAATGCATGCATAGCACTGTGCAGGATGCCTCTATACTATGTTATGTATTTATATAGATCCATAAATACTGAGACCAACGACGACATAATGTGTCTCCACTGCACGCTGCAAAAATCTACACAAACACACCCCATGCAAAGAGTGTAGTAGCTCTTTGCCTCGGGTTCAGTGGAGGCATTTCCAGTATATTGCAATGTGCATCAAATAATCATTGCAGCGAGATTCATGAACTGAGGCTAGGGAAGGATCATCCGATATGATATGTATTATGATCTCCTGGACCTCAATAAAAGCCACTGAAACTGGCCAATCCTCAGCTATCCCTGCAGTAAGTACAAAGTTTGCTTCTACACCTAGAAGCATTTTTAGCTGAGAACGCACCATCTCTAGGCTAAGTTGTTCCAGTATTGAATAATTTTCTTTTTAAAATATATTCTTTGTTTCTAGTCTGAATTTCCCCCATCACTAGATGCTGTTTTACTTTCTTTTACTAGATTAAAGAGCTATTTATTAAAAATTTGTCCAGATGCAAACACTTGACAGTCCCTTTTAAACCCTCTTTGGCTAAGTAATTAGACAGAGCTTAGGACTCTTGCTACAAAATGAGTTTCCAGATGTCAGACAATTCTGCTGTTGTTCCTGAACTTTTCCAGTTTTTTCCAGTGTTCCTGCTGAAGTGGGACAGAGCACTCTAATGATCTCACTAATGCCATAGGCACAGCTATTCTCATTTTTTTCCCCATGTATCATGGTTAAAAATACTAACAGCAAATATTGCTGCTGCTCTTTGCAAATCTCCATTCTCTGTACTGTTCAGTAACAAAAACACCAACACCATGTTGCTATATAAAACTCAACAATTAAAGTCTGTTTGTAAAGTGATTGCACTTACACATTACACTAAAGCCTCTTAAACATGACCTGGCTTCCTGTGTCACACAGCAGTATGCATTTGAGAATCCTTTCTATACATTCAATAAATACAGAAAACCAATTAAATATAAACCCTAGTACATGCAAGCCTGGTCCATAGTAACACACCTACCGCTTCCCTGTTTCTGTTGGCTGCTGGTTTAAGCTAGAGACAAACCTTTCCTACGCTGTTAAAAGGCTATACTGCATTGTAAGAAAACAGATTCTGAATCAGAGCAAGGATGGAGGAATCACAGTGATTCACATGCTCTCTCCTCTCCTTTCATTTTGCTTTTGCCCCTTTTTGGATAATGTGAAGTAATTAAAGATACAGTCAGGCTATGTTGAATATAACAGATCTCTGTATACCTTACAAATGTGTTATGTATTAATAACCATTAATAAAACAAGAAAAGGTGATAACCATAATTTTGCATATTTTTAATTCTTATATCTCTTCCAAGATCATCAGATGTCTCCCACGGCAAAATGAAAAAGGGGCTGGTTAATTCAGTTCTGAACGCTAGAGAGTTTTGTTTTGCATAACAGCCTGGGCTATGAGCAATTACAACATTGCACGTTCTCAGCACTGTTTGTTTCTATGGGCAATGTTGTGTTGTGCAGGCTGACCAGAAATTATTGCATTTCTTTTTAACAAATACAAAAACTGAAATTTTGGGTTGGGTTTTTCCGGAAGAACCTTAGGCTGTTCAGCAACCAGATCCCTTTACATCCCTTTAAGCCTGAGGCTTAAACCTGGAAAAAGTCAGATTTAATCTAAGCTCAGCACCATTCATTTATACATTACCCTTCAGCCAAGCCCAGAAGCCTCCTGTGAAAATTCTGAAAAACATCCCAGCGTAGCAGGCAGAAACCCATACTAGCCTCCGGATTATCGTAGGCTCCTGAAAGCCCCTGTCCTGGCCAAACGCATGAGTCCCACACTACCCCTGAGCAGAAGATCTCAGAGTCTGGGAACAGATTAAGTGGCGTAAACCAATTGCACGCATTTGGTTTATTCCCAATAATGTCATTAAATTATTAAGAGCATGAAAACTCTATGAGTATTTGGCAACCATTTAAACACCTCCTTAAAAATCTGGCTTCCCAGCCCCACTGACCCCTCTGTAGCAGCCTTCCCTCTGCCTCTCCAACATTCCCAGCACCATCCGGCTCCCATCTTCTGGCAGGTGGGGCATTACTGCTCTTGCTATTTACTATATATCTATTTTGGTTTTTTGCAAAATATATATATATAATGATATAGGTACATTAAAAAAACCCTACTCTTGGCTGAACCGCAAGCTCAACTGGTGGGAGAAGCTCACTGCGAGCTAGCAAACAAGACAGAAAATCCTTTACCTGCAACTCTATCCTGGGCTTGGGAGGTGTTGGGGGGGCTGGGACGGCGTCGTGCCCCACCTGCCTCCCCGCTCCCAGGCTCTCGCAGGGCTCAGGCGGCAAGTGGAGGGATGCAGGGCCGCGGGCTCACTGCAGAGCTTCCTCGTCCGTCTCGTTTTACTTGTTTACACACTCGGCTGCCTTGGCCCCCCCCTTTTTTGGGAGGCCTAGAGTTTACCAGCCGGTCTCCAAGGTGACAACTGGTGGCTGCGGCTGGCCCAACCTGCAATTACCCTGCTTCCCTGGGCGATTCCCGCTGGCTTGCAAGAGTCCTTTTATTTAACCTCTTTTTAAATCAATGCCTGCGTTCTCCTCTCTGCCCACACGGGCTAGGGGGGAGAGTGGGCGACACCTCGTGCTGCCCCTCACCGAGATGCCGGGGGTGCCTACGGGAGGGTGCAGCATCGCTGTGCCAGCAGTGGACGTGGCTATGTTTTGATAACACGTTCCTCTGATCCGTAGTTGATAGGGTTGAAGAAACTTGCTGGTTCAATCCTTTACTCAAAACACAATAGGAGAAAATAAGTAAAAGCCCATCAACTGTGTTTCACAAAAAACAAGTTGCCGGCATGTTTTTTTTCCTGCTGATTAATTGCCATTTTGAAGACCCACTGGTGGTGAGAACCTCTGGGAAGACGCCGAGATTGTGTTCATTTGCAGCAAGAAGAAACTGAAAAGGTTAAACACCCATATGATGAGGAAAAATTGCTCTGTGTCTAGACACAGCTATTAACAACTCTGCCTGCAGAAGGTCACAAACATTATCAGTGACATAGTGTAACACTTGGAGAAGTAATCAGTGTATTGATAGACTCTTGAGGGGTAAAAAATAGCCTTTGTTATGCTCCCTGGCCCTCTCCAGCAGCAGGAAGCCGAACACACAAGATCAGGGCTGATGGCAACAGCAGCCTGCACAAGTCAGTGCAAGAGTGCATGGGAAATGGAGAGAGAGCCTGGTTCCGCACATGGATAAAACACCGAGCAAGAATAAGTGCATTGTTTCCAGACAAGAGCAGAAAATTATTTTAGGCAATTACTAGAGTAATAATATTTGCATCCTGGCAGGCTGCCTACGTTTCATCGACAGGTACTTCCTGGTACTAAACCATAGCTGGTGCAAGACTTCGTGTATGCTTGATATCTCCCATCTGGCAACTGATTGTACATTAATGCACAAGCAGGAAACAATGCTTATTTAATCATTCAGTGATTCAAAAATATTGACTTTGTGAAAATGTAACATCCCCCCGCCTGCTATCTTTGTGAATTGATCTCCAGAGGCCTCCTGGGAATACAGAAGAGATAAGGGGCTCCGAATATGACCTGGGCTGCCGGCGCAGGAGGAGCAGCCCCTGCCGCCTGCCAGCACACCCTGCAAAGGCAAAGCGGAGACACTGAGACTGGAGAAATAATTTTCACTGAACAACAACTTGGTCCTTGAAATTCAGCATCCCACCTGAGTAAAGCAATTCTTCAGATGCAGAATTTGCATTGACTTTCAGAGGGGTGCATGTAGATCAGAACAGCAAGGCCAGGCTCTTGAAGGCAAAAGAATAAGTTAATTTAACATCTAGATACTCGGCTACCTTCTGCTGCCTTTCCTGCCCTCTGCCAGTGAGCCCTGGCATACACCTACACATGCGGATCTTCAGTCCACCTTTAGCAGCCTCCTCTGAAAAATGGACTGTGCCATATCTGAGCTGGTTAATGAGTTATTAATCTGAACAGCTATTAATGTCCTTTCAGGTGTCTCAGATTGCATCAGGCTGTGATTAAGTTTATTTGATTGTACCTGCTCTGTTACTGTGCACAAAGCTGTAAGCAGAGCTCAGTGAATTCAGAAGTTATCAGAAAGGAGACAGAGATTTTATCAGAACTCTGAAATTTTTCCTCCATGTTTTCTAACTAGCTCTGAATACATACCTGTTTGATTTTTGGTTTTGTTCAGTCTGAACAGCCTGAACTGTCTGTTCAGTTTGTGGTTCAGCACTGGACTGAATCTACTAAGAAAAAAAATCTGTGAGATCTAACATGATCCATACACTCATAACAGAGACTGAGATCTTGTCAATTTCAATTTCAAAAAATTCAGATTTCTTGTTGAATTTAGGCAGGAGGGAAGGTACAAGAAATGCACAGTGCTTCAAAGAAAAGAGAGAAGACACTGGATATTTTGCCATCCTTTACATGCACTAGCACTGTTTCTTAATGTGATACCTGTGACCATCACAGTTGAGAAGTTCTCCAGCAGTGAGAAGTGCAGGTATTAACATGTCTGCTCACACCTGGAAGGAAAATCAGCATGGTGTTTAATTGTCAATACAATTAAATTAGCAGGGTTAAAAAAAAAAAAAAAAAAGCATAAAGTATCGGAACACTATACACCAAAGAAGACTAATTTTACAGGATAAGCCTTTGGGGTTTTTCCTGCCATTAAAATTGAGAAAGTTTCACATACACCAAAAAAGAAACCCCCACAGTAAGTAATATTGTCAAGGGAAAAGTATTGCCATTTTAAACCAAGCTATAATCCAATTAAATTGAACTCCCAATCCTAATAAAATGCTTTTACATCCAAAAATGCTGTCTCCCTGTGTGGTTTGTAGTTATCCAGCTGAAATCAATTGTGTTCATGATTGTTCTCTGGCGTGGAGACCAGCTAGCGTAGGGCAAACCATGCCCATGCTGCTGAACTCCTTCCAAAGAGGGTGGTCACATCCAACCTGCCTGCTGGGGACGGTCCCCTGCCCTGCTCGTAACAGAGATGCAGCCCAGTCTCTCCACGGGGGCCTGACCCCACAGCAGTGGCCCTCAGCTCTTCCCTCCGGGCCAAGGAGCCTTCCCAGCCCGGTAAGCGCACGGTGCTGGCAGCGCCTGCCCGATGGATCACTCTGCCCGTCTACACATCTTTGGCGTTTCTTACCTTTACCTTGTCTTACCTTACCTCTTCCCCTCACTCTGCAGAAGCACAAATGGATCTATTCTTTTCAACACTATGTCTGCTGTTAAAGTCATGTGTCGCTTGACAAGTTTTTTAAGGTGATTTGAGATCAGGAGCACTCCAGAAAAGGGTATAGTTATTTTGAAATATTTTTTCCTGCAAATCTACCACAAAGCTGTTTTCAGTTGGAGAATGAAAAATGAAAACACTAGGTACTTCAGCTTTTTAAGAAGTTCAGCAACAAACGCTTATCAAGAATCAATTATTTTTATCCGGCACCTTGAAATAATAAAACTTCTAGTTTAAAAAATTTTATGCAAAGTGGAAAAAATGTAGGTTTTAAAAAAATTTTGATTCTCTCACATTTTTCAAAAATATTGATGGGCTTCTGTCAACCACAAACAATGCAATGGAGGTCTGACATGCATGAGAAACTCCTGTGCTCACCCCCCTCTCTCTGTTTCCTCCAGAGAAGAAAAGAGTTAAGTGGACAGAACATTTAGTAGTGGATGCAAATACGTTTTGATGCTGAAAAGCTGTGCTGGATCACTGCAGGGAGCAGGAGGTGAGGAAGAACACGAAAGCAGTCTGCAGCTTGCTGCAATGGAAACCAGAACAATCTGTCCTCAGTGAAGAGGGCAAAGAGAAGGGAGCCAAAACCAGAGAGGAGAAAATTTTGGTTAGCTGCTCCTCAAAGAGGCCTCCCTAAAGATGATCGTAACAAAGCAGTGGAACAGGCTGGGGAAAGAAGAGTGGTCGTGAAGTCTCTGCTCTTGGCACAGGCACATGCCAAGAGGGGAAGTCTTGATCGTCTTTGACGTCCCAGTCCTCTGAAATGTGGATTTTTACAGGTAAATGGGATCATGCAGGCACAATTTGACAGAAGGGAAAAAGGTGCTCAGGAAGCAATGTCGGTAGTTGTACAGGAGAGGGCAGAGGCCTTCTGCTAGGACATGGGCAAAGCATCGGCTGCAGCAGTAGCTGGAGCTGCGGGGAGGAGAAGCTGCCTTAGCTGCCAGCGAGGGGAACATTTCGCGTGTCAGCCCGTGGGGCCTGTCTGACGGCAGCTGCTACTTCGGTCTGCGTGGCACCATTTCTGAAATAACCACAAATAGGATGTAGTTTTTCTTGTTGTTCTCTGGAGCTTCCTCTCCAAATTACCAGGGACTGTTCTGGTTACTGTCTCCAGAAGCTTGCTGGTGGCATGGGAGTCAGGCGCTTTTCCCTACCAGGGCACGCTTGACATGGCAGCACAATTCAGCACAGGCCTGCCCACCCCAACAGCTACCTTCTCATTCGCTCTCCTCATCAACACACTGGTGAGAAACCGTCAGTCTAGAGAGCTTAGTGATGTCCCACATTCCCGCCTCTCCATGGCCTGCTCACTTCAGAAGTTACTTTTGTCACCCAGAAGGATTAGCTATTGGCAGGCTCCTCCACACGTGTTGAGCCCTGAGGTGTGGCCACCTTGGTGTATCAGCTGCTGTTGCCTCAGCAAAGATCTTTTCTCTGGCTCTGAAGAGCAGACTCATACACGGATGAGTCAGCAGACTAAAGACCCAGGCCAGATCTCAAAACAGATCAAGGACAAGTACTGGTATTTACCCTCTCCTAATGCTGCAGTGCCCAAAACCTTGTGTCTTGTGACAACTAGAACCTGAACATTCAACTCCTAAAGTACCACTGCTCAAAGAGCCCCCTCCCTCCCCCCCACCCCCAGCTCTGACCTGGTCCCAGGAACAGTGAGAGCCCAACCATATGTACTTAGGGCCATTTTAGCCTCCAAGGAAACCCCAGGTATCTGCATAGAGCTACCCAGGACTTACCTGAACTCTCCTGGGACAGGAGCTGAAGGGATGGCAGAACACTGAATGGTATCAGATGCTGCATTTAGGCAACTGGATCATCCTCTAGCTGACCCTGCTATAGAATTACAGCATCGTAAGATCATTTGAAGTTAAAAAACAGTTTGTTTGGGTCAGCCCAAAGGTCTGGTGGCCCAATCTCTTAATCCCCACAGTGGCCAGCAGCCACTGTTGGGGTACAAGCACTGGTCATGCCTGTAGAGTTCTCCTTCCCCATCTCCCCTCCAGCAACCAGCCATTTCCCAGCTTCCTGAGCTGGAAGTTGCACCTACAGAGCTATTCTCCATGAGTTTGTCTAGCCCCTCTTTGAACCCAATAACACATTTGTCCCTTGTGAAAACCTCACAGTAACAAATACCACAAGCGCTGAATTGTCATATCCTGTAGGTCACATCTGGTGTTGCAAACAGCCATTCAGATTTTGGGGCATCCTCACTGGTGAATCAGGACTGGAAGGCAAGAGGTGATGTGGTTGGTAAAGTCCAGCAAGAGTGTCTCTGCCGAGAGGCTTGCCAGCCTTGTGACAAGGGCTTTAACCCAGGTTTGCTGGGACTTGTGACCAAAGCCTGTGGAGAAGGACAGGCATGGGGTGGCCCCAACACTTTCCAGGTGAAAGCAGCACTGCTGGCAACCAACTCAAGTGCCCGCATAGCACAGATGCACATGGACAAGAAGAACAGAAGGAATTAAAAGTCTAAGCACACTTCTCCTTTACTAGTTTCTTCCTGTTTGCTTGGTGTAGAAGTCAAACTTACAGGTCTGTAATTCCAGGCTAGATCATCAGGCATGGCTTTCAGAGGATGCTACTTTTTAGCTTTGGTGGAATTAAACCTGCTTAGCACATGGTGCACCTTGATAAGTTTCTAAATTTTAAGTCCTCGGGAAAGTGTCTCTCTTACCATAAGTACATGCATTCCCTACCTAAACAGTGGATATGCGTAGATGCCTTTGACACTCCCCAGGCAAGCCCAAGGGAGTTTGGTGCCTGCTTCCCCCAAAGCTCCCAAGAGAGTGAGGCGCTCTCAGACATTCATAACACTCAGCAGAGAGGTAGGGGATCTGCCATCACCGTCTGGAGTCCTGATCTGAGCCCACAGCTCTCACAGGGCATGTATATGGGCTACAGATGAAGACAGATTCCTTCTCCACTATCTCCTGGCTCCCCATATTGGCTTTTGAATTGTTTTGTCCAGTATCATCCTCCCACATCCAGTCTGGGCACGCTCTTCATTATTGGAGGAGGAAGCAGACCACTGAGACAGGAGACTCCAGCCACAGCTTGTGAACTTCTGCGGTTTTGTAAATGATGACTATGAGAAACTGCCAGATCCAACTTCCTCTGGGGTTTGGCAGCAAAACTAGTGCTTTTCAGATATCAGTGAGACCTAAATAACACGCTCAGATGCTGCAGCCCTTGTAACTCGAAGCTCATTGCCAGTTTAGCAAAAATCACATCCTTATGACTCCTTCACTTTGAGGCGATGGGGAGGACAAGTCTGCTGGCAGGTGAGAAGGAGGAGCATATAATGGACTTTCCCTTTCAAAGGCAATTCTGTGTTTGCTTTTCACTGTAAATTAAGGCAAAAACAGATTTGAAATTTCTGGTGAAAAAGCTTTCTGCAACACAGTTTCAGGTAAATCATAATATTCATTTCTGATAAACCCAAAGTGCTTTGGCTCTGGCATAGATCTTACTGCACATTGCCAGCCAGCCATCGTTGAAATGATTAAACACAAAGATGCTCCTCTTCCCCTTCTAGCTTTTGATATGCAAAATTAAAACCAAAACAAAACATCTACCCTAGTTTCAAAATTCTGGGTTTTTTTCATGCTTGTTAACATGGAATGAAATACAGAGAATTCCTTTCAGTAGCTGCACACGATCTCAATCCTACAGGCTCCTTTCTCCCACACAGCAGTTTCGGAAAGGAAATTAGAGTTGTCTTTCTATGCTGTTCTGTCTCTTTCTGTTACTATAGTATTAAAGGCTTCAGCCAAACAGATCTTACTTTTAGAAGTCCTTTTTTTAAAAGAATTCATATGAAGGAGTGTTATGTAAAACAAGTTCCATCTGCTTACTACCTCCTGTATATTAGAAACCACTGAAATGAAAAAATCATAGTGCCGAGAGGATTATCTTACAAGCAAGATTTTATCCTCCCTTTGACACAAACGATTCAGTCTGGCAGCATAGTACTAGTGGTAGGAAAGGTCCTGAAATACATGTTTGTGCACTGAAAGCTTAATTTGGTGCAGGACGATATGGGAGGTTAAAAAAAACAAGAGATGTTCCTGATCTCTAAAACTTCCAAAATCTGCATAATCAGTGAACGCTCAACTAGAAAGGTATGGACTTGCGGAAGATGCACTGCAACATAAAAATTTAAAGAAGGACTCAGCACAATAGCATGCCTTATTCCCTGAAAGGCAGGCAAGAAATGCTGGGAAGTGCAGCAGTGTAGCCCTATAACCTGGCATTGCCATTGCTACCAACAGGCCACCAGCTTTGTAGTGAGTTTGTAGAGCTTCAGGATGAGGGCCTGCCAGTCTTGCTTTGTCTGAACTTTTCTTGATCTGTCTGTAGCTTTCTTTTATTTCTTCCTGTGACAGCAATTTCTCTAACTGACCAGCTGCCTATAGTAATTTGTTTTAACTTTGTTTGTCTCGTTTATCTGTGCCCAGGAAGATCATGGAGCAGACCCTCCTGGAAACTATGTTAAGGCACATGGAAAATAAGGAGGTGATTGGTGACAGCCAACATGGCTTCACTAAGGGCAAATCATGCCTGACAAATTTGGTGGCCTTCTACAACAGGGTTACAGTGTTGGTGGATAAGGGAAGAGCAACTGATGACATCTACCTGGACTTCTGGACCTTTCTGGACCATAACAGAAGGGAGGAAAGATGAGCATGGCAGCTTCTTCAAATTCATCTCCTAGCAAGGGATCACTCCTGCTCTTTCCCAGGTATGTTATGCATGTTGCCAGCTGCGAACTGCATTAACAGGAAGTTTTACTGTTATGTTCTGTGTGGTTATTTTCATATCCACAGAGTTGAGGTCTGTCTCAGCAGTGAGATTGCTTTGCCCCTTTCTGAGTATCTCCCTTGGAATGGGATTGTGGGTTTTTTCTTAGCTGGGAAGTTAGGTAGGTGATGTCTCTCTCCATACTGGCTGCGGGGTAGTGTTGTCTTTGTGTATGCCACTTACTTGACCCTTGATCCCGGTTTAGCATATAATCAAGAATGATTTGAAATAGAGGTGAAAGCATGTGTTGGTTATGCCCAGCAAACTTGGCATCAGTTATTCAGATCTTCCAGCAAAGATCCTCCTGTCCAGCTTGTGAGGAAATATGCCCCAGCTGTGACATGCTCTTTCCTTCACACCAGCAAACTTTGCTCTCCTTCTGTCTGCCCTCTAGTTTAACAACTGCTGGGGAGGGGAAAAGAGAAAAAAAAAATAATAAAAAAAAATCTGTGTTAACCTCCCCCAAAACACACACAAGCTTTTCTTCCATAACCCAGGTGCTCTTGTCCAGCTGCAGGTTAGGTGGGAGTGCCAACAGGAGTAGGAGACCACAGCTCCCAGGCAATCAATCATGAGCCCACCTTGCACAGTGCAGTAGAGATCTATGTGGCTTGTGTAGGAAGGGACCGAGGAGCATTTCATGGTGGCACAGTTCTGCGGGCACACACTGGAGAGGACATCCAACAGGGAAATGCAGAGAAGTAGGCCAACACAATGCTGCAGAAATGGCAGCAGGATTCCCAAAACTCTCCTAGCTCCACAGGCCAAGTAACAACATGTTACAGACCCTCCTTTGCTTCGAGACCTTCTCCACTAGTCAAGTCATAATTTCACTCCCTAGCAAAGTTCCTGCTGATTGTAGAAGCGTGGCATCTAACACCTGCAGTCACACCTGATGCAATAGAGATGAAGCATCCAGTATCCTTACTTGTCCCTGAATTTAGTCACCTGGGCCATGGCCATTTACACTAGCTAATGTTCTTACTCTGTGTCTCACTGTGTAGCTCCACTACGGACAGTGATGTTGATGGGGACCCTGCCACAGTACAAACCAGTAGCAGGAACCAGGAGGCAGTCATTTACACAGCATCAAGGCTAGGATACTGGCATGAGTCAGCATTTAAATGTTTGTAAACTAGTTTTCCTGCCTGAAGACTTGTCCTTTTTAAAACCAAGTTGGCCAAAGTGTCTCAAATGGATTTATGCTAGTGAAAAATGTAGCTCAGCCATATAAACAAGCAACCAGACTACAAATACTGCTGTGTTTCTGATACACCATTCCTGCATTTGAGGCCAGATAATGCTAACAAGAATTTGTTAACATTATCTACCAGAAATTGCATAATCTGGCATGTTTGTTATCTGCAGGAGGAAGTGACTATCTTCTGATGGATGAAACCTCACAATTTGTACAAACACTCATACAACCCAGATGGCTGTATTGATGATGCCAAGCAAAAAAAAAAAGCTCACATAGTAACAACAAAAACTAACAAAACATTTCTCAAAAGAGAATATTACAAGCATAATGTGAATCCTAATTATACTACTGCTGTAAATATTATGTAAGCTCTAATAACAGTGCATTTAGTCCACCATCTGTTGCCCCTGCCAAGGACAGAGGCTGCAGTGCTATGCTGCAGTCCACAGCGTGTTACTCACTGCAGCTTCCTTGACCGTAAGAGGCTCTGCTGAGCAGCACCTTCAGCGTGCAAGTCCAGCTCTTCATCTGACGTCGCCTGGTGTTGCTCCCTGCCTGCATTGCCTGACTTGGCACAGCCCTGTCCAGCCATCACCAACATGACAGGTAGCATCAAGAAAGAAGGTGGGAGCAGAGTCCCGAGACTGCTTCAGCTGCTTTCAGCAATGTTTTGACACAAATGTCAAGTAAACACTCCTAACTGCACTATCATCCCAGTGCCTCGTTGCCTATAAGGAACCAGACCTCCAGCCAAAAGAAAAACAGAGTGCCCTGGACCTTTGGAAAATTTGAGGCTCCAAGCTTATCTTGGAGGATTTGTCATTACATGGCATATATCAGTGCCTGTTTCTTAGTTAGGGACAAAGTGGGTAAATTGGGAGGATGAGGATACAGAGACTTAAGCCCACCCAGTCAGTGGATCTTTCCAAGAGGTTTGGTGCCTTAAATCTAGCTGTTTTCTAACTGTCATTGTCACAGCTGGGATCCAAATCAGAACAAACTGTGAACTCTTTGCCTCCTTTTGCCCCAGAGCTGTGAAAAAGCAGGTGTTACTCATTCCTCATGTTTGAAGAAAAGGCTAATTTTAGCCTCCAAAGAGTCCAAAGGAAAAAGAAACGGAGGCTGAGATAAAGGCGGTATGTTAAAATGGTCTTCCCTTTGAAAATATTGGAAATATCATGTGGGTTAAAGTAGGAGTAGTCCAATCCCTACCAAGGTACCAAGTACTCTGGTGGCCAGGACTGCACTGATTAATATAAAAAAGGATTTGCCAGCTACACTGACAAGTTTGTGGAGGGCAGGTACAGAGTCTTGGTGATTTCTATGTACAGTTCGTTAAGCAGCTAGGATTATCTGCAAAGCCCATCAGCATCCCTCTCATGGTCCCAGATAGTGTCTTCTTAAATACTAGGCTTTAAATAATGAAGTAAGGCTGCAAAAGTAATTCAGTGGAAGTTCTCTCTCCCTTCCCCATGCACGTACAGTTCTTTATCACATTATTCCTAGGCAAAGCTAATGCTGCAAGATAAAACAGTCTCTAGATAAACAGATTCATAGATTTAAGTCCTGCAGTTTCAAGTCCATGGATTTCCCTGGTAGATCTTGTTCTTTGAATAAAATACAAAACATTTCTAGGCATTAAATTCAGGTCAGTGTAGTTCTCTGTTTATCACCAACACTGCAATGTAGGGCTGTTACCCAAACTGAGCCATGTGGAAACAAAAGGAAGCACAAAATACAATGCATCTCTTTCTTATTTAGATGGTGTGACATTTTCTCTCGAGGTTTTGGATTTTTGGTTGGAACATCCCTGGTCATCAGTGTCAGAAATCTTCTGTGGGTGGTGTGAGTAAGGCATCAGTCCCCTACCTTAATGTTCAACTTGGAAGTCAGAGCGTGCACTGGAGGAGCTCTTAGGTGGTATGAGGTTTCCTTTGCAAAGTTTACAAAGCACTTAAATTCATTGACTCTTCTAGCCCTTCCCCAGGGACTTTCCCAGTACAGAAGTTTCCTGGAAAGAGACGATGTGCTGAGTTAGGGGTTCCTGACATCTGGCTGTTCTGAACTGTCACAACTTGGATCCAAACCAGAACAAACACTGAACTCACTCTGCCCGTCCTAAGAATTCAGTCCAGTCCAAGGTAAGGGGCAGGGGTGGGGTGAGGGGATTCTCTTCATGAATTCTGCTCTAGTCTTACCCAAACCTTGTTCCAGAGTCAGCGTAAAACCTGGGAGACTACTCTGGGGACAGGCTCTTCAATTGCTGAGGAAAATGAAAGGATTGTTACACTGAGGTCAGGGATTTGATGAGTTTGGAGCTATGATGAAGAACAAGCTTCTCATTAAGTGGCTGGTGTGGACACCTAGCTAGCGATATACATAGATACTTAAAAAGATTTTGCCTACCAGCATAATCTGTTGTCCAGAATTTTTCAAGACTGCCCATGATTTCCTGGGAGGCAGGACTTTGCCTTGAATGCTGAGGCTTTCAGGCGCTGCGATGCTTATCTTAACTCTGGTCTCTTGAAAAGCAACCCATGATTTCCTGTTGTCACGAACAAAGCGGCAAGTAGTCCAGAAGAGCGTGCTGTGGTGTGGGATAGGAAGCGACAGCTTTTGAGTTGGCCAGTCAAATATATAGCTGACAAGGAGGCTGCTGAAACAAGGTACATGCTCCTTCTATTTAAGGATGCTCTGAGAGTAAGTCAATCTTACAAGTATGGATTTCAGTGGTAACAAGCATCAAGGATATTTTTTTAATCCAGAGGTATTAGTGCATGGGTTTTTTTAATACTCTGTTATTCTTTTCAACAGGATTAATTGAAAAGTTAAGCAAATTTGTCAATTTCTAAACCATTAAAATTTAGAGAATTCACAATTTGTAGATTTGACAAGGAAGTAGCAACTAAAATGCTCAAAAACAATAGCACCCAGTTAAAAAATCTTGCTTTTCCTCCCATCCAAATAGATGTTCAACCTTTACGTGAGTTTTGTGAATCAACTGGCATACCAATATTATACTGAAAGACCTCAATTCCTTGAAGGAGAAGTTTGGCATAACATGGTTCATGCTTTTAATCCTTCCTGCTCTGCTTTAGAAAAATTAAGCCTGTGCTCTGTAGCAGAGTTCCCTACTGCTAGCAGCCTCTAAACTGGGGCAGACAGTCCTATGCCTTGTGTCTCGGTATTTTATCCCCACTTAGCCATGGACTTCTGCAGCCACATGAAGGCGAGTTCTGTGCCTCTCTGATCACTAATAGCAGAAAGTGAGGAACAGACCAAATTTGAAAATATCAGCAGAGAAGGAAAAATCAAATCCAACACAAATCTGACTATGTAGAATGTTTTGGTTTTTTTAAAAAGACAATAACAATTCTCTCAATCTACACAGGATAACAGTTGCTACCCTATCCTTCCTGATTGCGTGGCAGATAGCAGAGACTGTTGAGTTCTTGATTGTAAAGTAACAGAGATATGAAAAAATATCTCAACAGTGTAAGCATCCAAGGAAATAACTGCTTGAATCCAACATTGGTACTGTTAGAACCAAAGAATCATTACAGAGACCAATAAAACACGACAGTCTGTGAAAGTGCCAGAAGACTTCATAGCAAAAAATCAAAAGCTCAATTTTTTTCATTGTGATATTGGGCCAGCTACTCTCAGCCTTGTTGCTGAACGTGCTCTTGTGGAGGAATACTGGTTTGGCCTATCTACCCCAAAGTAAATGCAAGTGTCACCTTGCCCTGTGGTTGATGAGCTCAAATTGCCACACTGTGAACTTTACAGCTTGGATCCCTCAGGAGGATTGACTAGCTATGGACTCCAATAGCTAGAATATATAGCTAATCTAAAGACTGGTTTCATATTCGTTCTTTATTCAAATACACTAGTGCATTCAGACAATCTCTGCAACAGTTCCCAGTGAAATAGCTATATAAGACATGGTCTGGTACTGCTAGTGACAAAGGTCTTCTTAATTTCAACAAGAGTAGAATCAAGCTCCTAAGTCCTAAGGCTCAACAGTAATTATTGTTCCTGGTAAATGGTGACTGAACATCTGATTATATTGCTGCAGCATTTCAACAGATGTCTGCTTAAACAGGAAGCAAGTCCATCCCATTTTCTGGAAGTGTTTTTAAGGTTTTATTTATTTCTAGCTCTAAATTTGTTCCAAATCACACAGAACCAACAAGAGGGGGACACTCACCAAAGTTCATGCTGTTGCCCCCTTTAGCAGGGGACTCCCACCTCTGTGGGTACCTGGGGCAGACCCTGCCTACTCACCTGCTCCCCTGAGCCTACAGATCCCAGTCCTGTTGTTCTGCACCGTCTTGGCTACCACTTTACAACACATCAGCATTCAAGCCTGCAGCCACAGTCTCTGCAATGTTTATCACTCAGAGCTGACAAGTTTCTGGTGATTTGTAAAGACATTTTAAGCATTAGTCCAGAAAGCCTGACTCCAACTGTCTATGTCTTCCCAACCCACCACTGAACTGTCTCTGAGAGGCAGTAACAGAAGACAAGTCTTTATTTTATTTTGGTGCTCTGAATTGCACCATGCTTGCTCACGCTCTCAATCTCTCCCCCAGCTCACTCCTTCCTTTTCCCTCTGTCAGGGTACTCTTAACTTCAAGCCATGAGCTATGCTCAGGTTAGATACCTGAAATAAGAGAGGCAAAAGCTACAGGGTGTTTGCACAGTACTGAGCCCAACATAGGTTTTTATTGCTGCTCTGCAGTCAAAGCTACATATTCTTAGACCTCAAGGGCCAGCTATCAGCACATTGCTATCAGATTTCCTACAGAAAATTTGAGGTGGGGCTGTGAGCAGCAAAAGGTGTAAACTTACCCCAGGAGCAGGCAGAGCTCACACCTTCCTTGTCACCACCACTCAAATACTCTCCCACGCTTTGCTTTGCCTCTCAACCCACTTCCTTCGTCCTGTCTCTCTCTGCCCTGGGTTCACTTTGCCTCATTCCTTTCCACACACAAGCCACCCAGGCACACTCTGAAGGGGGTGATGCTGTATCACACTGGCTGCCATGAGTGCTAGCCTCTTGCAATAGACTTGCTAGTTATTTGTGAAACCTGGACTTGAAAGCTCTTGCTTGCTCACTGAAACATGTTGTAGTATACACTGCTTTTGCATCTTCTTCTTGATTCCCATAGAGTTAAAACCAGCAAAATCTTCCAAAATAAAAAGCATGATGTTTTTACAGGAGTACTAGTGCTTATGGAAGGAGCCAGCCTCTGGGGGACAAGAGGAACAAAGAACACACTAGAAAAATTCCCACCAGCATCCGGCCTTCGTAAAGTTTACTCAGAATAGATGACTTTTCCTAAGCTTTGGAAACAATTTCATTTGACAGTAAATTGTTTAACTATTAAGTGTTCACTTGGATTTCAAAGGCTTAGCAGGCGTCCACACAGCATGTCTAGGCACTGCCTCAGTCACACCTTTGCTTTGATGTTGACTGAGCAACTCAAAACACACACCTTTAAACTAGATAAGCTGTTTCTGTGGAAGGAGCCTGAAAGCTTTTCTTGTGTTTGTGCATAAGCCACATTCATAAACCACTCCAATACCTGACCTCTGTTTATGAGCTGAATCTTTCCTCGCAGCTTAGGTCACGTTCCCGGAGAAGGGAAGAAAAAGTGTGTCTTCTGTCCAAGTCGGGCACTGACCAACTTTGGCTTCTTGATAAAGCTCTCAAAAAATGCTGAAGGCAATGGTGTGTAATGAGTCAATGCATAACAAGATGATGCAAAAGATAAGACGTTTATGAAGAGAAAGGGTTAAGATCTTTATCACAGTATGCACAGCAGAGACTAGGACGAACAAGCAACGTGCTGTGTCAGGCACACCATGGCACTGTGCAGGCAGAGGTGAAGTGAGAAGGGCAGAGCAAGGTTAATTCACAACCCTGACAAGTCACAGTCAGTCAAATGCTATTTCAGAAGACTTAAAATTCACTGAGCAAGCAAGGTAGTTTCATTAGCAACTGCTGACAATTAAACAACAGAATTTATGTTGCTCTCTAAGCAAATAAAAATCTGACAATGAATAATGGAAAGTTAGTATTTAATACAGGACAACTCCCATCATCTGAACTATATACTGTTAGGCTTACAGTAGCTACTTATCACAGTAAGTCTGGAGGAAGAGTGTGGCTGGTTAACTATGCTGAGAGTGATTCACTTCCACATCCAAATTGCCTCTGGAAAAAAATTAAAAACATACACAGAAGATCATCCTGCTACTCCTACCTTTTCTCCCATGAATAGAGAAAATGACATCCATTGGATTATGACAGATGGCTCAGTTTGGCCCACTGAACTTTCTGTTACTAATCTTTCTTAACATCTGCATACATCATTCATTTACTACATTATTCTGGATCCATGTATATTAAAAATGCCTAACAAAAAGATCCAGAAAAGACACTTGCTAGTGCAGCAGAACAGGGAGGGCTGACAGCCCCAGAAGGGGTGTGACAGAAGTCTTTACTAACAGTGCCAAGACATTCCTACTGCAGTGATGGTACCGACTGCTCTTAAGTGTGCAAAATGTTTCCTGCAACTCACTTAAAACAGCCATTGCAGATTAAGTATAGGAGACAAAAAATAATCAAATACAGGAATCAACCAGTCTTAGTTGTTATAAATATTCTGATGTGCTAAAAAGATGAATTATTACTTGCTCCAAGGTATGGCTTTTTGATTTACAACATCCAGAAGGTAATTCTGTACCTCTCAAGAAAAATACCACTTGATCAGAATGAAAAAAGAAACCTAAAAACATAACCTGCCACTGTAGCTGTACAGAGACAATATAGTATTTAAATTAAAAAAAAAAAAAAAAAAATCTCTCTTCTTCCTTCCTTTTTTTTTTTTTAGGTAGGGAAGACAAAAGTGATAAATATGCAAGCAGTGAAAGAAGAAAGAGAGTTAACTCCTTCACTTTGCCTGTCTCCTCACAGCTGTAGTGGAAACAGTCTCTTGCCTCTATTTTCACAAATGGCCGGGGACATCTAGAAGGAATTACGTCCTAGTTTGACTGCTTATGGAAAGGAGGGAGAGGTGTAGGAGCCCCACCTTCCATCCCACCTTATGTCCCATAAAAATACCCAGTGCCCAGTCAGCCCCACAAGCATGCAGGCTCCTCACAGGCTTCCCCCAGGTGCTGCTGGAAGCTTACATCTTCAGCTAGCCTGGCTGCACTTCTCTGTCTCCCTGCATTGGCAGAAGCTGCTTGCACTTGGGGTGCTTGCTGCAGTTGGGGTGAGCTGTCAGTAAAGGTACCAGCCCAAAGTGTGGGTCCAAGTCTCATCCCCAGACTCTGACAACACCACGCCCAGGTATGCAAGCTTCTTCTCAATTTCCCTTTTTAATCTGCTTTAAAGAAAATGCAAAAAGGTGACCAAACCAAGGTTGGATTGTCTTCTAAAGTAAACTTAATTTCTACCTGGAAAAAAGAAATAGGTCAAATTTCTCTAAAAGATAACTATCAAAAACACTTCAGAGAAGTATGAATATCTAAAATACACCAGGGAAAACGTATTGCAGAAATTATTTATTTCATGCCAGCTTAACTCTTTGACTAGATATTTTAACACACATTTCAAAAATATATCCAGTACAAGAATAATTTAGAACACTACAGAGAAAGATTTATAACTCAGTGAATTTCAAAACAAGGTATTATGCACACATACTTGTATCATAAGGCAAAAGACGATAGTCTATCCATAAGCAGCACTCCTACAGCCTACCTTGATATACACTGGAGAATGAAGATCCTTCTATTACTAAACCTATACTTACAAATAAATTCCCTTATCTTCCAGTACCTCTATAGAAATATAAGGTATTTCAATAAAAAATAATTAATTTCTATAGTGATAGCTAAGCTATCACTCCGAAACTGTTATAATTCACAGGAATATGTCAAATATAACAACATTATCCTGAAGAAATAACTGAAGTTGTGTATTATTACTGCCTGCCAATTACAACTAAAACACACACACGCACACAAAAGCATGCTGAGTAATACATTCCAGTGCATTTTAATAGAAACAAAGAATAAAGCTCATTGGGCTTACCATATGACTGAAACAGAAGATACCAAATATAATGCAACATAATCAATGACAGCAATTAATGTATTAGAAAGGGATCTATTTCAAGGTGCTTTTTTGCTAGGAACGCTGAGTTTCTGTTAACATAATCAAATGGTGTAGGAGTGTCTCAGCTTCAGACTAGACTACTTAATTAGAGGCACAGCTAGTATTAGAGAACTGCCATGAAGCAGTACATGTTCCTGCAGAGCCCATTAGGGAAAAGGAATGTAAAAGTTTCAGGAAGCTAACAAGATTAACAAATAAGTTGCTCTGAAAAAATTAACCATTTTTTGAATTTTAAAGAAAAATTAAAAGCTCAGAGACAATATATACTCTAAGTAGCTTTTTTGTTAATAATTAAGACACACGTATTTGTCTGTAATGAATAGGTCAGATTCCTTTAAGAAGCCTCATAAAAAGTTTTCCTTCATAAAGTGATCTCTATTTGGTATTGTAAATGCCCTCAGATTGCAAGTAATTACAGCAATAATGAAAACTGGAACAAAATACTAAATTTTTCACCTAACATTTACAGTATTCCAAGATAAATTTAATAAAATACAAATTATCATAATTACAGAAAATCAGAGTAATCATTTTTTTAATACTTCATACGTAAAAATCATTGTCATGGTTATGTTTTAAAATAGCAACAAATACTGAAAAGATAGCAGCTTTCCTCCATTCCCATTAATACTGTTAATGACTATTTTACAAGTGCTTGATTGCAAAATAAAGGCAGATTATATACCATGATTTTTCCAGTAGTGTAAGTTACAGTAGCATAAAGTTTGTTGTTTCTTAACATGTGATCGTACCTAAATAAGAAAATACATCATAGTTCGCTCTAAGTGTTACTATTAGCACAGACTAGAAGTTGCGTATCCTTTACCTTCCCCTCATAAAAAGACTCCCTCACTTCACTGCTAAGAGATGCACCTTTCTTAAGCGGAGTGCAGAGGACTCATTTCTCAATACAGATATCAGAATATGTGTATTTTTAAATGCCTAAAAACCAGAACTACAAATCTCGTAGGACTAGTAAGTTTGACTAGAGCTTTTTGCTGTCCATACTTTTAAAGAAATCCAACACTGAAACAGTATTAAAGTAGCTACTGTTTTCACTCCTGCTTTTCAGAGGTCATTACAACTTGCATGGATTCTTTTCACTGGTTTAAATCTTTGACATGAAGATATTCAAACATTTGTACTTAACTTGGGTGGGTTTTTTGGTGTTTTGGGTTATTTTTGGTGTTCACAGATTAAGATGAAACTGCAGAAATGATGATGAGATGGAAGTATACCCTAACTGCTCAGTAATTCAGAAAGTGAAATAATAAAGAAATACATAATTGACTTTCTTTAGCTGCAAATAAATACTACTATATACTGACAGAACAAATACGCCAACATTCAGTTTCCAAAAGCACAGTTTGCAAGGCAATTATATTTTAAATCACCTCATCTGGAGCATCAAATGTGATGCAAGAACAGCATTAGCCTACAGTAAAGCCACTGCTTAAACATATCAAAGCTAGTTTTAACTTTTTTTAGCTGTGGTACTGTTAGGTCTAGAGCTATAGTAGCAATGAACTCATCATGAGTTGCCGCAATCTGGCTGGGAATCATCACACAATCATAGAATGGTTTGGGTTGGGATCAAAGATCATCTAGACCAAGTCCCCTGCAATGAGCAGGGACATCTTCAACTAGATCAGGTTGCTCAGATCCCCGTTCAGCCTGACCTGGAATGTTTCCAGGGATGGGGCATCTGCCACCTCTCTGGAGTGGGGTAAATCCTTAGGCACGTACCCCCCAAGCATGATCTGCATTACTTGTACTAGCAGTAACCAAACTAGTTTAAAACTAGCTCAAACTACACAGCAAATACTGTGCAGGCATATCCCTTATTTCTACAATGTTCTTTTATAGTTGTACTCTATATTTCTTTGTTGAAAGTCTTCTGGATTTAGTCATATGAACTCATAATTACTTTTCAAAACATACTTTAGAGTAATTGGCCTACAAATTGCACATAATTAAAGCAAGAGTAACTGTTGGTCAACAATGAACACTATGGACGAAACCTGACTTCACTTGTCAACTCCTGACTTAAACACCCAGCATCCAGGGAGCATGTGACACCAGGAATCTCCAAGTGCAATCCAGAGGAGAACTCTCAAGATATTTTCAGAGCTCTAATTCCCATGCTTTCAAAAAGCAGCCACTGGTTACTCCATTACTCCACTGCAACACCAGAAAAAGGTCAGTGGATTCCCACCTCAATGAGCTCAGAATTTCTATGTTAGCAACTGAAATCCCACTGCCATTAATTTACACAGTCAACTCCTCAAATTATTGTATCCCAACAAAAACTGCACAGAGGGCTTACACCAGGGATGAATTACCTTTTGTATATAAAATCCTGACCAAGTTTCCACTGAAAATTCTGTATGCAGCCATTCCACTGATTTCTGAGAGGGGAAAAAACAGGCCCCAAGAAAGCTTGATCCAAGTCTCTGAAGTCAGCAGGGGCTAGGTAAGGATACTTCACAAGCATTCATAAAAACAAACGTTCCTTCTATAATTTTCTTGTTAGCACTGAATTAGATCCCTTTGCAGTAACATTTCAAGACTTAAACAAAGAATTTGAACCTTATTTCATCCAAAGATTTTTACAAATAAACTTTTGGGCAATTAAATGAGATACAGATTTTAAAAATAGAAATATCAAGTCTAAGAACATTCATGTGGATGGATGTCCAAGAACATATACAAACCCCCTCATATAAGGCTGAATTCAGGATAGCATTTCTAAGCAGATCTAAAATAAATTAAATAGGTGCTAACATAAAGTTGCTAAAGAACAATCTGAATAAAAAGAGTGTAATTTTCTCAACTTCCAGTCCCTGATACAGCCATAAGATTTTGATCAAGCTTTTACAATACACAAAATACCCAAACTAAAAAAGTGCCCTCTTACAGGTAATCTGGAAATTGCATGAGCTTGAATACATGTGGGCATGACTGTTGTTCAGTGTATTCACCTAAGAACAGAACTGACAATTATTTTATGTCTGCCAATTTATTAATACAGTTATTTCTATACAAATAGAGTATTTTTTTCTCCTTCATAGTAACAATTCAGTGTTTTAAAACAGGCAGATCAATATATTACAAATACCACTACTGTTAGAACACATGATGTACTAAATCACAGGAGGTAGTTAGATTCCCATTAACAATTACTTCAGAAAACAAAGACTATTTTTAAAAATTAGTAGAACATCTCATTCATGAAAACTTACTTTTCAGAGTAACTAATTCCTAGCTGCTTTAAGGGATGTCTGGTTTTTAAGCATGATAAAGAATTTATGATAGAAACAAGTTCTCTTTCAGTTTTCAACATAATTTTGCAATAAGCACATAAGAAAACTCCCAAGTGGTAAAGACTTAAGACAAACTGCAATAAAGCAACATCTTAAATTAATCAAATTTCCAAAGACATCATGAATTTGACCACATCTTTTACCTTATGATTACATTTGAAAATTCATTCAACTAACTATGGTTTAAAAATATTTCTACACCAATGAAATTAATGTGAAGCTTTTTTACACTGTTAATTGGCGTTTTTGAATGGCATTCAAATGAATAAGCATTATTCTTTTTGCAACAACTTACTGCAAAATACAGGCACCTTAAAAACAGATACATAATGCAACCAGGGCATTTGGGACATTAAGTGTTTACCATTATCTAGTCATGCTATGTATTTCCCTTCTCTTAAAGAAATACTCTACAATTTGAAGCCGTGCCTGAGGTGTGTGCAAATTATAATGTTTCAGCATTTAACTCAATTTTCACATTATATTTCTTTTACAGTTACAGAAACATTAGTGTGCCAAGATTTTCAACTGTTACAACTGTAAAAATCTTAAGCAGACATCGTGTCTTCGATAATGGATTCTTGCTATTGCACATATGCTCATATGACAGTGAAACTCTGGTCCATATTCCACTATTTACACATGCTAAAATCATTTATCTGTATACAATGTTGGAAAAGAAAAAATACAGCCTTCTTGACTGATATACCTTGCTCCAAAATTTAAGCCACCAAATTTCATAGAATCATAGAATACCAGGTTGGAAAGGACCTCAAGGATCAGATGGTCCAACCTTTCTTAGCAAAAGCATCTTGCTAGACAAGATGGCCCAGCACCCTGGCCAGCTGAATCTTAGAAGTGTCCAATGTTGGGGAATCCACCACTTCCCTGAGGAGATTATTCCAATGGCTGATTGTTCTCATTGTGAAAAATTTTCCTTGTGTCCAACCGAAATCTCCCCAGGAGTAACCTGCACCCATTACCCCTCATCTTTCCCATGTGACTCCTTGTAAAAAGGGAGTCTCCATCTTCTTTGTAGCCACCCTTTAAATACTGGAACATGTATTTTATGATTTTATGAAGAACAGCCTGCCATTCAATCTTTCTGCTTATACAGGGTCTGATTCAAAGACCACTGAAGCCAAAAGAAGCCTTAATTTAATTCCGTAGATTTTGGACTAGGCATAAAGTTCACATAGAAACGTTATAGAAAGTGTTTCCTATAGTAATTGATATAACTGCACTTTGGATGCATTAGGATGCTCTCACAGCATCTGTTAAAATACAAAAAGATTCCTTCCAAAAAAACCTCTTCCTAAAACTTACAATGTTGCAGTTCAAGTTGAGCCCTAGGTATATTTATGAAGTTTACCCTCTATTAACTTAATCAATAGTTTTGTCCTTTTGGTCATGACACAAAAGCCCACAACTGATGCACAACAATATCTACAACAGAAGAAGCATATTCTTGTCATAAGTAGTGAAGTTATCATACAGGTGCATTTCCAAAATAGTTGTTCCTTCATATTCTTTTTTTAAACAAAAATGGTCTTTTCTGGTTCAGTGATATATCATAAATACAGTATTTTCCAAGCAATGAGTAGGAAATAGATTTCCACTGAATTTTATTTAGCTTTGAGGAGTTTAGACATCATCAAATATTTTGCTTCGAGACATTGACAGGTATCTTCCACCAGGCTGGTACCTGCAGAATCAATTTTAAACATGAAAAAGTATCACAGGAAACAGAAAAATAAAGACCCATGAAATCATGTAACTCTCACTGCACTCTTACTCCTTAACTCTCAATGAATTATAAGATCTGAAGTTCTTCCGAATTACTGTTCCCGTAAGAATTTGATAGGCAGTCATTAAATTAAATCTCATATGACCAAGAAAAACAGTGATATGAATACTGGGAGTCTTAAATAACTTTGTTTCCTGATATGAAGGAAAGAAGTTGAATGTTTTTGCTGAACAGAACTTTTTTTTTTAAAAAGAACAAACAAAACAAAACAACAGCATGGTTAACAGAACATCTCATTGGGTATTCCTAGGAGAAATACAGTATCAAAGATAATGAAAACAAATGGCTGCATACTTAGTGGGGAAAAAAGAAGCTTCAAAAATTGTTGGTAAAATATATTTTAAAAGCATTTTAAAAGCACAAATAAGTTCCAATGCAAGCACAATGTACTACTATTCTGCAGTACTTACCAAAACCTGGACAGACACAAAGCCAGAACCTAGTGTCCCCAGCACTCTTACTGTCCTAGAATGCTTGTAACTATTGCAGGAGCTATAGTTTTAAACATCAATGTTACATAAGCTATTTTTAAGTGAATTGAAATTTCATATGCAAGTATTCTTGATTTACTACCTCTATGAAATAAAATGCAGGTTAGAGGAAAGCTCAACTACGCTCTGTGGCTCCAGATCTTCTTTTTAAAGAAAAAGTTCAGAATGTTCCACCCTGCAAAGTTTGTATAGGTGCCAGAAGACTTCAGATACTGTACTTGAAAAGTATTTCCTCCAAAAGAATTATATATGCACATTCCTATTTTTGTAGACTATTACCCCTTTCACACTGTACAGAAGTCAACAGCTGACAGAACTGCTAGGCTAGTTCCTCTTTAAACTCTTGTGCTTAAAAAGAACCAACTTTTGAAATGTGGTGACAATTAGACCAGACAAGTTAGTTGTTGATACAAACTAACATTGCTAAATCAAGCCGTAAAACCTGGCAGCGTCATTTAACAGCATTCTTTGCATGTTTTTGAACTGGCATTTATCTGTTGACATTATAGATATAAGTCAACTGAAACCATTTATGATTTTTTATTGGATTGGGTATGCTAGTTTTAGCCAAAAAAAATGTAAACTTTATATAAGGGAATTTAAAATTATTTATCATTAAATGGTTCTACATCATAACTAGCTAGATTAAAAAAGCACCCATAAAATGTATTACTTGTTTCTTAAATACGAACAGAGCTTAGTTGTTATATAAGATACTCTGTTTCACAACTAAGGAAATTTGGTGTTGCAGTCACACCCACAGAATCACAGAATTCTCTATTATAGACAGAGCTACACTGTGCAGTCTGGGACTTTTTGTTCAGTAAATTCAGATTTTAATTTACTCCAGTATTTCCAAGATCTGATCCTCAGGGGTATTCCTGCAACTATTGGTCCTGTAATACTCAGTTTTCTTTCTTGCAGTCCTTTATGATGGTTTTTATACAGGGAAATCAAGTGAGCTTTCTAAAGTCTTGTAGGAAATTAGAGAAAACCTTATATTGTACACATGCAGGTCAATCTCCAGTTTTCTGTTTTTATATGCAGTATTTTTCAGATTATGCTAATATACAAAATTATATTCAACTCAAACCTTACTCAGACATTTCTAAAAAACTGAAAAACCTTCAGGTTTCAATTGGTTTTAGAACAATTGACATATCATGGGGGAGAAGGAAGAAAGGAAAAGAGCTAGGTGAGATGATAAATTTTGTTTACAAAACTATTATTATGAAACCATCTGATACAGCTGTCATAGGTCAGAAGACATTAGTATCTTTTAATTGTAAATAACACAGAAGATTCCTCACCTTCCCGAGTCTGATTCAAGAGGGTCATCATTAACTGAATCTGCATTAAAATCCAAAGGTTCTGCATCTTGGAGGAGTTCTATTCTGTCTCTTTCAGTCCTACCATTTGATCGGGTATACTTTGACAGTGCTGAATAGATAAAAGGAAGGAAAGACACTCATTTGCTCTATGAATATCTTGGAGTTTGTGGAGACATCAAAATTAAAAGAACAGAATAATAATTTGCTAGTATCTCATCCAAAGTGTAAATGTGATTATTTAGAGCAGATTCAATATTAAGCCAAATCTGGCTACATGCTCAACTTTGTAGTATTTTGGTTTTGTGTCTCCATAGCAACGTAACTACAACTTTTCTTTTGCCCTTCAAGTAGGATGAGATCTACTTTGCAAAGAATCAAAGAAAATGGGAAGTTATATGCAAACTTTACTTTTAAATCAATCAATCATCCGTTCATCTTCCCAACTTCCCACTTTAACTAAGCTAGCTGGAGGTTTTTTTGGTTTGGTTTTGTTTGTTTTTAAAGAGGCCTTCTCATGAATTAATGAAATATAGTCGTTTTGCAGTTGACTCTGCCACCTATGACTAATTTTAGTGTTGGAATGCTACATATTTTTATGGTTAACATTAAAATATAATTTCATATAGTTTCAGTTAGTCTACCACTGAAAATCTGGGTTTCCAACTTTGTAAGGAGGAGGGGGAAATCTACCAGAGTTGTCTCAAAAGCATGTTCAAAGCTTCCCTTCTCCTCCCCCTTTTTCCTTCTTTTTTCAGTTTCATTTCTCACTTGTTGTTGCTTACAACAGCGCATAAAATACATAAAAACCATTAACACTGTGACAAATAAACTTTTTGGAAGTTTAGTGCATCCACAAAAAGGTTTTTTGCTAACAGGCATTACTAAATGAACATGTATACGCTCCCATGATATGTTATCGGCTTTACATTTGTTGGTCATTTATTTGACTATTCCATTATTGCAGTCTGAGAGAGCTGATTTGCAACTAGAAGAGGTAAATTTTAAGATTTAACACTCCCAACTTCAAGACAAATGCTAAATAAAATCTCCTTGTTGACAACTGCTACTCTAATTGCAATCATTATATGTCCCGTAAGAAGACCAAGTAATTGAGACTAGCCAGAATCTCCAACCTCAACTAGCTGAAGTGTTGAAGATGGGAAGAAATACAGCACTCTTTTCAGGTGTCTTTAATGGGCAAGATGGCACTGTGCCACAGAAGGGAATATATCATCTAAGACAAAAATGGACCTATTTGAAGCTATTCACACAGCCAGTGTTGTGCATACAAGATACTAAAACAAAATAAAACAAACCAAACTCCCTCCAAAACCCACAAAGCTCACATCTATTGGTACTGGTCTCTGAGAAGCTGGATTCTTTTTGGTCTGTGTGGACAACTCTGTTTCTAGTGGAATCGTCTCTATTTCCATACCGCTCCTTCCATTCCTGGCAAAAAGAGAAAAAAGAAAACACAAGCAGTGAGGAAAAAGTAACACAACAAAAGCATACATAGCATGAAGAAATATTCCAGACCCACAATTTAGAGCTAATTGGCCAATCACATCAGACTATGGAAGTAATACTTTGAAAATGTTCCTGTTCCGTATCTTGATGTAGGAAGAATTTTTGTTTTGTTTTAAACTCAAGATATGTCCCTTCACTAAACCGATTACCATAACTGTTCTTTAGAAAAAAGACTTGCAGAAAACAAACTACATATTAAATCTGCACTCAAAGTTCACTCAACTGCTCTAAGTTACGGTGGGAGCGTTGCTTTTTTTGATTTCTACTTCCATCTAGTGGTAGAATGGTAAAATAACCAGATGCAGATAGCACAAAAAAACCCATTCGGACAGACCAGGTTTACTAAGCTTGTTGTTCTGTTGTGTTTCCATTCCATCAAGTTTTAGTATGTAAACATTTTAGTATGAAGTATAATGAAATATTAAAGAAGAAAATGTCTCATGCTTTTATTAGGAGACAACTTCATGTCTCAGAAGAAACTTTTCCAATTGCTCCAATAACTTCAATATATTTCAGCTTCATATCTAGCTCCCAGATTATCGACTGGTAGGAACTGGTATATTCAAAGTTACTGTGCTAATTTATGCCATATGTTACAGTTCTGAGCTGCAGAAGGATCAAGCATGTAATCATGATCCAGTAAAGCCCCAAAAGCCCCAAAAGTTTCAAGAATGAATGTGCTACAGTATATAACGCAAACTCAAAAAACAGCTAACATCTGAAATGGAGTTTGCTGTTGAACTAAAATTATTGCTTAGTGTCAGATCATTTCAGTGTATACTAAATGCATCATGCATTTGCTATTATTTGGTTTCACAGCAAGTTCAAATTCTAAAATTATGAGATGGGGGCGAGACTATCAGAAGGTCTATGCAGTATTGACTATCATCCAGAACTGAAGTAGCCACGAGCTTGAAAAGCCAAGAGGTTTTAGTCCCAGTATCATCTTGCCTTTCTGCAGAAAATATTTTTCCCTTCCCTTAGTCAGTTTATTTTTTGCATGCATCCTTTCGATTTATCTCTTTGATTGTGACTTCCTGTACTAAATTCCAAATGTTATAAATTAATGAAAAACTAAAGCTATAGTTAACTGAAGCTCCTTAAAATGAAGCTGCCTGAATTATTTTTTAATTCAGATTGACGGCCTTCACAAATCTTTCAATTCAGTATGCACTTAAGTAGGATTTGAATCAAACACACAGTTACTCAGTGGTAACAGTATTAATTCTATCTTAAATGTAATTCCATGCTCTGGGAAAAAAAAAAAATCTGTGCAATTATTTTCCAATGAGAACACAAAGCAATGGGTAAGTTTGGGAGGAGCATACAGTCCCCATTTCAGTGAATATGACACTGCAACTGCAGTTATTTCAAGCAGAGCAGTATCAACATTAGAGATTGATTTCAGATCAAAGAGCCATTTCAGATTATTCTGCATCCTAGAAATCAGGACCCTTTTTAATGCTTGTTACAACTATTGGCATATACCCTTCTCACAGCACACTGAGTAACAAAAATTTCCAAGTAGTGTGACCACAATCACCCTATTATCCTTTAAAATTAAAATGTAAATTATTCCTCCCCCCCAGCCAAGACTATTCTGCAAGATTAAACTGATTCCATCAATTATTGGAGACTCATTTTCTTGTGCAACAGACCATGCTGAATTAAACAGCAATGGCAAAGCCTACCAGATATTGTAGTATCTTAATATTATAATTAGCTAAAACAATCTCATACCCTTCTTCTGTTTTCACCTTCTTCCTGCCTTTGTCGTTTTCTTTTCTCTATAAATAAAAATTAAAAAAAATTGTCTGAGCTACATACAAGAAAAATAATTGCCAACTTTTTTTTTAAACAAACATAATTAAATTCCCAAGTTAACTAGCAAAGATTCTTATTGAAATAGATGTCTCATACAATTAAATAAAAACAGAAGACAAAGCTACTTGCCTATCATTATGGAGTTTCCCATTAAAATCAGTTCATCATGATGATATCTTGGGTCAAGGCATAACATTTGGATACCAGTTGGCAAAGCAAAAAGAAACTCTTAGAAATAGTTGGGAAAAGTATAATGTTAAGAAAAAACTTGAGCATTATTGAATCAAAATCTTGCTGAAGTTCTAGGAGGCCCAAAGTATGACCCAAATAGTTTGTGTCAGTATCTGCTATTAAGCTGGAAGTGTAACATCACAGTATCAAAGAAATAGTAACCTCTTGTTTAAGGGAATGAGACACTCCCCCTTCTCCAAAAAAGATATACTACTATAAGTAAATCTAGCTGGTTTTGTTTTTCATAAACTATGAAAGGAGAATAAAAGTATTGCATAATATAACATTGTATCCAGAGATTTTAATTTCTAAACCTTCACTCAAGAACCACAACAGCTTTTAACAACTTTCAAGGAACACTTTCAATAAAAACATTTAAAAAATTAAAAAGCTCTCCAAAACAGCAGATAATTACAGCTCTACAGAACAACATGCTTTGTGTGATAAAGCACAGTAGTTAGTTGAAACAGCAAAAAATCCTAAAGGAAATGACAGAATTTGGACAGCTCAATGAACATACTTACACAAAGAAAGATTAGAATGAGGTTGTTGATGATAAAGGCAATTTAAGTGCTAACTATCCTTTATGACAGATTACACAAGGTCTCAGCATCTGCTCAGGTATTATTAGATCAGTAATAACTTCAGAGGAACATCACTTAACTGAATTGTAAAATATTTAGAAATATCTCAATTTCAGATACTGGATGAGTAAAGCTGATACTTCGGAAGTCAATGAAGTCCAGCACTGTTTATATAGCAACCACAGTGCTGTAAGCCTATTGAATTTTGTGCAGTAGACTGCCTCAGTACCATTTTCAAAATATTGACAAGCTATATGCTTTTTTTTTGTGTAACATTTCAGACAAGTTTAATGCAACAGTATATTATATTTTGTGGGAAGAATAGGATAGAGGATCTAACTTACCTCTTCTGATTAGCTCTTTTCCTTCATCAGTCAAATCGGAGGTCATTTCACTGTCCCCCATGAACTGCTGGAATCCCAAAAGATTCAAACAAGTAGTTCCTAAACTGGTAAAAGCAGAAGGATAAGCAATTTCCTTTGTCAATATACAATGAATAGTTTAGATATATTACATTGCAAAATGTAAAACAAATTATTCAGAAATTTATGGACAATTCAAAGAAAAAAGCAACATAGAAGAAAAGACAGATTATTATACTAGCTGAGAAATCATAAAATTGAGAACAGTGACACGTTCCTAAATCCAATTGAAAGTGATGGAATAATCTTATTCAAGTAGTGAGATAAAAGTGTTTATAGTCTGAGAGTAGTGCAAATGATTTAAGACAATTGCTTGAAATGTTCTCAGATATAACAGAATTTATATCTATATCTCATTGACTCTTCTTTGCCAGAAAAAATGACTATAAAGATTCTGCCTATTATGTTTTCTGTGTTTTTGAAACAGTAATAACATAGGAAAACCACCTTCATCTCAGGTTTTACTCAGGAGAAATGTGTGGCATACTCTTAAGTTGTAGGGATGCTGGCTGCCATTTTGGATACCCATTAGACAGCAGTCAGATAAGCTCCATCTTTTGCCCAGGATTGAGCTAGTCCTGGAACTGGATAGCATGAAACCACTTTCACCTTTTCAACATCCCACCAGAGAATACAACTGCTGGTTTTGTTATTGTTTTCCTCTCTCCAAATTGGAACATCAATATCGTGTTCAAAGTTGGCTTCATCGTATATTTATGCTGAAAAGTTTTTTCCTATACTATCTGAACTTTAAGACTGCTGGATTAAACAAGGGAGACAGATTTCCTTGATAGATTTTAATTAAACATTCAGTTTCACATGTATCTGAATTTTGAGAGGGCATTAAAGTTCATGCAAAGCAGCTTCCTCTCCTTTAGTTTCTTTTCTTCCTTTTCACCATGGCATTCAAGACCCAGGATCATCACAGACAAGAAGTCGCGCAAAGCGTTTTCTTGTCATTAGCTTTCCTGTTTGCTTTTTGTGGGGTTTTTTGCCCCCACCACCACTCTTGTCACCTAGCCTAAAGGTAAGCAGGAAAAAGCTAGGACTGGATCCTTGTTGTCTTACTACCTGTGGATGTGCATAGGATATTAATGGACATTCAAGGCATTTAACTACATTCTACATGACTCAAAACCTATATGTTGCTTCTGACTGAATGGTAATGTAAAATTGAAGAAGCGAACATAAATGTAGCCGAGCAATGTCAGATCAAAAGCATCCCATCCCTTACAGTGGTCATTTGAAATGTAAAGATACAGCAAGCATGTAACAGTATTTTCTGCAATTACCGTTCCAGCCTCCAACAAATTGTGCCTTAGGGAAACAAGATCAAATGATTTAAACCACTATGCTTTCAAACTGAAGTCTGGCAACTGATCAGAAATTTGTTATGAGTCTGTTAGTTCATTACCTAAAGCTTCTGCTAATGCTTCTTAGTTTATTAGAAAACCTTGCTGAAAACATAGCTTCCTCATGGTAATTTTAATCTCAAATAGCAGAATCTAAATGTTTGTGGGCTCCAAAGTTTGAACAGAACAGACTCCAAAATCTAGGAATGAAGTTTAATAGGGAAAAACAACTCACAACTCAGTTATGAGTTAATACAATTGATATTCTTAAAATGTACACATTTCACATATATAAATAGCCATCTATTGTTTTAGTTTTAGCATTTTTATTAATATGTCACAACTCAACTGCTGGAAGAGAAGTGAATCTCTTCCTGATTGCTGAAACTAATATTATTAATGTAAAGAAACGTGGAGGATCAGTCTTGCAAATTACTTATGTGGCAATACAGAGAATTACAACAAGCATTGGGTAATATATATAGAATCCATCTGCAATGAAGGACAGAACTCTCATGGATCCCATTATCTGGAAAAAAAATCCACAAGAACAAGCTCTGATCAGATATATTCTACATATACCCGGAAAGATTGTGCCATCTCACTGTTTTCAGTCCACAACACACAAACACAATCCTTTACAGTTACTGAAGCATAGGTAAGTATTATCATCACAGATCTGATTCAGACAGTTGACCCAGAATGCCCAGATATAAAGGCCACCTCTAACAGTGTATTCACTTTGAGGTGTCTAAGATGCTAGATCTTGTTGTCTCACCAGATCTAGAATCAGTTCAAATCTGGTGGATCTTTTCATCTGCTGTGAAAGGAATCTGGACAACACTAAGAATCTACTTGCTAACAACAAAGGGAGATGTGACTTGCTGTCCTACAGAAATTAGTTGTTCAGTAAAACCAAACTCACTGGTTTTCAGTGGCAAGTTAGGTTTGCTCCCGATCCATAAAGATGCCCCATACGCTAAAGCCAGTGGCAGCTAAAGCTATTACAAAGTGAAGAACAGTCTGAACTCTTCAGCATAATAATTTACTTTCTTAGGATAAAGAGACCAAAACAGAAAAATTGAGCTATTGATGACTGCTGTGTAGCTAGCAATGATTACCAAACTCCTGGACTATAAGTAAGTATTTCTACCCTGTTTAATACTAGTGAAAAGATTTGAATATCTGAATCTTACTATAAGAAGTAGATAAAAATATTTTTCCTATTCTCCAAACTATACAGAAGCCTCAAAACTACATTTTCTGTACTTACAGATGTATAAGCAGTTGGCTGAGTGTTTTTGTGAGACATTGTTGCATCCATATGGGTCAGGCCCAAAAAGTCCAGGCATAATGGTGGAGTAAGACGGCAAAATAACCTGCACAAATGCAAGAGGCAACAGCATTTAAAACAATTTCTTGCACTAAAAATATTAAGAAATCATAACTGGATATATCACAGAATAATGATGTACAGATCATTAGGATTTATATCCATATGATTATAAATGAAAGAATATAAATGGAAGTTTCATGGACATTTTCAATTGACTACTTGACAGAAAATCTGCAAAATATATGCCACATACTCACATGCCACTGAAAAGGAGACTGTACTCATTTGTCTGATGATGTGAAGCTAAGTAATAATAGTTAAATACACGGATCCTGAAGACAGTAAACACAGATACTTAGGAAAAAGATGGTAAGAAAACAGGCCATCTGAGGGGGGGGAAAAAAAAAGTTGTTTGAACGCAGAACTCTACTAAAGGTTTTAATGCATTCAGCACATAGTCTGTTCATGCAACAGGTTGACTGCAGTTTAATTCTTTATTTTGAGATGGGACAATAACACTAGCTCTGAGAAGAATTTCAGGAGGGGTTTTTTTGACTAGTTTAAATTGAGAACAATACTTGTAACATTCTGTACTTCATATAAGCTAACATAACTGACCCTAGAAACATTTATTCTACTTGTTTTTCTTATGTAAGTGAAATTAGTAGAATTGCCTCAATAATTACTATGACTGACTTGACATTTTCTTCCCACAAAAAGTGATCAAAACAAGTGTTTTCAATTCAACCTATTTTGTTAGTATACTGGAATTTTTCAGCTCAGCTCCTTTACTGATAAATTTGTGCACTCGTATACTAGCCACACCTCCTGGGACTGGATTTCTGGTCAGCAGCAAATTCCTATTTAGGAAAGAGAGGTCACACATATGGCTGATTAGACACAAAGTCTAAACACCTAAGCTCCAAGCTAATGTTTCACAAATTACTCTACACATGATATTCAGCTCAACTGGATCACACCTTCACGCTGTAATGGAGAGGTGTAAGAAGTGGCAAAAGGCAGACTCCCTCCACAGAAACAAAGTTTGGTATTATGTATTTTAGAGACCTTCTGAAAGTTAACAGATTATTTAGAGACTTATTTTTAAATCAATCTGCAGATTATTGTAATAACATTTTATCTAAAAAGATTTTTAAGTGATTATCTCAAACTTACCTCTATGTATATATAATTATATGTCTTTTCTGCCAGCTGTATGAAAACTGCAAATAATGATAAAACTGGTTTTGTGCTGAAAAATGTGCACTCTGACCACACAACAATTACAGAGAATGTGGCCAGAACAACTGCAAGCACCCTGTAAAACCATGGTCGTAGAAGACATTCCCAGTACCACTCTGGAAAAAACAAACACACGCACATCCAGAACGGGTTAATGAAAATTACACAACAAGAAATGGAACTCCCTCACAAAAACCATTATGAACTGCTTGCACACATACCCTTAAAATCAAGGCTGGAATCTGTGGGGTCACACACTTAATTTCAGAGCTTTTCCAATGCCTAGAGATCTGGCTCAGCCCTAAGGAATCATATGCACAACTGGGGAAAACAGGGTGGGATTTGAGAGGCAAATTTTGCAAATGGATTGGGGGGGTGGGGGATGTAGAACAGAACTCCTCACTTTTGGCCCAGATACTACGGGTGATCCACTTTTTGTTTGTTCATCTGTTACTCTCTCAGAAACAAAGCTTAGGCTATAAAATCATGTTGTCCTACCCTGGAAATAACTCATTGCTAGTGCACAACAAATTAGAAGTTAAAACATGATTAGGAGAAGACACTTTCTAAAAAGATGCACAAGCAGCCGCGTGTCCTAATGTTTGGTACAGTGCAGAGGAAGAGTCCTTTCCTCTTTGCTTTATTGGAAGAGCGGTGCCACCTCAATAATATCCCACAAATGTAGAAGGTAGCCATGACCCAATAATGTAAAGCTGCTATTTTTCTTTCTTCTTCTAAGGCTTCCAAGTTTGTTATTGCTACTACAATACTACATGTAACTGCTATTAAATTTGTAAAAATATTTAAGCTTATGGTCAAGAGCATAAATCAATACCTGGTGGCTACTCCATTACATAAATGCATTAAGATGCACATTCACTTCCCTCTACTGTAACTGAACTTTTTACATAAAACAATCGGTTCTTTTTACAAAACGGTACCAGTTACTCCTTTACATATCCAAAATCTGCATGACAGAACTTACCAACAGTTGGTGTGTAGAAATACTGAATAATTTTATTCTCTGGTTCCTGGGAATGAAACGTATGAACAAACTGTCGAGTTGCACTGGTTTCATTTTTTGCCACATCTTCTAGGTAAAACGCTTGTTCTAGAAGAATTTGCCACTGGACCTGTGTACGACGATGTCTCTGTACCGAATAGATTACCTGTAATAAATTCCAAAAAATTATGGTTACAACATATTTGTTTCAAGAAACGAGAGAAAAGCTTTGCAAAAACCCTTAAAAACGTCTACATTACAGAATTGCGAAGACTAATTCTGTATACTCACAAAAGCAGGCAGTTAATTCTCTAAATATATAAATCATAAGAGGGCTACATACATGATTCCTGAGTTTTGCCATTCTTTCATCACAATATATCTGTAGCAATAACAGCCTACTTTTTCTAGCATACCACTTTATTTTTGCATCTTAGTGAATACCAAGCTTTTACTACAATTTCTTTTTTAGAATGCCCTGTCGATCAGCCATTACAAGGCTTACACACAGACAATTAAAAGCACTGTCAAGATATAATGCAAAAAGAACACTTTTTATACATCCAGAAATTTGATGTGGACATAACTTGGGATATTAAACTTTATGTTTTCTTTCACTGATAAACATTTCTGTTAAGCAGCAATCCAAAACCCACTATACTCAGCAATTCAGGTAAAGTGCATTGAAAATCTTTGTTTGCCTAGCATTTACTCTTATTACATTAGCATAAGTGAGGCATTCTCTCATTTATTAATATACCTGCTTGTGAAGTTTGACCAAACTTTTTTCACTTGGGTAACTGTTCTGTCTTTCATCAAAATCTTCATAATCGTCCATGTTCCTACCCATTCTTTCCTGGTACTCAGTAGGACACTGGAAAGAAAAGAGAAACTTAACTGATAGATGAAGGAGTAGCAATTGCTCTTTGTCAATTATTTGTAAATGTTTGGGGCATTCTATGCAACTGAAAAGCTCACTCTAAGCATAGATTTTTCTTTTTCTAAAATACTACGTATGTCAAAATACAGCAGATGATTACATACATCATAAGAAAGCATTCCACAAAGAATTTCAACTCAAAGTCTGGTCAGAAACTCACAAGATGCCAATTAGAGGTTTTATGTTAAGGGGAAAAGAAAATAACGTACAACTATTCAGTAGGTGCAGGAAGGACCCCCTCCCCATTGAACAATCATGGCTGAAGATGAGCAATTTGTTACCTTTTTCAGTATTGTATCAACACATTTTCTCAAAGGGTGGTTATACTTGATACTCTCACTTACTTTACGGACTTCCTGTTGAGGAAAAAAAATAAAGAGTTGTTCCATTACGTTAAATAGATTAAAAAATTTTACAGGGTCCGATAAGAGTCCCAGCCCTCCCAGTGGAAATGATAATCATCAGAGCTTAAAAACAACAGAACCCCCTAAAAGCCACAGCTTTACTAGACATCTAATAAAAGTTAATTGAAGGAGTATTTATAAATAACATATATGTATTTTTTTAAAAACCTCATAATGTCAGTGTGCAAACATTACTCTGTGAACATGTGGAGGATTGGTTTCTAAGCATGAATGTTGAAATGGAAAATACTTTCTTGTTTTAGTTGTAGGTAAAGAGGAGGCGTTTCTATCTTACCTGGTTTAGTTTCACTTTTATTACTTTAAGCAGCTTGATGAATACCATTTTACACTACTTCATTTTATATCGCCCTCACATTTATCTCCACATAGCTCACTTCTGAGACCATCTGTCATTTATCAGTAATAAAAAGATGCTACCTAACAGCTAGCTAAGTTGTGTCACAACTGGCTCTAGCAGCTTATCAGGCTTAGTGAGAACTAGATTTTATTCTTCATCCTACTGGCAATCCATAGATAACCTTTTGATGCTTTTTTGTTGTTGTTACAAACAGCACTTTAAAAAAAAGATGTAAGTTCTAGAGTCTGGAGGACAGAAATAATTGTAAAGGCTTAGAAATCTTGTCAAATAGGATGATTAGCAGACAGAAGAATTGTATTTGTTTAGTATGACAAGGGAGGCTAAATGGATATAGACAGTCCTTCAACATATAAAAGGTTGTTCTAACAGATGACTAGCAGCAATTCTGGATTCCTGCTGAATCTCGTGACGGAATGATCACAAGAGATCTCACTAGTCTGTGCAAAGAATTTTTCATTTTGTAGTGGGATTATGAAAAACAAACAAACAAACAAAATCCCACAAGAATGTCTGTAAGGGTCAATCCTAACATGTTCAGCCCTGTCAAGTAGAGCACTGGACTGGAAAAAAATTAAAAATAAAAAATTGGGAAGTATCCTCCAGTACTACTTGTGTTTTCAGAATCTCTGATAAAAGAAGAAAATGAAAGCCTAAACAAAAGTAGGTGAGAGCTAAAATTCTGTGACACGACACAGCAGGAATTTGCAATATTTACAATCAAGTTCTCAGAGTCAGCACTGGTATTCTTAAGAATTTGTAAATATTTTTCACACACTTCAGTGTTCCTACCTAGTTTGAAAATAAAATATTGGCCACGATTTCTAAGGCACAGTGCAACTGTTTCTAGACTGAAAGGAAAAAAAGGGAGTGGGGGGTGGGGGTGGGGGGGAGTGAAGTGCCAAACCTTGAAACAAGGTTTTATCATGCATTAACAATATAGTATATTTTATGTTGTTGTTGTGGTTTTGTCTGGGATAGAGTTAATTTTCTTCCTAGTAGCTGGTATAGTGCTGTGTTTTGGATTTAGGATGAGAACAATGTCAATAACACACTGATATTTTAGTTGTTGCTAAGCAGTGCTTACACTAGTCAAGGACTTCTCAGCTTCCCATGCTCTGCCAGGTGCACAAGAAGCTGGGAGGGGGCACAGCCAGGACAGCTGACCCCAACTGGCCAAAAGGCTATTCCACACCACACAACGTCATGCTCAGTATAGAAACTGGGGGGACTTGGCCAGGGGGCAGTGGGGATGGGCTGAGTCAGTGGGTGGTGAGCAACTGCATTGTGCAGCACTTGTTTTGTACATTTTTATCATTATTATTATTTTCTCTTCCTCTGCTGTCCTATTAAACTTGCTTTATGTCAGCCCATGGGTTTTACTTTTTTTTCCCAGATTCTTGCCCCCATCCCACGGGGGGGGGGAAGGGTAAACGAGCAGCTGTGTGGTGCTTAGTTGCTCACTGGGTTTAAACCACAACAGTTGTGTATGACATAACCTCAGAATCTGTCAGTCACCCCACCTGACTTAAAGGATAATGTAGTACAAGACCTCTTTTCAGGGAAGTTTGCTGCCTCCCTGGGGCTTGAATTAGAGACATCCCAATCATCCCAAGACTGAAGAGCTTAGTACAACCTTCAGACTACCACCCATTCCTGCTCTGTCATGTGGGTACTAATGATGTCACAACAAAAAGTCTGAGGTCAATTAAAAGAGATTTCAGCGCCCTGGGAAGCATGCTAAAAAATTCAGGAGCACAGGCAGTGTTTTCCTCAATCCTCCCACTAACGGGGGGAGACTTTGGAAGAAACAGGCAAGCCCAGGATATCAATATCTGGCTCCAGAAGTGGTGCCTCTGCCAAAATTTTGAGGAAGAGCCATGGAAGAGCCTCCGAGGCACAAGGTATGCTGCGTTTAAGGGGACAGAATAGAACAGAACAGATTATTTTCTGTTGGAAGGGATCTACAACAATCATCTAGTCCAACTGCCTGACCACTTCAGGGCTGACCAAAAGTCAAAGCATGCTGTTAAGGGCATTGTCCAAATGCCTCTTAAACACTGACAGGCTTGGAGCATCGACCACCTCTCTAGGAAGCCCATTCCAGTGTTTGACCACCCTCTCAGTAAAGAAATGCTTCCTAATGTCCAGTTGAAACCTCTCCTGGCGCAGCTCTGAACCAATCCCACACATCCTACCACTGGAGACCAGGGAGAAGAGATCAGCACCTCCCTCTCCAGGCTCTTAATAATTTGCTTTAACTTTTGGTCAGCCCTGAAGCAGTCAGGCAGTTGGACTAGATGATCATTGTAGGTCCCTTCCAACTGAAATAGTCTAGTCTGTTCTGTTCTACTCGAAGTACTAGCCTGGTAAACGAAGTTTTTGTTGGTCATTTTCTAGTAAGTTTTGTAGTTACGTCCCACTCAGATGTTTTTAGCAATTTCTTCAAAATGCTATTACTGAAGAATGAGGATTCTACTATTATTTTATATAATCTGTTGACGTATCACAGAAGAAGTTACCACCCTCCCTTACAACTCTTGAGAAGTATTATTTCCAAGCCATAGTATCGGAGCAGCAGAACAGAGAACAGCTATTTAATGGGTTGTATTTCCATTCCATTCTTGAACTACATTAGAGCCTATTGCTCACTCACAAATAACAATATGGTCTCAAGAAAACCTCTCTGAAAAAAACAATGATGTATATATTCTCTTCTCAAAAGGCACATAGCACAGTCCTGCAAATCCAACTTGGAAACTCTTCTCAAGATTCCAGAAATAAACTGAGAGCAGAGCATAAAAGCAGACATACACAATTTGCATGAACACTAGTGAAATTGTACACTATATTTTCAAGTTCACTCTGGAATATTATTCATTAGTGACCAATATCAATCGAGAACGGTCAATAAAAGAATAAAACCAACAAATAATGGTGTGAGAGACTGAAAGAGTTAATGTCTCAAACATTGTGACAAGGCAAGGCACTATTTGCATGGCGACGCACAGGGTGGGGGAGAGCGGGAGTGGGATGTGGAGAGCGCGTCAGAGGATGCGTGGTTCCGGGTTCCGACAGACCTCACCACATATGGCCAGAAGTCACACAGAGTTGATCTGAGGAAGGGGCTTGCGACCACCACCCTCCCCCAGTGCCTGCGCAGATGACTGAGAACTTTCTAGAGCAAGAACCATGTAAGTTCTGAAGGGGAGTACCTGGAGGCGGATATTAGCATATAAAAGATGCCCTCCAGGGAACCACGCGCGTGCCCACCACTGGAGGATTGCCACGTCTGTCATCGTCATTGCGGGATCGAAGGGTGGTGATACTTTTTCTCTTTCCTCCTCTCTTCTCCTTTCCTTTTCTCGCTTCTCTCTTCCTCTACTCTTCCAATATATGCAAGTTTGGGATAAATTGTGACAGGCTGCCCAGAAAATAGCTCCATTGACAAATTGCCTCTGTTCGCTTGTTGAGCTTGCCAGTTCGTTAAGTTTGTCCGTTTGTTGAATTCGCCAGTTAATAAAGTTGCTGGTCAGACTGTTCCTCTGAGTCATTGTTGTGACTCTACTGACCAAGTGGCTCTGCCGAGCGGAGATCGGCCTTTGTCGGTACACAAACCCTCGGAGAATCAAAAAGATTCACCCATCTCACAACCCACCAAGTGGGACAAGAAAAATGGCTATCAAGCTGCCAAGTTCTTCACATCAGGGACTATTTCTCTTTTGATTTTTACACAGGGTCGAGTGTCATCAAGTGGCACACTATGATGATTTTCTTAATTCACTGATATTTCATAGTAAGTCCCTGCTACTTACATTTTCTTGCCACAAGTGCCCAACACTAGGAAATTCAGAGATGATTAACAGCAACCTTCACTTATTTCATAGCGAAAACTAGTTACTTACCTCCATAATATCCTCTAAATTCTCCTCTGCATCTGCTTTTTCAGTCATCAGTTTGGCAGCTTTGAAATAGGTCTTCATGAGTAGATAACCCCTCTTGGCCCCATTCCAGTGAGAACGGGGAATTTCCACCAAACCATAACCCAAAAGCAACACAAGAAGAAAGAGACCCCAGGTGTTTGCAGCGGCTATCCCAATAGTCTGAAGTTGGTTCCTAAGGAAAAAACCAATAGCAAAAACAAAAAAGAAAAACAACATCCTCCTACCCTACCCGCAAGAAAGCAACCCTGAAGTATCTATGCACCAATATGGCTTTCAAGTTTACAGGAACAGACTTGGCATCATCTGTAACTCTTGCCTAGGGCCAGTCTGCTACTTGGCCATATTCAAAGCTGCCCCGATTTTTCTGTATCTCCCCGTGTTTCTTCCCTCTCTGGAGTGAAGACAAAAATGTTTGTCCTCAAAGGAGTATACTCCTTTTGGAAACAACCTGAACTTAGCAAACCTATTGAAAATTAGGCACATGACAGTGTTTACTACTGTATCTAGTATGGAAGACCATTAGCAATGTTATAAATACCAAGTATTTTAACTTACCTTATGGCCTTTAAGAAGAATCTACAATAGACAGAAGTGCTACACAGGAAATACTGACACAGACTTTTTGAAAGATGTTATTCTGAAAACACTGAGAAAGTTTCTGCACTAACATTGCAAATGCATTTGTAGGGAGAAAAAAATGCCATTACAAATATAAGAGGATTCCTCTGCTGTACATATCAAAATCAGAAAAATCAAAAGTCAAATTTCTATAAATAGTCAAAAAATTCCTTTTTATAACGAAGTTAACAAAACTTTCCAACTGCCTAGCAAAAATCACACCAACTAAAATTGTTTTTTAAAAAAGACCTATTTCATCTACAGAAGAGATTACCCGTGACAATTTCGTAAGAACTCATGCAAGTGCTTACAACATCATCCTTACCATTGTAAATTGAAGTTTGGGTTTACAGCCACATATATTAAAAATGCTCCAAAAATCAGCAAGTAAGTGCCATAATAGATTGCATTCTCAATCAATGCAGTTTTAATCTTTCCAGTAATGGAGAACCCTCCTGATCTAGCATATGACTGCATGAAAGGTAGCAGAATCCTAGAAGGAAAGCAAACAAAACCAAACCACATCAGCCAACCAAAAAAAAAAAAAAAGTTTAGCAGTGGCAGGATACTGAGACAGGGGTCTTTAAGCTAAAGACTCCCAAGCCAAGCTTCTAACAAAATTAGCTAGTTATGTTTTTGTTGTAGATGTACTGGTCTGAGGGCAAACCTTAAACAAGCTGCAGATAAAAACAATACAGTTAGCTTTACTATGAAAAATCTGTGTTAATCTAGAACACACTACCAACCCTGATGTTCTTGACTGAGCTGCAAAAATAATTATTTGATGATAGGTTGGTCAGAAATCACACATCAATCTAAGCCAAAAGCACAGACAATCTGTTTGCTGTAGCTATATGCATAGCTTTATAAAGTATATCCAATAAAACCAAACAATTTACAATATTAGTCAAAAATTACTCTATTTATTCATGGATTTATTTTGGTGTCCTGTTCCCTAAAACTAATTTTTTTTTTTTAGACAATCTATCCATAAACACCTCTATGTGTAAATTGCTCAGTTTCAATATAAAAGTGAACCAAAAGTAAACAGCTGCCACCTGAAAAGGAGAAAAAAAAATGTATGCTCAATTTAGTACAGTAATTATTAGAGAAATTTCACTGCTAGCAAATAATACATGATTAGACAGCTCTGTGGAATACTGATACATATTATTAAAGAGTATGCTATGACTTAAGATGTTGCACTTCGAAATTATACCTATATCATAGTCTTTACCATATTCTTTTGCCTTACTTACCATGTTAAAAACTGCGACGTCCAATATACAACACGCCAGAAAATTGGCATAATTCCATTTGGAATATAACTCCATGGTTTGAAACATTTTTGCTTGCTGTAACAATGTAAAGAAGCTTATTTTCAGTTGTAGGACCAAGAGTATAAAAAACATTTTCTATAGATTTCCCTATCTAGTCAGGTCTTTGAAAATAACATAGAAGTAATATACTACTATTTGAGTAAGTAGTCAACCATCAACCATCTCAGAAGAAATTAAACTGAATCACTACTTAAAAATATTTATCATTCTCCTCACCACAAATAACATACCTGGACAAGACAGCTTTCTTAGAGAAAAAAACAGTAGCTTAGAGACTAAAGAGAAATAAGCAATTAAGCAATTTAAAGTTACAATTTTTCTTTTTGGGCAGGAAGTACTTTCTTCATGCAAAGAAAAAAACATTTCTGTAGACAGAAGACCATCCAACTTTAGTTAGTGCAGCAGGTTTTTAAAAAATATCTAGGGACCCCATCACCTAGCTCTACTACCTAGAGCATTGAGTGCTAAAAAAAGTGTGTTAGTTGTTTCTTCTGTCACCCAGCTGGATTTAGTGAGGCTTATATAAACTTTGACTTGTTGAGCCAATACTTTTCTGACAGGTAGTGTTTGCGTCAGAAGACCAGACAAGCCATCAGAGCCTTTTAGTAAAAGAAGAGGAAAAGGTGAAGTGCCCATCCACACTAAGACACTTTGGGTTTTTTTTCCCCACACCTGTCTGGGTAATGAAGCAATGGTGAGTCAAGGGGCAATACAGACAATTTAATAGGAGTATCTATTGAGAAATAATTGGTGTTTTCCAGGGTCAAACTAGTTAAGCCTGAGTTGTGAGTTTTTATGTACACAACCTAAATATTTTCAAAACTATGAAATTACTATAGAATGATAGGTAGTGTGACTAAAGGTTTCCAAGTTTTAAGATCTGAGCTGCACCAACACAGTATCTGCTCAGTTACTAAAGTTGATATTTCTATTTGATATACTCAAGTCATATACTACAGTATAACATCTATCAGCATGTTCTGAAACTACAGGTAAATTGAAAGGCTATTGAACAGTTTTCAAATTGTGTGTTTACCTAACTATGTTTAATTAACGTACACTGAGTGGTCTTAAATAAAGGGTAAAATGTTGTGCCACTAAGAACGGCATGTTACTGTTCTTCCACGGATATACAACATCCAGATAGCCTCTGCTTTGGGGCAATAAAACTGGCAATACATTGCATGGACATATTAACTGACATCTTAAATGCACTAATCGTCTTAGATAACTACACTGCACACATCAACAAGATGTGGAAATAGCCACTGGAGGCTAAAGAACAAGCAGCCATGGAAAGAGCCCACATTCGCCTACATTTCCCATGTTTTAGGGATTACTTCTTTTCTGCCAGAAGACAGTGAGGAGGCTATTGTTACTTTGGTAGAATATAGCACATTTCAGATAACTCCAATTACTCTATATATGCAATTATAATAAGCAATTAGATATGCTGCTTACATATAAGACAAGCCTCCTAATTTCATTCCTAAAGTATAAAATCAGATTTTCAGATCTAAAGTCTTTAAGATTGTGAAGAAAAGGTAAGCATTCACCAAGGCCTCTCCTCATAGATAACCAAGGTTGCTTGAAAAGCTTAGTTCTGTTGCTTTAACAACAAAATAGAAGAAATCTAGCATGAAATTAAAAAACCAAAAGAGGAATATTTAGGTAATTAGTTAGAACTACTGTATAAATTACTACCAATAGATGCAGATGCACTCTTCTTCACGTCTTCCGTCACCCTCCTGTATGCTTACAATCTTCAAATGTCATATCACAAAGATAACACTTGTTTATTAGTCTTAAAAACACAGTACGCTCCTATCATTTAAAAAAAGAAAATCATAAAATACTTTAAAAATAGTCTAATGAAGAAAACATATAGCTGATACCTTGGAGCAAGAGTAACGTAAGAGCCATTACTTTCTGCAGGGCTGGAGTTAACAGCAAGTTTGCACCGATTATAAATAGTCTGAAAGACAATTAATTTTACATCAGTGACCAGAAAAAGGTACAACATTTATTTAAAAATACTAAGTCCTATTTTTAAAGACATTTCCTCCAGGTTTACATTTGGGAGTAATTATACTACTAAACCCTCAAAACAACATGCCATCTGCAGGATAAGTAGGTAAAAAACTGGAAGTGTTTTTATGTCGCCTAAACATAAAAAAATTGCTATAAACAAATAATGAAATTTTGAAACATTTGATTTGTTATCTGATGAGATCAACAAAAAATAAAATTAATTATAAACAGACAGTGTCATGCAAAAAGTTAACAAGTGTTTAGTTTAATAAGATAACTATTTGGAAAATTTATTTGTTGCTTAAGATATTGTCTTCTGAAATTATGATTAAAAAAACCCATACACATTTCACGCAACTAAGCAGAAAATCTCACAAGTTTCTTACCGTGCTGACATCCAGAGGCAGTATAAATACAATAAGAAAGCAAAGATACCAAGCCAATAATGTTGCTATGATCACCAGCCTATGCTGTTTCTTGAAGTCTCCATACCGATGAAGTAGGAACAAGGCCAGAAAAAACACAAATACTATCTCAAGGCCCAACGCTGCACCACTCATTATTGAAAGTTCACCCCAGCCACACAGCGCAGCTCACTTAAGAAAGCAGATCAGAACTGTAAGACAAAAAGACATTTAATTACATTAAAATATCTGAAAGATATTTATGCAGAAAAGAGTTGTTTAACAGACATTTTTAAACATATTAATAAACTTTTCTTATTTCATGACAAGAACTCTGATCAGATGAAGAACAGGATTTTCAGCAAGGTGCTTTAAAGTCCTCTGCAGAAATCAAAATATCATGTCATTCCAATTTTGTCATTTCTGGGAACATATTAGGACAACTCCTCTTTACCTTCTTGATATACAATAGATCCAAAAGTCAAATCTCTGTCCTTGAGTAAGACTATAAGCCTACCTTTTAAGTCCAGTATAAATTTCAAAAGAAAATCTATTCTGCTCTTTTTTTTCTTCTAGAAGAAATCAACTAATTTGGACAAAGGGTTAAATGTTTGAATTAAGTGTTTCTGGAAAGCTTTGTTAACGGACCGTTCCTCAACTATGCATTTAAATTCTGTACTCAGAGTTAACAGAGCATAAAAAATAGAGCAAAGTATATGTTAGTCTACTTGGTATGTACCTCTTTTAGGGTTGAAATTTCATGTAATAAGAGGCAACATACTAGCTAATTCACCTTCCTACCCCTCTTCTGTTCTTCAGAGAAACAAAGGTCTCCATTCATTCATTATTACTCTTGCCATGATATATTTTTGCTTTGCTCATCCTTCTGGGTTTAGTTACTCTGTGTTAGAGTCAGGACTGCTAGAAATGCCTAGGAAGTCCACACATCTTTATACAGGCATGTTATTATGCAAAGGGCCAGCAAGCTGCACATATCTATTACAGAAAATTTCACTGACTTGTTACATCATTAGTTAAACTGCTTCTGACCTTTTCAATAAGCACCATTTTACCACGGGCGCTTCACACATTAAAAAAAAAAAGTTATTAAAGCAGTCAACCTGCTCAGGTTGACTTGCTTCTCCATCAAGATTACCATTTTAGCTGGCTTGATTTAACTGAAATAGTTTTTGCTATGGCTTCCCCACTGTTGTATTTTCAGTGTCTTCACTTTTCACTGGAAATTTAGAGATTTAGAAGAAATGCTACTACTAAAATTTCCATCAATTTTAAATCCCGTCATAATTTGTTAAAGTGAACCATTTCCTTTACTAATCTCAGTACACTGCTTAAGCAGATGTTATGCATGAGGGCACAAACAGTGAAAATTATCTTATTTCCACTAAAAAATTCCCAAGTTCGTGATGCCAGGTCTTCCTTGAGGACATGCAGGACAATTACCCTGTGATTTTTTTCCCCGCAGATTTGTTTCCCCTCATTTTGCTACTTTCATATTTAATTTCCAAATAGTGAGAGCAGTCTGTTTACTCCACGTCAGCTGTTATACACAGAGCATCCTATACTCTGAAAATAGCTTGAGTTACCTTGTTGTTTCTTATCAAAGATGCACACACTTACTTTTTATCTTCTGCCTTTCATCTAATGTGTTTCTCAAATTATTAGCATTATTGTTAGGTCAAAGCATCCCCTTACTATCTGCCTGTACTACATTTTGGCTAGATCATTTGTAAGTCATGAAAGCAGGATATCTAACCTATTTCTCAATCACTTATTCTAAGCAAGTATTTGTCTAGTCTATTGTACCATTCTTGTTTCCTCAGAAAACAGACTTTTGCATTGATAGTATAGTAGCAAATTCCACCAAAAAAAAGAATGGAAAAGAAATACTATATATTGACTTTATTAAGGCAGTACTATCTGACATATGTAGCTTTGGGTGTCCATTATAGCCACACCTTATGCTGTGTAAACAAAAAAAATTATACAGCATACCTTCCATTAGTCATATCTATACAATTTTTTACTACAGTCACACCTAAAAAGCTGCTAGCAAAACAGAAGGTGAAAAATTTTTGCGCAAGATTCTGCACCCAGTTACTACCATGAGGGAACTTCCAAAGAGATTATAAACATGTACTTAGTATGCTAAAATAGAGAGGGAATTGAATCCTACCATAACTTAACTCACTTTCAAAGCCAAAGCAACTTCGCAGTTATCAAAGTAAACTACATTTTTCTGTTCTTAACCTGGTTCCTATTTAAATCTCAAAATACAAAATGAAAGGCCTAATTCTTACAAGACTGCAACTCATGACAAATAGAGTTGTTTTGAAATAATGTATACAGATTTTGAAATTAAATTTAAAAATTTTTAGACAGAAACCACTTAAAACTAGTTCTCAGCACGAACAGCTTAAATGGAAAAAATCCACAAGGTGAGAAATGCAATGCGTGAGAGGAGCTCTTACTGTGAACTAAATCCTGCCTAACAGGAGAGTTGTATTTGGGACCCACGCTACTAGAATTATTTGTATCAGACCTTTAAAATATATTAATGGAGGCTATAAACCCATGCCTTCCTGTAGCAAGCAGTATTTGCCTCTGAACCTGGTTGTTAGCTCAAAGAACGTTCCTTATCCATAATTCTGTTTCTTCATTTTATTTAGACAGGCTTCACACTATTAGCACATGGCTCTCTAATATCAACTGTCTGAAATTCCTGAACCCCTAAATAATGTTCTCCTGAGATCAATGAACTACTTCAGAAGAGTCCTCTTGTACTGCACAACTTTCAACTGCTTAGAAGATGCTCCTATTAAGCAACGACAAAAAGCAACAAAATTTCTCACTCTGAAGGGAAGAGTATCTATTGGCATACTCTGTTTCTGGAGAGTAAGGCAGCTACGGATTACTAGAAATAAGATCAAAAGCTGAAACACTGGCACTGGAAGAGCAACTTAATGAAAGACAAGGACATGCTCTTGTGTAAGCTTAGGATTTTCTTGCTTTGTTTCAGACATAGACAAAATCAGTAAGTTTTTAATTTTGTGAATGGAAGTTTGGTTACCCCCATACAGGACATACATTTCAAAATTCTGACATGAAATCCTCTAGAGTCCAAACCCAGCTAATAACTCTTTGCCAGCACCATAAAGGGCTCAGTTCACACTTAATTCCCTTTGAGACTCCCTACCATCAACAGCATTAAATTACCCTGCCAACCTCAAGACTAACCACTCTCATGATCATCTACATTACAAATGAACTAACTACTCTGCCTGGTACAGAAATACTCAAATTACTAAATGAAACAGCAGAGAATGAAAAAATCCACACTTCTATATGTGAAGAAAGTACCTTGGTCTCACTAAAGTGGACTCCAATGCGCCTTTAATCAGAAATCCGAGATCAGACTGTACCACAGTTTTACTCTTTTCAAACTTTGCAGGAAAGCGTTTTATCAGCAGATTGTTCATTTTGCAGACTAATGTAATTGGTGCTTCAGCCCTTCACAGTCAGTCTAATATCACGCTTTCTGTAGACTTCTCATTGCTGCCCTTGACGCTCTCCCCAGCTTACCCACTTCCTTCTACACTGAGCTGGAACCCAGGCAGTATCCCAGCTAATGCCTGAGGAGGCCTCAACTGAGGGTAAACATTGCTTCACATGACTTACTGAAATGTATACATAAAAGTATAACCTGCATGAAGTTCCCTTCGCATATTCAGCTTACTATGCCCTCCAAATTCTTTCCCTCTAAGAAATCCAACACTGTTCTCTATCCTGTATTTGTGAAGTTGATTGCTCCTGCTTAAGCGCAGGCACAATACTCATTTGTACCCCTTCCCCTTCCACAGGCTTCTGAATCTTCAAGGCATTTTTATTTCCTCACTCAAAACGGTCTGCAATCCCTCCTAGCTTTGTGCCTTCTTAAGTTTTAATAATCACATTATTTCATTACGGAAACTGTTTGTGAAAATACTGAAGAGTAGTTGACAAGGGACTGGTCTCCTTAATCACAACAGTAGCTATTCCCAACTGTTCTTCCCCAGCAAAAACATCCTGAGAAACAGAATTGAAAGTCCTATAAAGACCAAATATAAGACATCAACTGATCCTCTCGTATACAGTAGGCCCATCAGTGAAGTAAGTTAGATTACTTCAACAATTAGTCCTTGACAAACTGATGCTGTCTTTTACTCAGCTATTATATTCTAGATGCTTACAAATAGCTTTTGTTCCAGATTTTTTTTCAGGAATTCAAAAGGAAGCAGACCAGTCTGCCAATCTGTAGTTCTCCCTGTCCTTCAAAAATTAGTAATAAAGACAGTCACCATGCTTATGGGTTTCATATCTTTGGTACCTCAGTCATTTTTAGAATACTACATCCTTTTTTTGTTGTTGTTCTTGAAGTGTTCTCGGGTAAAGATCATCAAACAGATTGGGAAAGTTACGTTTCTAGAAATCTTGGATATTTCAGTTAAAATACTTGAAGAACCAAGTAGCTAGAGATTTCCCCGCCTTACTCTGTATTTTAAACACCATTATTACATCTGAAAATAAAAAACGTCACCAAGAAAGTTACCAAACTATGAAAGAGATATCAAAGACAGTAATGGACAAAACAGAGTACGAGCCACAGCATACCGAAAGAAACATCTGTGCAACAGCATCTCCCACCTTAAGCTGAATTCACAACTCAGGGGCCAGTATGAACTGAAAGCTGCCATCTCCAGCAAAGTATCAATGGCCAGTTCAATTATGCCCTTCTGCCTTTCTGTCAAGGAATAATCTGCTAGTTCCTATTGAGTTTCTTCCAGCATATTTCACTTGGCAAAAGAAAAACAGTATGCCACAACACCTGTGATAGGCTTCTGAAGCCTGCCCTACTCTGCAAAACTATGCTGTTAAGAATCCTGAAGCAAGACTTCACTTTATAGATATGATTAAACCTTTTGGACTGATAGAACCAACGCACACTAAGAGCCCTGGTCACTTCATCTTTAAACAACAAAATGGGCTAACTTCACATTTTAGAAATCTTAAAAAGAGAACAAGAGGTGAAGCAACAATAAAAATAATCCCTTCAGCCATTTTCATATCCAAGTCTGCTTAGTGTGTTGTTGGGGTTTCTTTTTTTGTTTGGTTTTGGGTTGGGTTTTTTTTTGTTTGGGTGGGTTTGTTTTCTTTTTTACTTCCTTATTACACATTCGCCCTTGCGGCTTGGGGAAACAGTAAGTATTTATAAGTAGGTAATAGACAGACAAAAAGCTTCTTAATCTCAGCACAGTGAGAAAACTATCTAAAGAAAGAAAATAGCCATGAACTGCCCAAGAAAACTGACCAGAGAAGTTATCCGATTGCACTATTTGGGAGAAATAACCTCTGAGATGAATCAAGAAAACATAATTTGCATCGCTATTTTTCTAAGAAACACTACTCAGTCTATATACTGATTGATATTTTATTAGTACCTGTAATTTCAACTATCTTGCAATGAAGAAAAGATTTTAAATTGATTAAACATTTATATATCAATATTTAGGGAAACCAGTTTTGTATCTGCTAATGACAAGAAAAAAATAATAAAATGCTGCACAGACTCCATTCAGCATAGCAGTATTCTCCAATTTGGTGGGAGACTAGGTTCTCCACAGAAGCACTAAATAAAAGACAAATGATTTACCAAGGAACACAGAGATTTTTATGTTCAAAAGCAAGCAGGGACCATCAGTACAAAACCACAGGAAGTTTATTTGCTTTACATGGCGCTGTCTTGTCCTCTAATAAAGGATATTAAGTACCACAGAGGCTGATGCTTTCATATGGTTTAGGGGAATACTCTGGAAATAACTCATTGAAGAAATCAACTTGCTTGGAGGAACTAAAATAGAATCAGATACAAAAGCTCTACAGTTGCAATAAGAATCTAAAAAAAGAACAGAAATTGCTACCTGGGCTGCCAGACTAATGCACTCACACAAAACAGGTGTCAGTAAGGCAGTCAATCACGATTACAGCCCTAGCATTGCATTAAGACAAACTTAGACTATTTGGTAATTCAGTGCTTTTTAAAAAATAATTTGATTTTACCCCTTTCAGCAAATTCTTCTTTCAGTTTCCCACACATTAATAAGAGAAAAGTTAAAAGACTGGGGGAAAAAAAAAAGGGGGGCTGCTGAACAGGTTAAATATAATCAGCTTATTTTTTTTAAACTAAAAAATCACCTCTCTTTCATTTGATTATCCACTTAACCTTTAAACAACTGTTCCATTACTTTAGTTAAAACTGGAAATGGTTAACATAAATTCTTTTTTAAGATTATATGAATGCCAATTTGAGTCATACCATTGTCTATATCTGACTTAATAGTTGTGTACGATTTGCTACGCGTTCCATTACCATCTTCAATTTTATAGGCACGTCTCTCCATCGTTACGCAGTGAACAAAGGACAGCATTTACAAGCAAGTGGCTGAGTAAGAGCGGACTTGTAGGTGTGTTCAGAATTAGTTTTCCATCCCCACCAATTTCAAAACAAGTAGTTTGGAGAAAAGGCATGAAAAGCTGCATTACTGAAAGAAAGCCTGGCATAAATCTGAAACATGGTGTGAAAAGATTGTGGAGTCTAAACTAGCGTGGTTAGGGACAAGACCAGAATACACTGGCAGTGCCTCAATTTCAGGCCTTCACAGTGAAGGCGTTTCCAAAACGCAGGAAAACCGTTCACGGTAAAATGTCACTGTCAGCGCGATTCTGGTCTTCCAAACCAGATACTGCCACGGCACATTAAAGCCGTTAAAGCTGACGACTGTATATCCACTGGCCTGCAAGGCGCACAGAATCAAAGTCTACAGGCACTCAACAAACATCAACATGCATGCCTTAAACGTATGTGCTTGCGGTCCCCCAAGGAAGGAAAAAATTAGGGGCCAAGAGCAAAAAAAAGAAGACGCCGACTCCTTCGGTCCCCCTCGCCCCTGCCAGCCACCCTCCAGACACCGCCCCGCGCCCACCCCTCCTCTCCACCTCCCAGTCAACGGGAGCCCGGGACGTGCCCAGGCTCTCCCCGCTTCCGACCCGGGCCACGCACCCCGTTCGGAGCGCCCTGGGGGGGGAGCGGGACACGGCCGCCCCCCCCCCTCCCGACGGCGCCGCGCCCGGCCCGGTCCCGGCCCGGCCCGCGCAGGCCCCCGCCCCGCCGTGACTCGGCGCTGCGGCACCCCCGCGCCGCCCCGAGCCGCCCCTCCCCTCTCGCCCGCCCCGGGGCCCGCGCCCCCACCTGCCGCTGCCCCGGGCCGCGCCGCTCCCTCACCGCAGGCAGAGCCCCCTGCTCAGCAGCCAGTCCCCCGCGGGGCACCGCCGCCCTCCATCCTGGCTGCCGCCAGCCTCCACGCAAGGGCTCAGATCGCCACGCAGAGAGCGGCGGCCGCGCCCGGCTCCTTCCGCGTCAGGGCGAGCGGGGCCGCCGACATTCGCCCCTCGCCCGCCGCCCCCAGCGGCGCTGACGTCGTCATCGCCCCCGCCCCGGAGGCGGGCGCAAGGTACTGTGGGTACGGCCCCTCCGCGCTGAGGCGGTGGGTGGGCGGGGGAAGGTGTGCGGGCGGCGAACTACAACTCCCGACAGGCTTTGCAGCGGGCGCCGACCGGCTTCCGGCCGGCTCGGGGAGCCCCGCGCGCTGAAAGGCGCGGCGCGCGCGGCTGCCTGTCGGTGTGCGGAGCTCCCGCCGATGCATCCACCCCTGCCGCCATGCACAGGTACTGGGGGCGGGCAAGGGAGTGAGGGCATGAGGGCGGGCGCGCCCGCCGCCCCGGGCAGAGCACTTGCCGCCCAAAACGTCCTCGCTGGTGGGGTGGGAGAGAGCCGCGTGGTGCTGGGGCTGTGCGTGAGCCCTCGGAGGGGCGTGCACAGCTTCCCCCTTCTGCCCGGGGATGGAGGAGGGTGCGTGGGAACACTGGGAGTCGGGAGCGCGCATGGGTTCTCGAGATTCCCCGGGTGTTCGGGGGAGGGGGGGGAGGTGCGTGGAGCCCCGAGGTGCCTGGATGTGAGGCGTGCGTGGGTCCCTGGCGTGCGTGCTTAAGGCCGTGGGGGGGTGCAGCGTGCATGGGTGCCCGGGGTCCCCGGACTGCTTCCCTCCCGCCCCGCGGCGGGCGGCAGCCGGAGGTGGAAACCCGCCCCCGCCTCCGTGCATCCCGCGCGGGACGGGCGGGGCGGTCCCACGCGCCGAGGTGCGCTGCTGGCGCCCAACGGCCGCCACGCGCCCCTGCCGTGCGAGGGGCTCCCGCCGCGCCTCCCCCGGGCGTTCCCGCCGTCCCGGCCGGTCCCTGCCAGCCGCGGGTGCCGGCCGCCGGCCTTCCTCGGCCGCGCTCGGAGCCCTGGCGCGGCGGAGGCTGTGCCGTAGCACGCCTCCTCGTCGGATTCTGTCGCCAGTCCCCCTGCTCGCCCCGTCACTCCCTCCGGGAGCGGGATGCACTCAGTCCCCGCAGGGTTGTGAGTGTGAATCCGCCTGACAGAGCACGTGCCTCCGCTGTGGCCGCCGCTTGTGCTTCCAGCGCCCACAGTTTTAATTCAAGCTACTCCCCTGCGTGGGGATGTGGATTACGTGTGACTGTGAAGTGCTTCTGTACGAGGAGCCCCATCTTGTGTTTGGTGTCCGTCTGGCAGTACCTGCCTGTGGGTTTTGCTGTGTCTGCAGAAAACACCTCCAGGAGATCCCATCCTCCAGCAGCAATGTTTCCACCAGCTTCACCTGGGACTGGGACTGGGACTCCAGCAAGACCTCGGAGTTTCTCTCGGGCATGGGAGTGTCTGTCCTTAAGAAGGACAAGCTGGGCAATGAAAACACGCCGCAGGACCTGCTGGTGTCGTCGCCCTGCCCTCCCCAGAAACGGCAGAAGGTGAAGGAGAAGGAAAAGGACTTTGTAATTGTGCGCCGGCCTCGGCTGCTCCGAGAGGCAGAGTCAGGTACTGTCACCCCAGTCCAGGTTTCATTCACCCATCAGTAAAGATGGAGAGTGGGCATCGCAAGTCATTAGTACTTTATTCTTTGCTTTTTTTGCTCTTTCCCAGCAGAGTATCACTTCTAGATCTAGTGGCTTTCAGGCTTGGGCAGCTAAGCGCTGTTTTACGTAAGCCTTTAAGCAGAGGTGGTGTGCCTGGCTCCAGAACTGTGGCCCACGTAAGCCATAGTTGGCTCCTGCCTAGCCCCTCCAGCCCCTGTCTGCATGCCAGGGGTTTCTGCTGCGTGTCCTGGTGTCTGTCCGCTGTTGCTGCTTGGGACTTGGGTGGCACCTTGCCCCAGCAGGGCCCTGAGCTGCATCTGTTGCTCTGCCCAAGGGACCCGTCCCAGGAGATGTTTCACCAGATACCAAGCACAGCCAGTCACAAAATACAGCTGTGGCTGCCATATGAGTATGGGCTATTGGCGCTGCTGTCCCCAATATAATTTTGAAATCTGGGGGGGGCTTGTTTTTTGTTTGGCAGGGGGTTTTTTGTTTGTTTGTTTTACTTAAGCATCTGAGAAGTAAAATACTTGGTCCTTGAGACCAAAGGGATCCAGATCCAAATCTCTCACAGTGCAGGCTGAGGTATGCCAGAGGGGCAGCATCCCTGCTCCTGTTGGGAGCTGAGCTGTGAGCAATGCAAGGGACCCTGCCAGAGAGCTACGGAGAAGGCGCAGCAAAGGGCGTGGGGCTCCTGGGCTGGAAAGGGATTGGCAGGGAAAGAGCAGCGCTGTTACCTGAAGACGTGGGGCACTTGAAGAAGGGGTTACAGGATGCTGGGTTCCTTTCCCTGGTATCAAAATGTGTTTTCAGTCTGCAGTGACTATGGAATGCAAAATAAAGAAACAGCTCTCTCCAGACACTAGGCTGTCCTATGAAAGGTGGGAATGCCCTCGGTCAACCCTGCTTTTAAATAAGACGCAGTGCTGGGTCATAGGCAGCTGTTCTTGAGCTCCACCAACTAGAAATCTCCCATATGAATGGTAACACATTCTGGAGCCCTGTATCTACTCGTGAGAAGTGGAGATCGCACCACATCCTTACAGATAATTCTTGGAGGGGTCGTAGTTAGCGTGTGTGTTTTCAGGAGCAGTTTGCAGTGCCTACGCTTCTCCATGTAAAAAGCATGGCTCACCTTGGGCTCCCTTCTGGGAGCCTGACATGCATAGGAAGGATGGGCATTTCAGCAGGGGAAAAAGAAAAAAAAGGACTATAGAAGCCTTAGAATACAAAGGAAGTAACTGAGATAGTCTTGTTTCCAAAATGAGTATGTGAATAAAGATTATTGTCATTTTTTCAGGGAAACTGTTTTTCCGTAGCTTTAGTATGTATACTAAGTTGATGCTATGGAAAGCTTTGCATTTGCCAGTCATACTTGGGCAAAGATGGTAATAATACCTTCCTACAAGGGAGAGCTGAAGGGGGGCATGAGTAGTAGGCTGATGTCTGTATAGCCTAGAGAGAGACTGTTGAGGTGCTTTTAACAATCAAGCCAAACAAGGTATTTGATCAGCGGGCAAAAATGAACCAGCTTTAACTAGAACACGTTTGCTCTTTCCCTAAAGGTGTTTCTTGGGATGCACTTCCAGATGAATTGCTTTTGGCAATCTTTTCATATTTGCCCCTAAATGACTTGCTAAAAGTTTCCCTGATTTGCAAGAGATGGCATCGTCTTTCGTAAGTGTTACCTCTTGTCATTTAGTACTAAGAAAACCTTTGCTTCCACAGACTGTTAAATGATCTGGTTTTCATCTTGTGTATTCATGTATAACTCAATTTATGCTGTATGTGGGTTATACATATGTATAATCAAAAGGTGGCTCACATTTTAACATTAGTAAATTCTATTAAGACTCCTCTCAGTCTTTTGTGACACTGAAAACTCATAGTTCTGACCCTTTCTAACTCACTAACAAGTAAAATTCTGTGCCTTAGGTTTGATGAATCTCTCTGGCAGACTCTCGATCTGACTGGTAGAAATCTGCTGCCAGGAGTGATTGGACAGTTGCTGCCTGCAGGTGTTACTGTATTCCGCTGCCCAAGATCTTGTATTGGGAGTCCGTTGTTTAAAACAAGCAAGTAAGGCTTTGTCTGCATGTTCTGGATCCTGAAACCACATCTCAAATATTCACAGTTTCTCTCTGTGTTTTTGGTTTTAAGGTCTCCACCAGTAGTAGCATTTGTGCTGTCTCTGGAGTGTGGAAGAGCTGATCAGTGGTTAGGAATGTGTTGAAATAAGAGGATCTGGATTCACCTGCCAGTTACTTAGAATCAAGTTAATGTGATTTATGAAAGTATCAAGCACCATCGTCCACTTGAAGTTTGTATCTTGTAGAACCAAGAACTGTCAGCATCTCCAGCATTTTTGTATGGGAAGCTCAACAAAATTATTTAACTCCAGCAGGGTAGACTTTCAGGTGTTACGGCAAATCCTGTAAATGCCTTGAAGATAAGAGTTGTGCAGTTTTGGCTGGTAGCTTAGCAGTAGGCCCAGTGAGCTTAGTAGTGTGCAGTGTCCAGTGTGCAGCTGAATACAACAGTATAATATTTTCTGCAAGCTTTGCATGGTTTTAGTGTATGTGGTATATTTATGGTGTGGGGAATTTGTGGAGCAGGTGTTAATGCAGTATTAGTAACCTGTCTTTCTCCTTTTTTAGACCTCTCAGAGTTCAACATATGGATTTGTCGAACTGCACAGTGTCTGTTGCAGACCTCCAGAGTATTCTTTGTCTGTGTGAAAGGCTGCAGAACCTTAGCTTGGAAGGACTAGTGCTTTCTGACGACATCATTAAGTGAGTGACATGTTTGGGAATATTCAGTAAATACCTTCTGTTTGATGCTATCATTTTGTGCAGGCTAGCAAAAGAATGCAGTTGGGAGTTGTTCATTGTGGGAGTCTTTTGAAACGGCCAGTTTTAGGCACCTAACAGAGCTAGCTGGCAGGCTAGATTAACTGCCTCTATCCTCCCGGAGATGAGGTGAAGAGGAAACACCCCTCTGCAATAGTGTGTTTTGGTGGCTTTTTTTATTCCCCAGAGTAGGGGGAACCTGGAGAAACCATTCATCTCTCTAGGGTTTATGTGTCCATTGGCTGTTCCTACAGCCAAGCTGTACAGCAAAGCTACTTTTATTTTCCCATTTCTGTGCTCCCAAGAGAACTTTGTCTTTGGCATGCAGGTTCTTTTCTATTTTAAGGGGTCTCAGCAGCTCTCCCACCAGATCCTCGTTGTGCTTCTGCACTAGTTCTCACTTCTTTGTTGAGCTTCACTTCTGAGTGTCTGGAAAATGACAGATTCTGTCAAACAGATGAACTGTTTTTTGGTTAAACTGGAAAGACACTAATGGGTGTGCAATCAACTTCCTGTTCAATCACATCAGGTGATTGTGGAGGTGCCAGGGACCATAGGTCAGATGGCAGAGACTCTGGGTGTCCTGCTTTCTACTTTTGAGCTTTCTGATGCCTTCTTCACACTGGGGGATCCGGGGGGCGGGGAGGGGGGGGGACCAAAACCAGAGCACAAATAAACCAATACAGTTTGGCTTTTGATACCAGATAAAAAGTATCTGAAAACTGGCTACTAATTAGGTACCAGTGATGGAATTTTGTTGCCTTATGTACAAATGTAGATACTGGGTGTAAGGGTTTTTCCAGGTTTTGCCAACTGCATATCTGCTCTAGTCTTGCAAACAAATGAATTCGGGGATGCTATTTGGACATGTGTTTTTTTCTGGAATAACCTCCATCTTGCAGAGGGATGACTTCAGAAATGGGATGATTGATTTGTCTTTTGTAGAGGTTTAGTAATCTCTAATAAGCCATGGTGTGTGTTTAATGGCAGACAACAGGAGAAGGTGAAAAGAAGTGGTTTCCTTTTAAACTTAGCAGTTTATAAATATGTAGACTTGTCAGGAATGTCAGGTAAATAGGCAAGTATCCCTTTTGAAGTTGTGCCATGATGCAGCAAGTATGGAGCTGGGATCCATAGTGAGTCTTGGGTTGGTCAGTTTACTAAAGATGCAGTGCTGCATGTTTAACGAATAATTCTGTGCCCAGGATCTTAGCTCTTAAAAATAATCACACATCCTAGCAATGCAAGCAATGTTCCAACATTTACATTTTATCAGACTTTTCTTTTTTCGTCTCTACAGGAGCATTGCTAAGAATCCCAGTTTGATGCGACTAAATCTCTGTGGGTGCTCAGGGTTTTCTGCAGAAGCCTTGGAGCTGATGTTGAGCAGCTGTTCTATGTAAGACAAAAGTAGTTTTTGCAATTCCTGCTTACTGCTGTTCCTGAGAAAAAGGATCCTTTTATTTTTTTCCACAGGCATCCCAATTGTACTTGTTTCTAATATCTTTTTTTATGAGCCTGTTTCTGTTCCTAAATGCCTAACAGTTGATTATTAGCTGAATAGTCAGATAGTTTCTTTCCATCAAGCTATTTTCTTCTTTAATAGTGAAGATGTACTTCAGTAGTTTTTCATGAGTTTCCTTAATCATCCTTAAAGGAAGTCTTGTTGGTGGGTAAATCTTGTTTATGTTCCTTTGATTATCATGTAAATTTGACTTTCTTAATGAAAGCAGTATATGATCCTCACAAAGTGGAAGTACGTGTTTTGAAACTGAAAAGTGGAGTCCCAGAGCTCCCTTTGCAATCAGAGTACAGCACGAATGGCAGAAAACATTGTGCCTTTCCATCCATGATAGAATAATCCTTTAGTAACCTTCTACTTTATGAAGCACTGTGTTCAGATTGGCAGCTCCAGTGATTAAACCGTCTGCTGGCAGGAAGTCACTGAACTGAGCCCCAGTCAGTTTGGGATTATATCCTGATCTTTCTGCTGACTTCCTGTGAGATGCTGGATGATCTACTTAATCTTTGCTTCTGCAAAAGTATGTTTTTAATCGAACTGCAGGTTAGTGGACAGGCAAAGCCGTAATCTTTCTCTGCCTCTCATGGGTAGATAATGCTTTCTATTGCTTGTTCTGATTACTTGGATCGTGAGCTCTTTAGAGAATGGCAATCTGTGCAGTGCACAGTGAATAGCAGATGGCAAACCTGATCCTAGGAATTGCTAGTGGCAATTTAACTGTTTTTTTCATTTACATAGAGATTGCCAGCTAAATGCTGTAGTTGTGCTGTTCACTGTGTCTTTGTCCTCTTGTTACATCTACAACACCTGCACAGAAAAGTACTTTGTCCCAGCTGCAAATGGTGATAGGCCTTAGGTAATCAAGCATGTAAAGAGAGTTAAGGTCACAGCGTGGCCAATGCTTATATAAAACTATGAAGTATTTTATGCTAATTAGGATTAATTGGTCATTTGACCAATGCTAATAATGGATAGCCTTTTTTCCTCTCAATGTGAACATCTGTTCAGTAGTAACAGATTCAGGTCACACACCCAGAAGCAAGATGAAAAGACAGCGTCTCCCCATGGCAGTCCTTGGAGAGAACCATTTCACTTCCCAAGATACTATTGAATCATTTCAGTTGGAAGTGGCCTTGGGAAGTCACTTTAACCCCTTGCCCAGAGCAGGGTCTAAATTCAGCGCTGGCCAGGTTGATGAGGACTTTCTCTGGTTGGATCTTGAAAACCTCCAAAGACAGATGCCACAGCCTCGCTGGGTAACCTGCTCCAGTACTTAATTACTGTTGTAGCAAAATTTGTAGTCATGAATACAGGAAGTTGGTAGCAGGTGTGTTACAAATTTTTGCCATAAAAGTATCAACTGTAATAGATAATATCAGAACTCAAACTGTATTTCAGTCATTCTTCCAAACAACTCTGTGTTCATTTGTGTGTAGGTTGGAGGAGCTGAACTTGTCCTGGTGTGACTTCACAGCCACCCATGTCAAAGCAGCAGTCAATCATGTCACTTCAAAAGTAACCCAATTAAATTTAAGTGGATACAGACAGAATCTGCAAATACCAGGTAAAGAGCAGCATGGCAAACCTTTATCCCACTATGGGATAAAGCAGCAGGCTTTATATTTTCTTTTTGTTGGCATCTGCTGTGTGTATAGAAAAATCATGCACTAACACTGACTTTGTGCTCTGTGTAGCTTGATGTTCTTGCTGCCAGAGAATCTTATTCATGTCTCTAGCTCAGCCATGAGGGGTGAGATGATTTGTCTTCTGAATTTGAAATTAGTCAGGTGAAAGCTTATTTCGTCTTCAGTTGAAAGGTATAGCCCTTACTTCTGAAGCAAGTCCTGGAAGCAGGATACGCTGGATCCCATATTTCGCTGTGAGCTGTGAATTAGCCTTCCAGATACTGTTCTTGGAGCCTTCTGAAAGGCTCTGCTGTCGTGGCTGCTGGAGGCACCTTCCAAAAGAGAACAGTCATAGTAACTACTTGAGTCTCAGCCTGACATGATGTCCTACAGATTCCAGTCAATTTGGAAGGCAAATAATCTCAGTAATCAACATTAACTATTTACTTGCTAATAGTTCTAGGAGGAAAGTTGGGTAAACTTGCAGGGTAATAGAAAATGCGGAGAAATCTAGATTTGGGGAGAGGGCACAACAAAATGGACAAGAGCATAGATAAAAGGTGAAATGGCTTTGGTGGTACAGAGAAATTAATTTTCTCAATGAGCAAATGTGGTGATAGGGCATTGACTGACAAGCACGTAGGTGACACACAGGCTGTGACCTCTCTTTTTTTTCTGTTTAACTGTCACACAGACTTCGGCATGCATTCCCTTGTGGGGAAATATACCAGTCTTCTTTTTATCTCAGCCCAAAACCCATAAACAAACATGCTACGTAATCTCCTCCAAATCAGGAATTTGAACCTTCCATTGACCTGAGCATTAGAGACAATGTGCAGAGCTCTTCTGTTTGCAAAGCACTTTCTAGGAGTAATTTTACTCCGTTTCAGTGCAATTTATAAGGCATAAGATTTGAATAATTGGCTAATCATCATAATTTAGGTATTGTTTTCTTTAGTTTTTGCACGTGAATTCTGAAATACCAAAATTCTCTTGCATGTTTATTAGCACCTAATAATAGTGGCCTTTTAGATGATATCTGAGCCACGGGTGATTCTATGCTATTTGCAGACAATGAAAAGATGGTCTCGAGTTTAAATCAGGAAAAAACGTAACTTTCTGTCATGAGGAAAGAACTTTCTGTGGGTAAAAATGGAGATGCCTAAAGAACTTGATACTCTGAAAGGGTATTTGATGTGTGGAAAACTTTTGGTATTTTTTTCACTACATGTAAGAATTTCAGGCATCTCACCATTATTGTGTCTCAGTAGATTTCTACAGCAATATCATTGGAATGATTTGCTTGCTAAGTTGCTAGTGCAATTGACTTTTAGGGACACTTCTTTGGACTAAATGGATCTGTTTTGCTGGGGATTAAAAAAGTCTCTGTAAGGTATCTTGATAGGCAGACTATATGCTGTAAGTCTTAAGTGTGTATCTTTTTAACAAAAAGTTGTGTTTCAATTGTGGGGTTCCAGTAGAGAAGATACAAATGAACATATATGGAAGCAAGTAGGCAGTATAAAGCACATTTGTCGTCTTACTGAAAGATGGACTGACTCTGTGTGACCTCTTTTCAGATGTTAAAACACTGGTGGAAAGATGTCCTTATCTTGTCCATTTAGATCTAAGGTAAGAAGACCTGGGCAGCTAGTCCTTAAATCCTTATGGTTCAGGGGATTGCCAATTGTATTGGCGGTGTAGTAATTATATAGCAATAATGCATGACTTTGTAGAATAGCACAACCAGAAAATACTTTCTATGCTAAACCTACAAAAGATTTCCTATCTGGCATGACCTAATCTGGAGCAGGTAACTAACTTGAAGATTTCTTTGTTACCTCAGCATAAATGTTACATACATACAGGATTTGTTAATTAACAAGTGATTGTAGTCAATAGGTGGAGTGGAAAGAAGCATTTAGATGCATACAGTTTGAGCCAAGCATCCTAGAGAGGGTTTAGTTCAGCTCTGATACAAATTTGTTACTTGGCCTGTACAAAAAAAAAAGTGTATTTTGGTTTTGACCTAGCCGATTAAAATATTTTGAAATCTCGATGTGTAAAGTAATTGCCTTTTCATGGTATGAGTTCTGCTGCAGAATATCTGGCTGCAGAGAAGCTTCTGCTTCACTTGCCCTTCAGTGAAAATCAAAATCCCTCCCCCACAACACACCCACACTAGAAATGGGTTACTTCCATATTGAGCAAAAAAAGACTTCAGTGGTAGAAAAAGAAGTTGATATTCATTAAATTTCTCAGCCTGAATTTTGGAAATACAAAATTTACTGCTGCTTTATACTTAAACTTCTATTTCATGTGGTCTTATGTACAGTGACAGCGTGATGTTGAAGCCTGAGTGCTTCCAGTATTTTCATCAGCTCATCTTTCTACAACATCTGTGTCTTAGCCGATGTTATCAGATACCACCTGCTGCCTTAGTGTAAGTAATCTCTAAATTGCTTTGGTTTGCTATTCATGCAGAGGATAAGTTAATTTAAACTTGCTTTATTTTAGGTTTAGAATTGCATATACTGTTTTGAAAAACTTACTGGTATGAGGAATTGGGAATAAGGAACTGAGATAAAATAACCTGACTGCTAGAGCATGTACCTTTGAGAATCCAGACTGGAACCAAAGGTATCTGAGATAATATTTCTGTGATGTCAGTCTGTACTCATGGAGCTTGCTGCTCAGTGTGTGCATCCTGTCTTCCTATAATGGTGTTATACTACTGGTAATCATTACTGTGAGGTACAGCTGGAGGTTCCAGTCCTGCCAGTGACCAGTATGGGTGTCAATATTAGGCTTTCAATTATGCAGCAAGGAAGGTATAGTCCTTTGGAAAAGTTAACAGTTTACAGTACTTGCTGACTAGCTAATCTGTTTATATTCCTTTGCTTTTGTGTGCACCTCTATCAGTTATTGGTTGCCACTGAAACACAGCTTAGAGTTGCTTGTGGGTTTCTTCTGCCTTTTATTAGTATGGCAGCTATCCATCTTAATCCTCTCAGGAAGGATGTCAATCCTAAGGAAATGATCAACAACAAGAAGAAGGTGGTGAGAGGAACAGAACTATCAAAATGGGAATCTGAAGAACTTTTTCTGTAGCAGTGTGTGCTGTCACAATGACAGCTTGCATGTCTCTGCCTTTTGATTTTGTCCAATACTTGCTCATAGATATACAGTTCACATGACTGGGCAAACGTGAAGCAATCAAGAAGCCAGGGCTGCCTACTCACCAAAATGTCATAACAAATTAGAGACCAATAGTACCTATGGGCTTCTGTCCTCTGAGCCACGTCCTGAAACTTCATCTGGGGCAATTCCTTCCACTTGTTCTAAATATTTAAGTCCAGGGAAATGAAAGGGGGGGAACCAGTTTGTTTGCACTCTGTGTGAGAGAAAGAACAGCAAGAAGCAATTTATTCAGCTGGTTTTGTGAATTACCAGTACAGAGAACTAGTTTTAAATATGTGCTTTTAAAAAGTAGGAAGGGCAATTTAGCTTAACTAGTTACCTTACTTCTAAAAAAATTAGTAGAAATGCAGTTACCTAGTCTGGGTACAGACTGCAAAAAAAAAGTTTCCAGGTTCATGGTTAATTTTGTATTTTTCTCTTTCTAGAGAACTTGGTGAAATTCCAACATTAAAGACTCTTCAGGTATTTGGAATAGTGACTGATAGCTCCCTACAGCTCCTCAAGGAAACGCTTCCTGACATGAAGATCAATTGTTCACACTTTACAAGTATCGCAAGGCCAACTGTTGGCAGTAAAAAGAACCATGAGATTTGGGGCATTAAATGCAGATTGACGCTGAGAAATCCTAGTGGCTTATGATCATGTACAATGCACTGGATATGATGGACACGCTGTGTGTAGTGAAGCTCCTTAAGAAGCAGAGTGCTGGAGCGCCTTTAATGATAGTACTGTTATTGTAAAAAGCATTCTAACTTGGTCTTACACCTTAATGTAGTTTCATAACTATTTTTACAGTTGTGGTTTTTTTACTTAAAGCCTTTAGAAAGCTGATGATCTGTAAGCGACTGTAGAATTTTTCTTTTTTTTACAGGTGTTTTTTTAAATATTGTGAAACAATCATTGCAATTAAACAATGTCAGCCTCTAGCAACTGTTGCAGGTTCTGATGCAGCTTTTGTTGTTCTAGGGTGTTCTAAAGGTGCTTTTGCCTAACTCTTCCAGCTCTACAACTCCTGAAACGGCTTGTAAAGGTGCTAGATATCTTAATAAGGCTTATTAAGGAATTGTCTTTTTCTGAGTTTGCAGAGCTCAAAATGAATAATGGTATTAAACTTATTCACATCCTTATTTGAACAAGAGGTACAGTAAGATGAGAAGCTACCCATTGTGAGAGGGACAGAGGATTGACTCTGAATTCACCAAACCTGAAAACAGTAAACAAGTGAAGGGATATCTACACAAAAGCAGCTAAGAGACAGCTCAATATTGTACAAGAAGCAATATAAAGGAGCTACAGTGAAGTTTTTCTTTAGTCCAAAAAGGTAATATCTGTTTTTAGTATTCTTCATTGTTAGCTAAATATAGTCTGAAAAGCCCATTCAGAATAAGCATCTGTAAAAGTAGATGCTGGTTATCAATTGTTTCATGTTGTGGTGCTAGATTTTCTGATTAAATATTACAGAATGGAGCTTCTGTGAGCTTGATCTCGGATAAAACTTAAAAATGTTCTCTGACTTCCTTTAAAGAATAAGATCTTTCAACTGCAACTGATAAATTGGCAGAAATCTTGCAGGAGCGCTCAAATTGTTCTAGATCTAAGACCAAAACCAAAACTTGGGACTGCAGCATGAGTGCTAAAAGGATGAGATGCTTTGGTGCTACTAAGAGACATTAATTTGTCTTTTATAGTAGCTATGTTTGTAGTATCATTTCACTTCTTGTATCTGTAACACTAATCACTACTGTCTAGTGTTTGGTTTTTTAAAGTCATATGAAAAGCTGAGTAACTGTCCAAAAAAAAACCCAACCCCCAAAAAACCCAAACAAAAAAACCAAAACCAAACTAAGGATAGGGACAGGTAATGACTTTAAATAAAACTTTGATCTGAGTCTGTTATCAGGGTTCTTGTGCATAAGCCTGGAATGGTCCAGCAGGTGTGTTAGTTGAGAAGTCCTAGAGCAAAACTTGCACTCTGTGTAGGGCACAAATATGCTGGTGGTGTTCCCATGAATGCAGTAAGCAAGCAGGTGGTGAATTTATTCATGGATGTTTGTTATCCTACAGCATTACTGTAGGGATGTTGCATAGGTATAGTGTTTCCCATCTCAATCTGAAGAAAAGAGTTCAGGAATACCTGATAGTACAGAACAGATTAATTACTCTGGAAAGATAGTATCAGAATCTGGTATTTAACTTGACTTTCTGTAATATGGCAAATATAGCATTATCTTGTTAATCTGTTGTAAGTTGTTTTGTTTTTTATTTAACAGTGTGTAAGTAACACTTTAGTCACTAATGGGCTTGTGCCCCTTACAAAGGAGTTAATGGGCACATACCTTGTGAAAGCTGGAGTGGAGAAGTGATGGGAGGTTGGAGGATACTGGATATTCTACTGTTTCAGTTTGCAGCCTTAGGTTTATGCCCTGAATTTTACTTCAAGAAAAAAAGTAAATCTTTGCAACACAGCACTATTGTAAATTCTTCTCTCTGTGCACAATGTAAACCCATACAACTTCTCTTGCATTTAATAATGAACTAAGGAATTGCTATATTGTACAAAATGACTGATGGATGGGACAACAGCTGAGCATGTGAAACACTTTTGAAAGTTGAAGTAAGGCATAGGACAGCTTCATTTATCTATTAAGTTTTTAATTTTTATTACATAATGTATAAACACCACTTTTTAAAAAAACAACAAAGAATGACAGGTCTAGTTTAGCAGAACACAGTGTGGACTGGCACTGAATGAAAAGACCATGGATTTGATTCAGCAGGTAGAAGAGGTGCAGAGTTCACTGCCAGTCCAGGCACACTAAATCAGTGTTAAACCAATACTCAGTCCTGTCACGGGATACTGTCTACCAGGTAAGTTGTCTGTACTGCAATCCTTTGTAATAAAGGATCCTTAAACAGGATTCTGCATTTTTTTAAATCAAGCATTCACCAGTAAATGCTTCAACAGAAGTGCAATTAAATATAGACAAAACCAGTAGAGGCCACTCACGAGTAGGTCAGGTTTCCATTTTGCTAAGTAAATTAGGAACTTGACTGTGAAATCTCTTACCAAGCCCTAAACCAGATCATACTTTGGGTCTGTAGAGCCTGAAAATGTTGCCTTTTAGTCTCAGCATTCATAATTAGGAATGACAGGCATCTTTAAGAGGTATGCACCCTGATCAGACTAATCAGTCTCCTTTAAAAGATTACAGCACACAACTATCTCCAAATAAGTAGGGGACAGGGTTTCTGCCATACATTTGTCTATGTGGTATTCAAGGACATTTTCAATACGTAAACCTCTGATCTAACACAGTGGTAAAGTCCCAGGAAGTCATAAATTAATGGCATTGGTAGGGTTGAGGTTTTTTTAATCTTAACAGCATATTGACTGGTATACTAGACAGAAGGCACATAATCCATCTGTAACCAGTTAAGGATGGTTTAGGAATAACTAAAACTCTAGTCTCTGTGCAGCCAACTTTCTAAAGAAAGATTAGTCTTTTGCATCTTTACCTTTAGACCACTTTTGCAGATTATTTTAGACATTAAGAGCTTTATTCTGGTAGTTCCTGAACTTAACCAAGTTTTGAAAGAGTATTTGGCTACTTTGATTTCCTCTTCTGGTCTGCAATCCTGATAACTTGAGCAGATAGTGTAAATAACTCAATCTGCAGCCCATGTTAAGAGGTGAAATGTACACAAACAGTGATAGCTTATGCAAAAGCTCCATCAGTTCTCACATTTTCCTAGAATTGAATGGTCTTGTCAAATCAGTTTCCTCTAAATTCTGGTTTACAGTGAACACAAACACTTAAGTAGTATAAGGAAAAAATCATTTATTCACTTCCTCCACCTATAAAGACCAGTTTACATTTTGTGATTGGCAATAAATACATTGATTGGCCATACTGGAGAACATTTCCATTAGACCTGAGAACATCTGTTACAGAAGTCTCTTTACTCAAAATGTAGTTTGAAGAAAACTCACTTTTGGAAGTAGATCTCTAGTAGGCAGGACAAAACACATTTGTTTCAAGTCATGTAGCAGAAGAGTTCCTGCTGTAGGAATCTTCATTTTGTCAAATTCTGCCCTCTCATCTATGCAATTATCAGCACAGGCTTTCAAAGGCAGTCATAGTTCACAGTTTCTCTAAAACGTTATCTAAAAAGTCACTTCTTCAATCATTGGAGGTTTTTTCCTATTATCAACTTGCTTACCTAACACATGATCAGAAGCATGTAAAAGTAAAATTAATTTGTTGCCAATTAAGTATCAGTAGAATTCAGCACAGGATTGGAAATTTAAACTTTCTGGGGAAGTTAAAAACACATACTTGGAAAACTGGGAGACACATAGGTATTAACTTGTGCTCCAACTACTAGCACCCAGCACATCTCATTCTTCTTCAATTATAAAGAAACTTGGAACCTAAAATTCCAAACCATTCAACTTAATAATGCCAAATATCTTTCTTAGTGACAGCCACCTACATACACTACTGTGACCAAACACCTACTAGCCAGCTAATCCATTCAGTGAAGGAGTATATCTTACTTCAACATGTTTCCTGTAGTTTGTATGTTCCTATTAAAAGGCTCAAGGAAACCTTTGGGTTTCATGTCCCTCTCTAGCCAAAGAGAAAAGGTAAGAGCTACCTCATTCAAGATGTGATTAAACTAGACTTTCACTTTTGATGTAAATCTACAAAGTAGAAAAAATATTGGAAGAGAAAAAAAAAAAATTGTCACAAGTTGTATGAAACTACAAAGTTGTAAAATTTTTGAAAAGCATACAAAAGGTTTGTATTTCCATTTCTATTACGTCAACATCAGGATTTACCAAAATCTATATATCCTTGCATCAAATCATTAGATTGACAGTCAACTTTTCTACAAAAGTATATGTATGAAGGTGTTTAGTTTCATCAGTCCCAGACCGTTACTACAAAACTGTACATCTGAATATTTAATGCTACTGACTTAATACTTGAACCCATCTACCTGTGTTTAAAAAGATGTTCTTTCATGTTTGCCTTACAGATTAAAATGTCAATTTTCACTGAAGTTAGAGGTAAGGCTTCAGATATATTTCTTTTACACCAGATGCAAAAATAGCTTAAATATCAGGCTAAGATTTCGCCAACCCAAAGGAGTGAAAAGCATCTCAAGCTTCCTCCAAACGCTCTTGCATCCAAAAAGGCCAACTTCCAACTTAATGCAACATTGTGATGCGCTGTCTATCTCCAGGATTTCCCTCTCTGGATCCAGAATTGTTTCAGCAGAAGACACTAGGGTCCTTCATTCTTCCAGCAGAACAGTGCACAGTGCATCCTCTGTATCAATCATTATTGAAGCTATCGCCCCGTCATTGAACTCAAAAGATGTTCCTCCATCTACAACCATACATGCATCCCAACAACGGGAACGGACACAGACCCTGCAAAAACCCAAAAAATAAGTTTTCGCAAAATAGCTTTAAAAAATTAAGTATTTCACACAAGCACTTATCTGAACAATAAGACTGGTTCTTGGACGTTCCTTTGCGTGGATCAGTAAATGCTTAATTACCTGGGAGCATGCTTTGAGAAGAATTTAGCATGGTACTAAGCACTAGAATCCCCCAACCTATCAGTACTTTGTATAGACACAGCAAAGAGTCCAGAGAGGACTGAAAGACTTGTTCAAATGGAGACTGTTGCTCCAAGAGTCTGAGAACAGCCTATAACATAACACTTGATATTGAAAGCTGCAGTTCAGGTGTATTTTTTAAGGCTAGCTACTGATGATCCCATTTAATAGTGATTTGCTTAATCTTTCACAGAAAAGTTTTCAATTAATTTATGATTCTAATGTATGGTCTTCATGTTAAGTGGAACATGCAGTTTCAACTAGCAATGTTTGAGATTCAAATAATTTGGATATTAATATAGTTATTTTGTTACATGAATCATTCACAGAGGGAAGGGAAAGTAATTTCAAACACAAAGTTGAAGGTCAGAATGCTTGCCAGGCAACATCATAAATAGGTATCGCAGCATATTACTGTCAATATTAGAGCTTGACTACTATATCTTTAAGCTAATAAATTTAAATTTAAGCTTATAAAATTTAAGGCAGCTCTTTTAGAGCTGGACAAGACAGAATAAAGCTACTAACCATCTTTCTCTTCACTTAACCTATAAAAGGAAAATTAACTCAACCATTGGAATTTATCCTTTCACACCCGTAGAAAGCAAGAACACTATTAAATAAATATTATTTAAATACTCTCCAAACTTTTTTCATATTGCTAAATGGGAACCAATAGTTATGCCAGAGCAGCTGCAAGACTGCAGTCTCACATGGATGTGCTTGTGTTTCTGACTTAGGCCTTGGTCTAGACAGTGTTCTGATCTCCAAAATTTAATGAATGATTATCCAATGACTTAAATTTTCAGGAAGATTCATCCTTCACAAATATGAAAAGCTTGGAAGCACAACCACAGTGTCAAAGCTTACTTAGCCTGTGTATCACTAAAGCACAGCCAAGTCTGGACACTGCAGAAGAACGTGGAGGCATGTTCCACTCCTCCATTTCACTGGGGGCAGCTACTGTGTCAAAAAAGATAAAAAACAGCAATGGGGAGATGTCTAGTATCAAGAGCTAAAAAATCAACTGTGACAGACAGCGAATTCTACTTAAAATCGGAAAAATGGGCAGATATCCCTCATAGGTATGCAGACATTTGTAGCTCCAGTATAGTTTTTATAGTATATCCCATGCTGAGGACTCCAAATAAGACAAGACTTAGTCCTGTAGAACCCATGGATGATTAGTTATTTGCTCCTATTTTAACCTCTCCTCTTACCATCTCTTAAGATTTATTCACCCTTGAGAACTCCCAGATCCAAATGACTAAAAAGCAGTAAACATTTAAAGACATGACACATACACAGTGGGCATCTAATATCGTAATATCTAGTCCCAGCAGCCAGAGATGTCCTTTATTACCAGGTCATAAAATGTTGTTGTAACACTGATGTGGCTCAAAAGGAGCAGAATTTGGGTCTCCTTCAAGTCAGAGCTCCTTTAGACATTTATTTTGATATAAAAGGTTGAATTAACATTTAATTAATAACTCAGATATTGTATTGTTCTCAACATAGTTGTTCTGAACAGATAACTAACAGTTGCATGTGTTTATATTTAATTGTGGCAAGCTCCAGAAAAATCACAGAATCATAGAATCATTTAGGTTGGAAAAGACCTTTAAGATCATCGAGTCCAACTGTTAATCTAACACTACCAACTCCACCACTAAACCATGTCCCTAAGCACCACATCTATACATCTTTTAAATACCTCCAGGGATGGTGACTCAACCACTTCCCCGGGCAACCCATTCCAGTGCTTGATAATCCTTTCGGTGAAGAAATTTCTCCTAGTACCTAATCTAAACCTCCCCTGGCGCCAAGTGCCCTAAGTTAAAATGACTGAATTACCAAAAAATTTAGTTTGGAAGGGCATCTAGTCCAACCTTCCACTCAAAGCAGGCTTTACTTCAAAGGTAGATTAGATTGCTTAAGGCCTTGCCCAGTCAAGTTTTGAGTATCTCCAAGGACAGTGATAGGACAATCTCTGGACAACCTGTTCTACTGCCTGACCATTCTCACTGTGAAAAATTTTTCCTTTTTTTATCAGAATCTTCCATCCTGTAAAATCATGGCTGTTGCCTCATATTCTGCTCTGAAAAGAGTTTAACTCAAGTCTCCTCTATAACCATCCATTGGTAGCTGAAGACAGCAACTGGATCCACCCTGCTTAGTCTTGTCTCTTCCAGGCTAAACAAAAGCACTGTTTGAGTCTCTCCTTTATACACCATGTGTTTTGGCCCCCTAATCATCTCAGTGGCCCTTTCCTGAATTCACTCCAGTTTGTCAATGCCTGTGTCTTATACTTGGGGAAACGGCACACACCCAAAACTGGGCACGGTGACTTTCTTTTATTCTGTCAGATTATGCATGGATCAAACATTAAAAAGGCATAACACAACTTGGAAACATTTTCTTCCTGTTCTAATGAGAAGAATACTCATGCCCCTCAAAACACAAACTGGATGCTGAAACACTTCAAGGGAAACTCCTGGATTACTCATATTTTGACAAATACACAGAATTAAATAATGCTTCAGTGACTGCTATGGCCAACACTTACTTTGAAGAGAAGCCACGCTGCCGGCTACTTGAGAAAACTCTGTTTACAATAGGTTCTCGAATACTGAAAAACATCTTTGGTTCTTCTGGACTGTAGAGCAGGGACTCATTGTAATCATTTGTAACTGTAAATAGAGAAATCAGCCATTAGTTTTTCCAGAGAAAATTAGTTATTCTCAGAAACACACATTCCTCCAGGAAAGAGCAGCTTCCCTACCAAGAGGGAATATTGAGTCTTGCCAGATGTTTAATAGCCTTCACCTGCAAAAAAAATTAATTTTGCAGAAGATTCCTTTCAGTTCTATTGCATGATGAACACTCAACAGCTTTCTTCAGGTGCTTAAATATTAAGTGTCTCAAATGTTAGGAGAACTGAAATTCTCCTGAAGATCTATACATACGAAAGTCTAAATAAGTGCTGTCATATCACATCAGACATTTTTCACCAAATGTGCCTAAACAACGTTTGTAAGAAAGACTAATATTGCAAGAGTGCTAAAATGCTGAAAGCAGTGCTGAGTATTAAGAGTATGAACAAAATGAACTGATCAAAGTTAAGATACCTTAAAGAAATCTTGCCTTTTTCACTAACCTTTTTGTACTAGTTCTGTGTTCAGTGGCATATTCAAACTTCCATGCTTTTTAGCTGTTGAGCCAAGAGAAAGAGCCCCAATTAGATACGTGTATCTTTATATAAACTTGGCCAGTAATGCCACACCGTTCACTCACCGATCTTAAGGATCTCTTCAACAGCTTGATGTGCTACCTTGTTAATATTATAGGACCTAGACAGAGAAGCAGAAGTCTTGTTTGCTAAGCAATACAACTTGGGAAAAGACAAAACAAAAACAAAACAAAAAATCTTGCATACAGATGAAGAACTATGATGCTATTAAGTGGGAGCTGACATCAGTTTCTTCAAAAAAAATGCCTTAAATTAACTCTTGGTTTGACATCTACCTGTGGCTTTGTAAACCTTAATAATACATTAAGTGAAGTCTTCAGGGAAGAAGAGCATGACACATAGGACGTAGTCTCCTTATCAATAATCCTCCTGCCTTAAAATCCCAATAATTGGTGATTTAAGTCTGCATTAAAAAACCTGAAGCATGACAGTTCTACAGATTGTGTGTGTTCTTATCCCTTCTATCCACCTCTTGCTAATTAATTCCTTCTGTTAGTTCTCATTTATGGGACCCAACACCTCTTTACAAATATTATGCCTCTTTGTCCATACCCTAAGGTGTGGGCTTGAATCTCAGAAGAATTAGTGTATACAGAAAAGGAACAGTCAGATCAGACACTTTTGCATTTGCCACATTTGGATGCACAACAAGTCAGCATAAAGCCTCAGTCTGAACCAAGTCTAAACTCCAATAAAAGTCTCCCTCCTGTGCCCAGGCTCAGAAGGGATTAGGTACTAATCACAGCCTCTCTGCAGCAGTACTGTGAACATCTCAGTTGCCTAGGTCTATTCAATATAGCTTAAAATCCTCAGTCCAGCACTTCTGTCATAGCAGTGAAACACCTCAGACTGCAACAGACATCCACTATACAACTAACAGACTACAGAGCTGCTGAGGGTGGTTGTCCAAGGCTCTTTCTCTCTCCAAGACTCTTACTGCCTACCTGCAAGCCTGAGCAGATGCTAGCAAGAAACTGGGATGCACAGTTTCAAATTGTTCTCTCTCTCAACTAGATATCCTTTTATGCAAGTTTTGGCAGCTGAAGGAAGCACTTGGACATTTAAATGCCTCTCAGTCCAAGGAAGACTGAAATCCCAGGGGAGCCCCTAAACCACAGGCTAAGGAAGATCAGTCCACTGAGGCTTGGCCTCAGTTTAGAGAAGTCCAGCAGTACACACTGATTACAGCAATGGAGATGGGCAATCCTGGAGTTTGGTCCCTGGCTCTGAGATTGCTCAGTACAGAGTGTATAAGCAAATGAAATGCAAAAAGAACAGCTTTAAACTAAGACTGTACATTCCCAAGGTACTGAACATCAGGGAAGTTCCCCTAGCAGACTGCCAACTTCATCCTTGGCAGCCTCCAGGACTAAGTTGTGCTGACTGAATACAAAATTCTGAATTACAATGAAGAGTAAAACCCAGTAACCATGGTTACAACATGAATATTCATTTTTGAATTTAATTAAAAGCCTCAGTTTTAGTTCATCTTAGCCTGCAACATAAATCCAGGGTCTGTTGTACAACTTTAAACTGTAAGCACAGCCAGATTTCCAAATGAAAGAGGCTCTCACTGTACACATCTCACATCTCAAAACTAAATTGATTAGACTTACATGCAGTACTGCAGCTTGTTTAAACTGAAGTTAAGATACTTTACCCCTTTGATTAAGCTAGCACAGCTCCGCTTAGATATGCTTGTCTTTGTTTAAGGGGAATATTTCAGCAAAGAGACTGCGCCCTTTCAATTAAGTTTGAAAGAGGCAAGAGGCCTGGAAGGAGAATGGTCAGTAGATGTGCCAGAGAACACTTAACACTATTTCCAAGTACATGTTTTCCCATTCGCATATAAGTTTTCTGAGCTACTTCATCTAAGCATTTTAATTTTAGCCAACAACAGTAGTTCAGAGATCTCCCCAATATGCTCTGCAAGTCTGACCAGAATCTCTTTCCCTTACCACCCCCAACCATTCCTCTCCACACACAGCTCTTTCACCACAATTACACCTAAGGTAAACTTCTGTCTCAATGCCTCAGCTTCTCACCCTTTCAACTCTTCCCTCCATACCTACAAGTGAGGGGTGCTCTGCTCTTCTCATACACCTGAGACAGCTCTGAACCATACCAACAGTGAGAATATTTGGACATAACTGACATGCACTGACTTACCCATAGCCCAAGAGAGTCTCAGTACGGATAAAATGCTTAAGCAAAATAGGTCCATCTAGCTTATCTGAAATGATATTTTATATCAAAGCAGCAACATGTACTTACCATGCTTTTGATCCTGTTCCAGTACACACATTAAGCCCTGAACTCTTCTGTTTTTCCCAAGGACCATCATCAACTGATATCTCATAATAGGAGGCCCTATGAAGCGAGAATTTAAAACTGGGTTTGCAGGACTTAAAGTTCTCCCTGAATAAGACAGAACACACAGCCTTATCAGGCACATAAAAATTTAGAGGGGCTAGTTTCAAATCTGGATGACAATTTCTCAGGCTTTGCACAGTGTTTCCGATTTGGCAGTCACTTTTAATTCACTGTTTTATAGCAGTTTTTGTAATGGACAAAAGTGATTTGCAGCATGAACTTTTAGGCCGTTTCTCTGCAGCCACTTTTCCTATTAAATTATGCACAAAGAACTCTGTGGTTCATCTGGAAATACCTTCGTATACAAGCAGGGTTTGCTGGACTTACGAATGAAACTACAAATACATTACCTTCCTTGCATAATTGCTGAAATACCAAAAAACTGTGTTTATGCTGTGATTGGGTCTCATAAAATTACACCAGGGAACACTAAAAGGTAAGGCACTCCAACGTCAGTAAGTAATAGCATGGCTTCAAGCTGAATTCTTGATTACTTCAGTAATTAAAAATCCACTGTGATTCTTCACGAACAGCTTTAGTTTTACAACAGTCAGCAGGCTTACGTTTCTCTCCAGGGCAAATTCTTCCTAAAACTCAAATGTAGTAAGTCTTGGGGTACAATCATCATTCTGCATGGTATTATTCATATATCAGGGGATTCCTAATGTTAGGCCTAGAGAGACCAGACAAGCTTCAGAACATCCAGGCGTACATTTATGAACTAAAGTTGTTGATGTTCGTGGTGCCCAATTCAAACAGTATGATATAGTCTTGAGATTAATAGCTACCCTCTTACAAAAACACCACATTCACTGTGTTCATCATGACTGAGTTTCACCTTTCTTAGTAAAAGGAGCTTATTGAGCTGTTTTAGGTGATGAATGTTTCAGTCTGGATCGATTAGGAATATACCTCTTGAGTATTTGGTGTCAAACAGTTTAGATTCTTAGTAACTAAGGGCTTTTTGTGTACTCACTCTTGAGAAGATGGGAAGATGAAAGAACTGGAAACAAATTAAGAACACAGGTGCACAGCTTGATTCAGTTTAAGATGTTTTTTGCAAGCTGGGTATGAAAGGTTTTTTTTTTTTCCTTCAATTTCTTTTGTTTTCTTAACTGACATGCAGAATAAGACCTTGGAAGAAGCACCTAGAGTCATTTTGTCTTAATATATAGCAAACTCGTGTATTTGAACATTACAGAAGATTAATCTGTGTGACATCACTATTTAAGTCTTCAAGTGTAAGGTCCTGTTAACACACTATTTATTACTAGAGATTTGTTCCTACAGGCATTGTGTTCCTCAATGCTTCTCAAATATACTGGAACCAAAGAGCACAATGTATTTGTGACACTCAGAAGGAGAGGGCTGTTATAAAGTGTTGGAAAGCAGCTTTGTGTTCCTCTATCACTGTACGTTAAAGAAACTTTTTAGAATCTTGATAAAATTAGGTTTGATTTAGTAGAGAGCAACATTTGTATCTCTTTGAGACTAATTCCTTCTGCCAGTCTGAGGCTGCAGTCCAGATGGAAGATAAAGCACTCATGGAACATTTATACTGTTTCCAGCAGCAATCACAGTGTCCCAGGCACTGTACAAACACAAGAAGATGTTACACTCTAAAGTTTAAAAAAAAAATACAGAATAAAGGGAAAAGGGATATAAAATACAGGTAAAAGTTTAGCCAAATCCTGACCAAGGATCATGTTTTAACTCCTTTCCCGCAGCCCCAATCACGTTCCCGACATCCTGGTTATCGTTTGGCTGGCAGAAATGCATTGATCTTCAGGACAGAAAGGACAGTCAAAGGTATCCTGGATAATGCAGTACCAGGATTTGATACAAACTCCTTCCTTAAAACAAACAAGTAAGTGTTTTCCCACAACAACAAAGCTTCTACCAAAGGCAGGCTGATACCTTTGCCTCTAATGACAGAGAGGCAGGGAAATGAGTAGTTGGTCATGCTAAAAGCTATTTCCGCTTGGTCATGCTAAAAGATTATGAAAAAATATTTAAGAAGAGATGCAGAAGAGGAGGCAGTTTAAGGACAGATACTTAAATCTTCAATCCACTGTAAAGATAGTAACTGAAGGCATTTAGTTACATAAGAACTAACCAGGAAAGGAGTAAAAAAGAGGAAAGAAAACAGCCAGGAATAATGAAAGATGAAAGAATGGCCAGACAGGAAGGTGGAAAACCAGAAATTAACATCACTGCACTTATATCTCTGAAAATACACTTTGTAATCAGCAACAATGCAATTAGTGTTATATATTCATGGACTAGAACTGAAATTTGACAGCAAAGACATCCCATCACTGATTGTCCATTGCAATGTCATAAAAAGAAATTAAGTCAATTGTGCCTTGCTGCAACAACAAACAATTAAACATACCTGGATGAAAGAGATTCCCCAATGAAGACTTCATTGAGTGCTCTCACTGGTAAAAGATGTGGACCAGAAATGTCAGATCCTGCAGATATTGAATATAACAGTTTTGAATCATGGCTCTAAAACCCAAATTTTCAAAAACAATTCACAACTCATTGGAGGACACACTCTGCTGCCTGGGTTTGTATTCTAGACCTAGTGCTCCATTTTCTTCAAGGACTCAATTTGTCACTGATTTAGTCTGTAGCCAGTCACTGTCCTTTACTGGAGACTACAAATATTTAGGCCAAGGTCAATAAGGCAATGACACTTATGTTGAGGCATTGCTTTCCCTGAAAACTCAGGGGCAACTAGACAGACTGAAGTCTTCTCTTCTGTCAGTCACTCTTCCAGCCTAGTTAAATTCACTGACAGTGACTTAACAGACATTGCTGATAAAGTTCAAAGAATTAGACTTTACGCCACAGGGTAATTAAGAGGGATTAACACATTGTTCATGTTGACTAAGGACTGCTCAGTGAGGAAATGCAGTGCTAGACACAGGTTAAGGATAGAATCATGCATCTTCAATCCATCATAAAAAAAACAGCCGAAGGTGTCTGATGACCGAAGAATTTCCCAGGGAGAGATCCTCACTTCTGATTTCTCATCTGCTTGCTGGCAGTCTGTGACCAGCTTTTTCAATTATGAAGTAACCTACCTCAAATTTAGCACAAGTTAAGAGCACGCGTGCGTGTGTGCATGCACACACACACACACGCTTTTAGTGTGGAGCAGCTAAACGCATGGTAAAATGTTCATGTGGTAACCCCAACTGTCCATAGTAACCCTAAGAGACAGCATTTTAAAAAAGCTGAGGTATTTGCCAGCAGATAATACTATTTTAAAACATCTCTAAATTAACTATTAATACTGAAAACTGGTTCCAAGTGTACAGTCCAGGATAAACATATAGAAACAAAAAATACTCCCTTCTAAAAAACCTTAATCTGCACCTTCAGCTAATGAGAGCTGTCTCTGCCTGCCTCTCAAATACAGCAACCAGACTTCAAATACTTGAACTCTTACAAATCTTTATCTCTTATTCCAAGTTATCATAGCAGAGTTGTTATATTCTTGTCAGATTTTAACCTACTTTGATCCTGGAATCTTTCATTTATGTGAGCCCTGCTGTGTTGCTCTTGGCTTAGCTGCTGTTCATGTAAATCTACAGGGGTTGGGTTAATACCAGTTCCTTCAAGATACAGTCGGATTCTTTGCCGCCACTGCCACCTTAGAGAGGAGAAAGAAGTTGGTATCAGTAGCTGAAATATTCATTACAGAATTAGATAGGATCAGAGTCTTCACTCTCAAAGCAGAGCATCTTAAGATTAAAAGTTAAATATATTCAAAGTCACATTTCAAGTTTTATAGCCTCCACTATCATTTCTAAATTTAGAAAGTTAATCATACTAAAATGTAAATACTTTATACTTACCAATTTGCTACCTAATGTTTTTTGTATGTGTAAAGTAAGAGGACACTGGCCAAAAGTAGTCTACAAACATTATAGATAACTCCTCTTTTTAGGCATGTGATCCTAACTGATGAATTCATGACTGATGTAATGATTTTGAGAATAACAAGCTCACAGGAATTTATACAGCAATACATACTGTATTTTTACCATCTTTTGTTTGTATTTGTAGATGTCCAGAAAAGCAGGTCTATCCACCCATTTATACATAAGGGCCACAAGTATCCTTACATTTTAAGAATCTCTCCTAGCCTAGGAACTTTAGGATGCTTAAGAGGAATTCAAATGAAGTAAGAGAAGAATATAAGAGGCATTCTTCCTTAAGCTGTTCCAACATTCAGATTTTTTACTTTTTCCTAGAAGAGGTATCAATTCCTTTTTCCTCTTACAATTTAGAGATTATATAAAACAACATAGTAATAGTAGTTTTGATTAAGAAAGCAAATCGCAAGGGAGTGTTATAAGCACAGCTTTTCCCACTTTATACTGTTGAAATCCAGGTGACAGTAACCAGCTTACATGTTTCCTGAAATTACAGCAAGGAAGACTTACGCTTTATATGACTACATTACTAGTTTTTCCTCGTTGTCATCCTTGTAGAGCCTCATTCAACAATCCTTAATATAATTACCTATCTGCCCTTAAATTCCAAATATAGTTTTAGGTAGTCAGGCAGACAGCATGCAATGAGTGTCATTATGCTGTCCTCCTTACAATACTCATGCTAGAACATGTCAAAACCCCTACAAAAATTAGAAAATGGGACTGTACCCCTATTACACCCCTATTCTGAGATCCTGTTACACCACTGACCATCAAAAAAGAAACATGGGTAGTCTGACATAGTTTGTCCTTTATAAAGCAATAATGTTGGTTGTTTCATGGGACTACAAGGTAAGTGCTTACGCAGATTGTTGCACTAAAGTGGCTGACACTTCAAGGATAAGGAGAAAAGACAATCCCTCTTTTCCAGTCTCTGGCACCTCACCATCCTTATGCAACTCTGAGTCACCAGAAACTCTTCCAGATGGGCTGATCCAGTTACCCACCTATTTTAAAGTTTCCTTAGGGACAAATAAATCTGAGAACTGCCAAGTGAAACACCCGCTCAGGTCCTTGCTTAGGAATATCAGTTCCTATTATTCTGGAAAAATAACCAGGGAGATCCTTTCTGTTTCACTCTGGTGAGGCTTCAGCTCCACAATGAGCAACAACAGGAGTGTCAACAACAAAAATATAACATGGCATCCAACAAAACATTAGAAGTGCCTAGATTATCAAGAGAAGCTACCTGCATTAGCACTACCAGCTTTACCTAAGCAACTTAGCATGATGGAGAGTTAAAACCTTCTGTTCTCTAAGTCTCAGAATATGTGAGTTGAAAGTACCTTTTCATTTAGCAATACTTATTGAAACCCCTTGTTATTTATAATCAATCCTGATGACTGTATTCACCTCATTTAAGAACTTTTCTATGGCACAAATAGTGTTACACTTCAAGCTACAAATTAAATATGCTAGAAGTATAAACAAAACCCAATTGCAATATATTTTCATGTGAATGACTGATTTCTGTTTGATGGTTTGCCATCATAAACGTATTCTGGAATATTAATACACCACAGAACAATGTCTCTTTTTAAATAGTTATTAAAAAACTCTTCCCTAGTCTGTCCTTTAAAATTCAGCTTGCTTCCTTCTTAATCCAAGTGAGATTCTTCTATTTTCAGAATATCTAGTATTGAAAACATCAAGCCACCTTCACCATAAAGAAAAGCTTTGCCTTACACTAATCTGTTAACAAAATTTAAGCCACTCTACCTTAATCACCAAAAGCCGAGACGCAAGACACTGACTATTTCCTAACTGTATAGGCTTCATTATCTTCTATTAGTGTGGCCCATCACTGTACTACATATGCTTTTGAGTGTTAAAATATGTAAACCAATACATCCTTTACAAGAATGCAGTTCCTCATTTATGAATTTGCTAAGTCAGAAAAGAAAATCACTTCCTGAAGGTCAGAACAAAAGTGTTTTTGCTGGAATTGGCAGTCAATTTTATCCTTTGTATTCCAGTCTCACTCTTGACCACAAATCCATTTTTCAACACGGTAAACATCTACACATTTGAGGCATTAAGATTTTACTACACATCTACATTTGAGGCATGAAGATTTTACTAAGCATCGTCTGCTCCTTAGGAATTGCACATCATTAAGTATTTTCCAATCACAGTATGTTTTGGAAAACCAAACATCAGTGAATCCTACCTGAACTCACCACGATAAAGCTTCTGTAGTGCTTCAGGAAATGCGTGTGTGTATCTTACAGGCAAGCATAAGTGACCCTCTGATCTGGTAGCGAAAAAGAACAATGAAAATGACAATATAATTGTTAAGATTTGGTACCTTTAAAAAACAAAACAAAATAAACATCTCTTTCTGTTACATAATGCAAAGCTACACTTTGACCTTTATGAACCTATACTGTTCTTACATAATCGCACATCAGCAACCATATACCTCTTTCAGTTCCTGTGGCATACGCAGGATAAGGTAAGGTAAGATGTAAGATATTTCTCCCACATTTCCCCTAAAAATCGGCTGTTCAGCTAGTAATCCTGCAGGAATGTGTAGGTACTCATATAGTTCCTGTCACTATAGCTCTAGGCAAGGAATTCAAGCTTAATAAACCTTGCAAGTTAGAAAGAAAATTTCCTCCATTTACACACAATTTAGTGATACGAGACAGGTAAGCAACGTGCCTAAGATCAAAAGACTCTCATGTCAAAGCCAGAAGACTAAACACTGCTCCCCTTTCATGAGTGATATCTGATAACTTGAAGGCACTTGTTATTTGAACCCTGTTATTCAGGCTTGACAGTGCAGAATATCTATTCACAGCATTTGAAAAGTTTTGGGAGAGGAGTAAGGTATGGAAGGAATCGCAACTTTTGGCCACCACTTTCTTACCTACTAAGATTAAATTAACTGGTAATATCAAAAGCTGAAACCTAAATCTGGAAATCTCAGCAGACAGAGCCCTGGTGAATTCTGAGTTTCACTTGCCATCCATTTGAAGGTTATACCAACCAGGCAGTACTAATACACTGCATCCACCTGCCCAAATCAATCTTATGGCTAGGTGGATGCAACTGTGTGGAGTTTATAATAGGACAACTAAATGCCATTAATTGGCTGAGGAGACTGCATCCTCTGAGATATAACATGGTTTACATGAAGAAACCAGAACAAACTTCTTTATCTGAGGCTCTATCAGATTTCCAATAGGATTCGCCTTCCTCATAAAGAAACCAAGTTTCTGTGTGTTCAGGCACCACACTTAGTTGCTTTTCTTTAGTCCCTTTTCCTGTTTCTGTTCTACACTGCCATGTCTAGCCTCAAACTTCTGGTTAGTAATACAAATTAACTAGCTACAAGTGTTGTTACACTGGTGTGTGAAAACAGCTGTGGCAGTTGAACACAGTCATGCTTATCCAATACTACTTAATGTCCTCTCGGATGAGACAGGATAACTCATTGTGGAAACTCTTACAATAAAACAAGTTCACGTGTATCTACAATCCACTAAAACAGACATTTACGCTGCCAAATGCTACAGGCATGCCTCATGCATCCTGAAAACAGATGCACATTGTGCCTGATATTAAATAAAGTATTGCTTTCCCAAATATGTTTTTACCTTTCAGGATCAGTATTTACTCCAATAACTGGTTTAAACTTATCAAAGACCTTACTGGCTGCCAACAACATTGTACCATCACCTATGGAAAAAGCAAAACAAAAGTTAGTTTCACTTCACATTCTAGTATCACAAACAAAATAGTCTCACATGTACTGCAGCATTACTGCTATGTGCTTTTATATCAATAACTGATCAGGTAAATAAAATGAGACCACAAAACTACTGACAACTTTCAAAGCAGAGTAGTGACAACTGAATTCAAGATGGCAAATGTGATTTGAAAAAGTACGACTTATCTGACAGCTATACGTGCCCAGCCAACTGAATTTGGCAGAAGCAAATTTGAAGAGATTTATGGGAATGTCTGTTTGTTTATCAGCTGGTAAGAGAAATTCTTTAAGAAAATAGATTTAGACAGTATCGTTAATCAAAGCCTCAGGAGACAGGAAACAATACGAAACTTTGCTGTGAATCACAGGAAAACAATGACTTTAGTTCCATCTCAGCTGTCCTCCTAGAAGGCACAATTTAAAGCTCTTATTTGGCCCCAAATAGGCACACTTGGAAAAGAAGCCTTAGATAAAACTGTTGAAGTAGAAATCTTTAAGTGTCACTGGCTTCTTCAGATACTGATATTCTTTCCAGTCTGTTAAACGGAAGGACAGCTACAAACTGAATCAGTCTTTGCACCAAGATACAAGCTCTGAAAACCTCGGATGATATATCACTTCCCAGCTGCTTGCCTCGTAACCATGACTAATGTTGCCACAGCCAAACTGGCCCTTTAATCTCCAGCTTAGAGGAGTTATTTGAAATCTACAAGAGGGTACTCGGATGCTTCAGGAATGTACACATATCCCTTTCTACCCATTCTGAGTGGTAACCAGCAGCTAAGGGCAACCTGGACCAGTGGGGAGGAGAGAAAGGCAGAGCAGTGGTCAAGTCTAACTGCCACAGATAACTGAACATTATGTCAGAGCCCAGCAACACACTGCGGTATTTGCAGCAAATCACAAAAATAACACTGAATGAACTGCTGCAATCCAATGTTAAAAAGAAACAATCAGGTTAGTTGCTCTGTTAGTTCATTTAAAAAGCTCTGATCAGTGGCACAGGCTGCTCAGAAGCTGCATACTTTCACTGGTACCATCCAACTAGACACTCCCGTCACTGGAATCAAGTGTGAAAGCAAGAAAGACAGTTTGAGCAAGGGGAGGAAAAGGTAGTATGTTAGTCTCCACCTCACATCCCAAAAACGAAAGAGTAGGGTTTAGGGCTATGTATAATCACATGACAGCAAGCATTTTATCCTCTTTAGTTGAAAACTATAGTAAATTCCACAGTTTATACTGTTTTATATGAGACAATTAAACATTTCCGAAGTGGCTGTGCACTTGGATTCACTTCCTAGTGCTACAATTTGAGATACTAGAGGTAGAGAGGATGGTCATAACCATTGCATTTTGTTACATTTTCTGACAATTAGATAAGCAATTTATTTTCAAAATGTGCACACCTCCAGATGCTTTACACACTGCAAAATATTTTTGAAAAATGTATCTATGAAAACATACTGAAACAAATACTTCCCTTCCATAAAGTCGTACCTCCTGCTGATATAACAGCATCTGCCCACCGAACTGTCTCTTCATTATATTCTCGACGTTTAACAAGACGAACTTCTATCCTCTCGTTCCTATAAAGTGCAGAAAAAGCCTGAATGTGTCCTATATTGTTCCTTGTCACATCCTTCTGAAAAACTGACATGTAATTAAGGACTAATTACAGTGGTATTTGGCTTATAAACATTTGACACTCACACAAATCCTTTACATCTTTTTCATTTGTTTTCAAGATAATAACACAGTGTGTTAGTTAACTGAACTGAGCTAGTTCACATTACGATTGTTTCAGGAATGACTGTTCATCTGCATCATCCTGTCTTCAGTATTCCTATTTTATTACAGCTTGTAGCACAAAGCTGCCTTTCGTTGTTTTACACAATCCATGGATATTTGCACTGTGTCTGAAATTCTCAACATCCATGCATTCTTACCGTAAACTGTCTACAACATGCTCCACGTTTTTTGTATGAATGCGATGCCGCTCCAGCAGACCAGCATAGTTAGATCCCTTCAAGGCAAGCTGTAAGACATAAATTGATTTTGTAGAAGTTAATCGCTACGGTAAGTGCTCTTGAATAATACAAATAGAAGCTATAAAAAGGCATGTATTTTATCTCAGTAGAGACACGTGCTTTTATAAGCATTCCATTAATTACATCTCTATATACATACCAGTCAGCTTACACTGACTAGTTCATTAAATGAGTTACATTGCCACAGCAGCCAAGAATCACAGACTTTTTAAGGGCTCTACACAAATATGCAAACAAATGTGCTACACTGACTTCTGTGCCACTTCAGAGACTTTGCTCTCCCCGCTAATTTAAACTCTAGGTAAATCTATGTAAAATAGTTATACTAACTATACTCCTGTCATGTGCTAAAAGGACCCAGACAAACAATCAGCTAATTACCTGAAGAGTTATAAACACTGTGCTATAGACAAGGAGGACAACAGAAAAAGCAACAGGAATGATAATTAAGAAAACAGGTATCTTTGAAACAGCTCAAGCATTAACTTTCAAATTGTATTTGAGCTAAAATGGAAGACTGCCAAGTGCTGACAAAGGTGACATTTCCCCTGCATCAAAAAAGCTTAATGACAACCTACCTACTACCTTTGATATTGTCCCCTGGATTATAGACCAGATTTTTCAAACAAATTCACATCAATAACAAGACAAACAGTATTTAGCAGTTGCATTCTAGCATTATTCTTCTTGGAAGCCAGAGAATTTAAGCACTTTATCTTGACACACTCTTTAGACCATGGAAACATTTTGGAGTTCATACAGACAGGCTCTTGTGAGCAGGCAGGTGAAACTGCTGGCTGATTTTTTTGCAACAGGTTTCTGTGTGAGTAATTCAGTCACTATCTGTATGCACTCATTCTTCACCTCACTCAGTGTGCTCATGTGGGGCTGGTACTGCCAAGTACATGTTTGCATGGAGACTGAGCAAGTAGAACAAAGAGGGTGAAAAGGATGTTAACAGAAAGGAGTTTATAAATACATTCGTAATGAAAGTGACCCTGCTTTGAGCAGCAGGCTAGACTAGATGACCTCCTGAGGCTCCTTCTAGCCTGAATTATTCTACAATTATACTGTCATTGCTTCCTTTTCCCCAATCAGTTAAAACCAATTTACCAGCACAGAAAAAGAACCTCTCCTAGAGTTTGTGTAGAGAAATTCATCTGTGCCAGAAGCTTTGAACAGGTGCTTCCAGCAATTTATTCAAGTGACTTTTCTCAAAGTTGCACACCCTTCTAAGAGAAAGTGGTGCCAGACAGCCACATCTAATCCCATTTCCATACAGACTCGTGCACCGTAGAACTCCGCAGCAAAGGGAAGGGGACTGGCAGGATATGACAATTACGGTTAACTGCAATCCAATACCCAACAAATGCAATCTTTCTTCATCTGACACCCACTGATGCCAAGAAATCCAACCATGAGCTAAGCACAAAGACAGACTCAGCGCTGAAGAAATTACAGAAAAGAATGGAATTGGCCACTCTGGAACTGCATGGCTGCCCTGCTCAGTGTGTTTACAATCAGCGATTAACTTGCAGGAACGAAATCGACAGGTGGTCTTACGGCTGGGATCAGGAAACCACCTCCAACAGAGGGGCTCCTAGATTTTGTCTGAATGGCACCAACAGCACCACAGGCAGACCGTGGGAGTAGCTGCCAGCTGGGCTTGGTCACACAGAGCGACAAGCATGTGGGTGATCAGAAAACATCCAGACAAAGCTTTTAGGGCATCTTTACAAAGGTTTACTGGGGTATGGGATGTTATGTCCCATTAATTGCCTCACACACTTAAACCCTTTGTTTCTACTCCCCAGATACAATGCTTGCACACTCCTGTACACCTCTTGCTGCTCCAGAGCCCGTGGTGTTGCGCTGGGAACTTGAACAGTGCTGCTGTGGGGAGGGAAAGAGTACACAAGCCTACGGCCGGTTACAGCACTGCCCATTGCTGGGTCTGCTGTCACCCTCTCATGATCCACTTGGAGCAGAAAGGAGAAAGTGGAAAGAAGAAGAGAAGAAGGTATTTGCCTCCCACAGACATTTTCCTCCCATCTGACGCTGAGCATCACAGGTCTAATTTGCTAAAAGAGGGATTTTCAATTGCACGTTTGAAGCACAAATCGACCTTGCTTTACCACCAGAAAGAACAAGAAATCCACAACAAATAACCTCAAAAAAATCAACTGTGTAACTAAAATCAGCGTTCACATTCATGCTTCCTCTAGAAATATCTGCTGTGAACGAAACACGAGCACCTGACAAGCAGACTGCTGCTGCGGCATACGTTTTTCATGCTGCTATTTCCACAGGCTATTACTTCCACACACAACAGAAATGGCCAACTCCATCTTGCGATTTTGTGTACCTCATTTATTTGGCCAATTTGTCAGCGTGCTACCTTTCGACTTGGTCAAAGAGAGCTTTTATCTCAGAACAATGACAATGTAATGAATCTCTGTATGATCATTTGCAGGCTTTTGAGCCACCAACATCAGTGGTGAGACTACAGCTAACATTTAATTGGCATGACGAGCAAGGAGAGGCACGGGTTGTATTGCTGTGGAACAGAGTCTGTTCTGTAACTTACATTTGCCTTAGGTGTCTTAAATTATTTCATCAACAGCTTCAGAAAGCAGAAGAGGATGCTCAGCAAACAAGCTGCCAGTATCCTGACAACTGGGTGAACACTTTCTGTGGATACTTCTACTCTTGCTAAGAGCAGCACTGCAGAACACGTATCCAATGCGTAGAGGTCTCCGCTTTGAACTTAGCTCTAGAACAAGTAAGCAGGTATCACTAAGCAACAAGATAAATGAAAAGTTAGGGCCTTGAGCTTAAAGCTACATCTATGGAGTTAATGAGTCGTCCTAATTTGCAAAAGGCTCCAGAGATTAAAACAGTCTGCTCATCTCTAGCCTCATCCCTCTAGCTCAGAGATAAATAACTCACAAGTTCATTCATCTAAGAACTCACAAAGGGACAGCCTGCCTTAGCCTAACCACAGTCAAGTATATCAAACAGGAATGCTAATCATCAGCTGCTTTTCATGTAACTACTCCAAAGAACCAGAGAAGTGCCTACAGCCCTTCTGGTCAGAGGCCACAGAATCACAGAGCGGTTGAGGTGGAAAGGGACCTCTGCAGGTCATCTGGTCCAACCCCCCTGCTCAAGCAAGGCCACCTGGAGCCGCCTGCCCAGGACCACGTCCAGAGGGCTTTAGCAGATCTTCATAGATGGAGCCTCTACCACCTCTCTGGGCAACCTCTCCCTGTGCTCAGCCAGCCTCACAGCAAAAAAGTGTCTCCAACGTTCAGACAGACCTTCCTGTGTTTCAGTTTGTGCCCACTGCCTCTGGTCCTGCCTCATATCCAGGACCTGAATGTCATACCACAACTATCACAAATGCCGCTTCCTAAAGAGCTCTGCACTGAGGATAAAGAATAAGAAAAACTGAGACAACCACCTCCTTTTTACTTCAAAAGAGCTGAAGGCAAAGATGAGACAGTCCAGTTGCTGTGTGCATGATCACCTCCCCAGAGAGCCTGGGAGGAACTTGTGACATACAGAAAACCCCAGACTGCCAGAAAGCCTGGCTCCCGAGCCCACTGATCCAACAGGCCCACGAATCCATGCCAGGCTTGGGTCTTACCAACCCAGCTCTCAAAAAGGCCTGCAGGTTTAAGCTTCTGCGTGAAGACAACTTGCAAATTCTTCTTCCTTTGGAGGAAGATCTGATTTACAATTGTCGCAGTCATCCTTCCAAAAGGAAAGGGTTTGACAGGCCACTCTCCACTTTCAACATCCAAGAGCATGTCTGACACTCTTACAGAGCAGGTATCTTTATACCAATATTGACATTCTTGCCTAAAATGTGAAAAAATGACTGTTATGACAGACCCATGTTGAGGTTATTTGGTATTTCAAGCTGTACAGAGTAGCAGTTTGATCCAAGTATCAAGTCTACCTGAAGAAAAATGGAGTTACATCAAACACCCAGTAACACTTATGTAAGTAACTTTGTATAAGGTAGTTTCTTCAGGTTTTCTTTTTTAAAATCCTCACTAAAACTTAAATGAAGTAAAAGAACAGAGCTCTGATGTTTACAGGAAAAAGTTCTCATCCAAAGTAATCCTTTTACTTCATTTTACCACTAACCTTTTTATGAAAAGTCACTTCCTTCCATGGAATAAGTGGCTATGTTTGGCCCATGAAACTGAAGAAAACCTCATAAAATTGAAAAATCCTAAACTAAGTGTCATGGGGTAATAGTATATATCCCTGCAAAACTTACCCATACTAACTCAGAAAAACTAAAAAATTACAAAGAACGTTAGTTCAGTAGAACTGCCAGTACAGTACAAGGAGTATACTGCAAAACACAAAACATTTAAACTCAGCAATATTCTTCCAGAAATTGCCAGACTGCAGACTGACTTTCTAGACATGGTCTAGAAAATAAAAATGCTATTCCTACAGAGCTCAGGATCTTCAAGCTGGAATACACTTGGCATTTCTTGGTGTTGAAGTTGTAAAAGCCTATGTGAGGGGTCACACACAGGTCTGGAGCCCTGCACTGCAGGTTAAGTAATTTCTTCCAGCAGTTAGCTGGAAAGATCAATAAGAGCAAAGGAAACTGAAAAGTACTGATGAATAGAAGTTATTGGCTATGGATCTATAACACACAGGAAAGACGGTATTTGCCGAGTCCCAATTGCTGAGGCTCCTGAACAGGAAAAAATAAGGGTAAAACATACAGGAAATGTCACATCAGAGCACAAGGGTAGTCAGCTAGGAGTGGCATTAGCAGAAGTACCCAAAAGCAGAAGTATTCATGGAGAGTGGGAAGAAACAAGTACAACTGTAGGGCTATTAATCTGACCTCAATAGCACGCAAGATTGTAAAATAAAATGCATGAATATATACATGAGAGCTATTCTAGCTAAAAGTGTATTAGCATATGAAAACAGGGACAAACTGGCCAAAAATACATTCAGGCATAGCTTCAGTAGTGTTCCTAAACTTCACAGCAGAGATGCAACGTAAAGCAGGCTTCCAGAAGAGCTTGCACTGGAAAACACACTCAGGTGAGCAAAACACGTTCTACAATGGAGTTATTTTTCCTTAGAAGCCCGAATGCCTAAAAAAACCCCTTCTCGTATCTTCTGGCCTGATCCTTTCTTAATTAAAGGATAATTTTTCACAGAGCTCCTTTAACAGTCATTTAGGCAAGAGACATTTGCTTGACTGCCTTCCTTCTGGAGTCTTAGCTCTCACCTCCAGGAAGTCTCACCCCACTCGGTTTGAATTGTGGGGGTCTGCTGTCCTTGAGTAACGCTGGCCCTCCAGGAACAACACTGTGCAATGAGGACGTGGCTTGTAGCTGCAAATACAGAAGCAACACGAAGCCAAGCAGCATCCAAATACCCACTGTTGTCTACATTTATGGATTATGATCCTTGATTTAGAGAATGGGGAAAAGAAAAGGCAGAGCCAAGTCTTACTGACATTGCTAACCTAAGCATTAGGATAAAATAGTACGCTCTCTCAAAACAGTAACATGAATGTTGTCCAGAGTGAAATTGTGAATCGAGCACCTTCTACATCTCATCCTTGTACACAAAGATTAACAGGAACCTTTCAGATGCATTTTGGCTATATATGAATATATATACACACAATATATATATTCATATTCTTATTACTAGGCTTGTCCTGAATTTACAACATTAGCCTTTGTGTTGCCTTAAACTGCCACTGCACCAGGGTGGAGTTAATGCCTCGGTGTACCAATCAGTTGTTTTACAACTGTTGCTCATTGAGGAGTTAAACTAAATGTCTGACTAGAAGAAAAAAAAAAAAAAAAAGGCACAGACCTAGAAACGATTACTCTCTCAAATTTCCACAGTGAACTTGCCCACACATGCACCCAAGCAGGAAAACAAGAACAGATCACTGCTTTCCAATCTACCTCATTTCTACAGAAAGAACCACCAAACAAATTAATTTAGAGAGCAACAGCTAAACACAGAAGTTTGAATTTTAACCTGTAGAGGAAAATACTATGACCACTATAGGTATAATCATCTAACCATTTCTAAGCAGAGTAGAGCACTGTTAAAAGTCCTGTATTTTCAGAAACTGCCTCTGTAGATTTACCACATCTCCCAAGTATAGACAAAGTTAGTGTTCTTGGTTTTAAAAGAAACATGCATTTATTTTGACAGGAATATGGAAAAAAAAAATTTTCCAAAAGTGTTAAGTTTTGAACTAGAACTAGCTTTGAATATAGCACGTGCTTCAAATAATACACTCCTCTCAGCTTCTCTGACAAATAAGGAACACTGACTCGAAATTTGCTGAAGTACCGAAGTCAAAGACTGGCAGGCTATAGTTGCGTGCAAATAATTTTCCTATGTTCTAGTGTTAACTACTAGTTAAGTTAAATCTTCACCTGTCATGCTAAAAACAAACCCAGTTTTTCTCACAGGTCAGGCAGACACTGAACTTTCTGATTTCTTAAGAGCTCCAATCACATATTAAGCTTTCCTATTTTGTAATGTAAAAATAATCCGCATAGAAATAAGTGGGATTAAGCACGATTCAGCTTCCGAATCTTACATAATAAAGTGCAAAAGACAAAACAGACAAAAATGAACTGAGCGGTTAGCCATGGTGAAAACTTGCCCCGTAGAAATCTGCACCTTGGAGACACATTTCAAGTGCTCCACAGAAAAGGTCTGCTAGAAGGACAGCCACAGCAACCTTGAGCCACAAACTTGAACCTTCAGTGGGTTTTCCAGCATCAGCTGGAACCAATGGGGGAGTTGAATTTGGTGGTTTTATACCACAAATGTCCAGGTTTGGATATGGCAACACCTTTCACAGTAAGTATACGACAGCACGCCCACCCTCAATTTCTTCTAACTAGAGAAGAATTATCAAGACAAGTATCATTTATAAGCTATAATTGCTGTATTTATACTAATGACAGCAAGTTTGAGGACGATACCAAGCTGAGTGGTGCGGTTGATACTCTAGAGGGAAGAGATGCCATCCAGAGGGACCTCGACAGGCTTGAGAGGTGGGCCCGTGAGAACCTCATGAGGTTCAACAAGGCCAAGTGCAAAGTCCTGCACCTGGATCAAGACAACCCCTGGTATCAGTACAGGCTGGGGGATGAAGGGTTTGAGAGCAGCCCTGCCAAGAAGGACTTGGCAGTACTGGTGGATGAAAAGCTGGACGTGAGCCAGCAATGTGCACTCGCAGCCCAGAAAGCCAACCGTATCCTGGGCTGCATCAAAAGCAGCGTGGCCAGCAGGTCGAGGGAGGTGATTCTGCACCTCTACTCTGCTCTGGTGAGATCCCACCTGGAGTACTGCGTCCAGCTCTGGAGTCCTCAGCACAGGAAAGACATGGAGATGTTGGAGTGGGTCCAGAGGAGGGCCATGAAAATGATCCGAGGGCTGGAGCACCTCTCCTATGAGGAAACGCTGTGAGAGTTGGGGTTGTTCAGCCTGGAGGAGACTCCAGAAAGACCTTATAGCAGCCTTCGAGTACTTAAAAAGGACCTACAGGAAAGATGGGGAGGGACTCCACCAGGGAGTGTAGTGACAGGACAAGGGGTAATGGTTTTAAACTGAAAGACGGTAGATTTAGATTAGACATTAAGAAGAAATTCTTTACTGTGAGGGTGGTGAGACACAGGAACAGGTTACCCAGCAAAGCTGGACGCCCCCTCCCTGGAAGTGTTCAAGGCCAGGTTGGATGGGGCTTTGAGCAACCTGGTCTAGCGGAAGGTTTCCCTGCCCACAGCAGGGGGTTGGAACCACGTGATCTTTAAGGCCCCTTCCAATCCAAACCATTCTATGATTCTGTGACTCTGCTTTCATGGAAGTTGCTTGACTTAAAACTTCTCAAACTCCTTAAAAGAGGAAGTGTGTTCTCTTACTTGCCTTTACACTAGAAACACTAAATGCATCAAGTCTGATCTTACATGGTTTTGCTAGAGAAAAAAAATGAGACAGTAGGGTCACCACATTTGGAAAAAAGAGTCAAATTTAAGTCTCTGTTGAAAAATTCCAGGCTCATTGAATTGATACTTTGTTTGGTTAGTCTCTGGCTCAACCCTTTGCTAACATCACAGCAGGTTTCAGCAGAATCATGCTTGTGGTACTAGTGGATTAACCCATTTTGGGACACCCAGCTCTTTCAGGGACCTGCAGTCCAGCTCATTCAGACTAGCAGGAGTACTCTGAAGCCCTCCTTGAAGTGAGCCTGAGAACCAGTTTCACTGAGCAGCTGCAGGTCCTGGGTGAATTTAAAACGCATTGGTTTCACATTAAATTAATAGTTAAAAAATAAAATCCATAAACTCAATGAATTGTTTACAGTATGGCTTTAATAATGAGCATTTGCCCTAGGCTAAAGTAGCAGAGAAACCACGCAGATTCTCAAAACAAAGACCTACTGAAAATCAGCATTACATAGGCTCAGGTTTAAGCTCTCCATAAAGCTTTAAACATGAATCAAGTTTTCAATTACAAACTACTGCTGAGGTGCAAGCCACAGGCATTAAGCCAGTTCCTCCTCCCTTCCCAGTCTGGGTAATTATATATTATACAGGCCATTAAGTGCTTGCTTATAAAAAAATGTGGTAGGTTAAGTGACACAGTAGGTCAGCACCTACCATAAAAGAAAGTTAGTAGGCTAGTCCTACCTCACCAGCACTCTTGCCTGTCTACTGTTGACTGATGTACTAACCAGGTGTCAATTGCTTAGAATTGTTCCTGGCCATTTGCTAGGTTTCTACCAGTTTGCTATGTCACCCCTTATGCTGTAGAAGCCCAGTGGGCCGCTTTAGCTATGAGTTTTTTTTTCCCCTTATACTTTCCTCACTGTTGTCTTCACCAACTTAGACCCCTCACTTCCATTACATAGTCACTCATGCTGCCTTTATATCTGCTATAGAGTAATGATTATGAAGTGGTTTGCATATTGTAGCATTTTGTATGCCACTACTTCTGTAGGAGCTGACTTCAATAATTTCTTCCCTTGATAAGTAAAACTGGCAACATTATGTTCCTGAAGCTTTACAGAAATGCTGCTTTGGGGCAAGAGTTTGATCTATACATGAACAGAAGTAAAAATGCCATAAAGTGTTTGCTAATTCTTCATCTACCACATTAAAGTATTATTGTAATTTTAACCACAACTGAAGAATACACATAGTGGTTTGTAATTCAAAGGCTAATGCAGAGCAAATTGTTGTGTTAACTATAAACAGAACAGTAACTACTTTCTGCACTAACAGGTTTCTAGAAACCCAGTGCAATCCAGGCAATTCAATCATTCAGTTCTCATTAATTCAGCAGGACACCAATATAATGTCATAAATCACAACTAGCTAAGTACTTAGAAACAATATTAAAGTCACTTCCAAAAAGCAGCCTTTTTCAGCTGTATGAAGTATCAGATGCTCGGTGAGGTAGTCCATGAAGTTTAATTTAAGTACACTGAAATGCCCTACTTTTGCATCTATTTGCTATATATGACTGTATATACTTGAATGGTGTGCTGGAAAAAACAAATGCTATGGAAAAAGGAATTACTACATCCCATTTATTTGTTTCCATCATTTTCCAGACTCCTCTTACGACAGAATGACAACCTAGAAGGAACTTTTTAATAAAGCAGATGCAACTGAAGTTACTTAACAATGATGCAAATATATCAAATTTCAAAGGTAAAGTCAAACAAATGCACACTGGGATTGTGTGACTTGAAAAATGTGTACACCTATCTCAGTTTCCAGTGGACTAGCTTGGAAATTTTATTTCTGAAAAAAGTGTCTTTAGCTTTATATAATCTTGGTGTACTATAACCTGTGTCTTGAACTCTGTATGCTTCAAATTCAGTAGATCAAGATGATTATTTCCCCCCCACGTCTTTTCAAGGTGAGGTAGAGCCAAGTACAGTCCCACCAGTTTTTAAACACTTTATGTGCTCCCTAGAAGAACATCTACTGAAATAATTCACATTACAAAATAAGCAAAGATGGGTAGTCTGAATTCAACAGAACAATGAAAAGCTTCACAGGACCACTACATTCATTAAATAAGTTTCTATTTAAAGACACTACCTTCAAACGTACCACTGTATCTTTGGATCCACAAGAGAACACAAGGGTAAATACCCTAATATTTACTGCTTTTTAGAATAGCTCAACTTTTTTTTCCCTCCAAGAAAAAACTTAAAACATGATTTTTGAAGAAAAAAAGACTCTGGTGAATTATCTGATTTCATTTTAAAATTAGAATTCAGTTGAACTTTCAAGTTTGCATATTACTTCTTTCTTGCATCTGTAAAAATCCTAGTGTTTTGAAAATATTTGAGCAACATTTTCTCAATAGAGTTCTAGTGGATCACAGGTATCTGGATTGAAGTGCCGTTCTCTAACACAGAAATCTAAGAATGAAACACCTGGCTAGTTTCCAAATGCCTACCTTGGGGTGGTGGTGTGACATTCACAAACCTGAAACACCAGTAATTACCTTTACTTAGGAAAGGTAATTTGAAAGTGATACTAAAAATGTATCTTTCACCATTTAATGTAAAAGAAGGTAAAGAAATTTTTTCCGTAATTAAAAAAAAATCAACCACCTATCAAGTTACAGGTAAAATAGTACATTTCCCCCAAGAGAGAATTTTCCAAGAAACATGAAAACTTTAATGTGTAGATTAATAACAGTTGGTGCTGTAAGCATCTAAATCAGGAATTGGGGGGATGGGGGGCAGTGTTCTTCTACACACACACACCCCACCACCCTCCACAGTTCTGTGGGGTTTGTTTTGGTGTACAAGGACATATGAGCTCCACCTGAAGCTCTCCTACCTGCTGGGAGACACTCCTTCCTTCCTGACCAGCCCTGCTCAGTATGTTGTTGGTGCCCTATGCTGAAGACGAGTTCACACTGTGCCTCTTTCAGGGGAGGCAATATCCTGCTAACAGGTTACCTTTTCTCTATCCAGGTACCAGTTTTCAAGAAACCTATATGAACTTCACATTTCTGTGATGACCACCCCTGTCAATTTATTGCAGTGGTCCAAAAGAGCCAAAACTTGTTCCAAATCTCCAACTCCTTGCTCTCCTTCCCTGCTCCAAAGACAGACAGGTAAACCAGCCACAACAGAGTATCAACTGTGGTCCATGCTGAATTGTTTTCCTCCAATTAAGACCAAAACAAACATAACTTTTCATCTGAGAAGACATTTTCAAAGGTAATTAAAATTGCATATGAAGTGTGTTTGGGCAGCTAAATTGTTTATCTTCCTTAAATACCTTCCAGCAGTGAGAAGTCAGCAGCTGCATCTCAACTGTGCTACGAAACAAAAAAACAGCACTCAGGAAGTTAGCTTTATCTACTACTGGGATATTAAGTTCTCTTAGTTTACGTAAGGACAACAGCAATGCTTGCTCTGCATGGGTTTGCTGAGAGTGAAATAAACAGTCAGGACATACAGTAGCCTTCAGTATTAGCTGACTGCATCATTCATTTTTGTAACCAGCCATATTTAGATGCCAATCCAAATAACCAGGTCAGAGGAAATTCAAATTGCTGTCATTTCGGGTAAGCAAACTGTTTGTAGGGACTTAGGAAAATGACTAGTACTTTTATTTAACTTAAAGTTGATAACTGCAAGTGTTAGACATCCAACAGTATCTTTAAATCTCATGAAGGCAAACAAAATTATTCCTTGTGTGATTTGATGCACAGAATTTACTGATGCAACACTTTAAAAAAGTGCTGGGTCATTTTGGGGCATTTTACTTTCCTCTGGTATGAGAAGAGAAATCTCTCATTTTTATAGGTCTTTAATCTTCCTTCTGAACTAAAGACTCTGAAAACCTCCCCTGTATAACAGCATTCAGAACGCTTAATTACGCTTTTAAGAATAGTTCAGAATTAGAATACTAATTATGACAGTCAGATGCATTTAGGTACAGTTATAAACAAATTTAAAAGACTCATTTGTAAGTGTGTACGAGTATCTTCCACAAGATACGTAAAAACAACCACCTGGAGCAAGCATACATAACATGTATGTAGAGACACAATGAAAGATTTAATCTTTCACAGATCTACTAAACACTCTTTCAAGTGTTTGCCCTTGCTCTCCAACTCTCCCCCATCTGTTCTGCTCTTCTGCTGTCTGGCCTGCTTCTTCACCTCTCCCATCTCTGTTTGCACAGAGAAAGAATTCGGGAATCGTGACCTTGCAGCTTTGACTCTGCAACGTTTAATAGCATTTGTATAGTACAACTCACTTGGTGTGTCCAAAAGAAAGGCCACAGCAGTATCTGGGCCACAGCTGCTCAGGGCTTCTATTGCCTATTAGAAGTGTCACCCAGCCAGCTTCGATACTGAGATATTCTGCTGCTTGGAGTATACTGTGATTTATATAGTATATTATATATATGATACATGCTATGATCTGTATCATGTTTTAGTATCTATTGGTGTATGCCAATGATTCATCTTCAGCCTCCTTAAATATGGAGCAAATCCCATCTAATTAGGATGTGTGCCCAAAGGCACACATGCAGTGTCACTTCTGCATTAAGTGACTTACTGCATTTTCTGTCTTAATACATAAACACACTGATTGCAGCAGCTAAGTTCAGGTCTGCTCTCCTGTCTTGGTGATCAGGCACAACTGCTTAAGCCCACAATGATCATTATTTGTGCTATACTAAAGTCTGAAGCTTCCAAGCAGAGACGTCAGTTATCTTCTAGGAACTTGCAAACATCTCTTCTGCCCACAACCAGTAGGCAGACAAGCCCAGGTACGGCTTCTCAAATATAAGCCTCCAACATTGCCTTGAAATCAAATTTCCGTATTTCAGATAACCAGCTTCTGGGTATCTGAAGAGCTGTGACAGACGGCAACAGCACCACGCTCCTCTGCTGGTATGGGCTCCCTTACGCCGCCACACTGCCACGCCACAAGCCAGCTCCAGGGTCACCTGGGCTTGAGCCCCTGCAACGTAACACGTTCCCCACCACCACCAGCCCCCACCTGGGTCAGCTAACAGCTTACAGCATCAGGTGAGCCAAACCTCTCCTACGGGCTTTTGCTTTCACTCTTTGCCGCTGCCCCAACAGCAGGCTTTCATGCAGGCCTCGACTCCCACCCTGCCTTCTGGGTGGCTGTTGGGCGTGACAGAGCCCCCACGCCAGATTCATGACTACTTCAATTCACAACCTTCAGGATAAACTGAGCGTCACCCTGGGTGGCAGCAGTAGGGACTCGCTGCACGTCTAAATGCAGCGTCTGGCCTCTTTCTCAGAGGCCAGCGGTCTTGGGACCAGCTTCTCAAGTCTCCCCAGGAGCAGGGACGCAGGGAGCAGAGTGCCACTAACCTCAGGAAGCAAAACGCATCATGTTCCCAAGCTGCCCACAAAGGATATAGCACAGAGGGGGTAGGACACCTTGCAGCAATCACTCTGCTAAGAAGTGATCTCTGTTCACAACAGAGAGGGTAAGAGTCTCCTGAACCTTCACCTAACATATTTACTGAGGCTGCCACTAGCTCAGAAAGTTTAAGAAAAAAATCTGAGACCAGAGTCACAGCAACAAATACAGAAATTTTTACAGATCAGCTAAAAAATTTGAGAAACAGGCACAGTAAGGAGAATTCCTTCACTCATTTCCTGTTTCAAAAATATAATTCTGGAAGAGCTTTTCAGTGTGTTCTTGCACAAATCTTTGTATTCCCACCCATGCAGCAAGAGCCTAACTTAGTACTGCTACACATATAGTTAGGCAAGTTAGGCTTTGTCTACCCAGCAACACTATGAGTTTTACTGCTGCAGTTCCTCAGATGGAGGTATTTTCAGGGGAAAGCTAGATTAAAAAAAGCACCAGTCCTAGAATAAAAATTCTAGAATTCTCCCAAATATGGAGAATTACCTTGTACCTGTAAGTTTCTCCAAAAGGACAAACTCCTTTCTCCAAAAGGACAAAGGTGTTTCTGCAACTACTACAATCAGAAGACACTGTGCATTCACAGTTACTTTTTTAAAAATGCATCTTCAGACTGATACAGGTTACCGATTACACAAAACATGCGTTCTTGTCAGAAGAGAAACTGCAGCTACCGCTACATTCAGTTGAGAGCACCTTTAGGGATGTGCAACACTGACGACACCACGCACTAATTCACTGTCCCAGTCCTGCCTGTACACAAGCGGTTAGGGAAAGGTGACCAAACACACCATGCTGCTTTTCTTGGTTTTAGCTGTGCACTGAGTACAACATGATTCTCTACACTTAACAGCAAGAAATGCTTCCTCAAGAGAACCTTAAACGAAGACTGAAAGGCAGTCTTACAGATGAGCTGTGAGATATTGCTTTGCCATAGCCACCATATAAAAGGAAGTACGGGGACATCTCAGCAACAGGAACTTACACCTAGGTGAGAATAAGAATGCAGGCTGATCTTTCCACATTAAACTTGGTGCCATATGAAATCTGACTAGAGCTTTACAAGACATGTAAAGCTCTAGTCAGAAAAAAAATTACTTGGACAGGAATTCCACAGGAGGTGGACGACCAAGTGAAGTATGCAGAAAAATGTAAGAACTATCTTGCTTTGGATACTGCACTTCTTATCCCAGTGCTTTACAAAGCAAGGCTAGGCACCCATAGCATTTGTCCCTGCTACGTAAGTTAAGCACATTTGCAAGTTTAATCCAAACATTGTGAACAAGCAGAGGTCTAAAATATTTCCAGTTGGAAGAGACTAAGGACTAGACAGACCCAAATGTCTTATTCAGAATAAAGACAATAATATAAGCTCATTATCTGGTCTGCACAGACTGCTGGCAACAAAAGTAACTCCAGCAGGTACCATCCTTTACCCCACCAGTGGCAGATAAGCACTGGAATGAGACAGTCAAAGGCTATATGGAGGACAGGATGGGGTCACTGAGCTTGGTGGAGATAAAGACACAAGACACTGGGTGCACGTATCAACTCTTACAGATACCTGCTTTCCTTAGTATACCTTCATTAATGGAATAGGCAGCTGGTTTTGTACTGAATGTTTCTTAAAGACCAAATAAAAAGGCTATTCTAAAAACTGCAGCAAGAGAGGTGAATGTGAATGAGAGATCTGGCTGTTTAGCCGGAGGAGTTGTTAGAAAAATACCTGCAGGATGAAGTGAGGAAGCAAGGCAAGGATACAGAGCAAAGGAGCAGGAGGAAACGAGAACGAGTCCTCTCTAAGTCTCAGAGGGGATTTTCACAACATGGTGCTTTCCTCAGCATGCACTTCTCTAAATACGGTCTTTATATTGCACACTGCAAGAAAAAACGTGCCGCTTGCTGCAGGCCGCTGCAATCACTCCGAGGATAAAACCCGAACGCGCTTACTACACAAATCCCTCGGTCATTTGCAACAGATGAATGAAGGGCAGTTAAGCGGCGCTGCTCGTACCCCCTCTCCCAGGCTACCGCCTCCCAGAGCCGGGCTGACGGGCCCGGGGAGGCGGCGGGACGGGCACAGCCGCGCGGCAGCGGCCGGGCGCGGGGAGAGCGGCCGCGCCCCGGCTCACCCGCCCCGGCCGCTGGCACCGGCCCACGTCGCCGCCCCGCGCACAAGGAGAAGCCCCAGGCCCACTCCGGACACCCCGGCCCGGCGGGACCCTCCGGAGCCCGGGCATCGCCTTGGTAACTCCTCAAGCCTCCCCGCGCCGGGCCCCGCCGCGACGCCGGCGGCAGCGCCCGGGGAGGCCGGGACCGGCGACCCTCCCGCCGCTCACCAGCTGCTTGAGGTCCTCCTCGGAGAGCCCGGCGTAGCGGTACCGCTGCTGCTCGAACTCGTACCGGGTCGTCTTCACCACCACTGCCACCCGCGACGGCCGGAACCCGCCGCCCGCCGCCCCCAGCCCGCCGCAGCCCCGCCGCCGCGGCGCGCACGGCCCGGCCCCCGCCGCCGCCCCCCGCCCTGCCGCGGCGCAGCGGGCGGCGGGGCTCAGCCCGCGGAGGGCGAGGAGGCGCCGGCGGGCGCCGCCGAGCAGCGGCAGCCCCGGCAGGGCGGAGGAAGCCCCCGCCGCCCGCTGGCAGAGCGGCAGGGAACGGCGGGCGGCCGCCCGGCCGGCGAGGCAGAAGTAGCCGTAGAGGAAGTCCCGCGCGGAGGACATCGCCCGGGCTCGCTCCCCGCCCGGGGCGGGAGCCTGCGGGCAGCGGACGGGAGGGAGGGAGGGCGCAGCGCTGCCCGGCGGCGGCTGCCCCGCTCTGAGGCGGCCTCCGCGCCCGGGCAGCGCTCGGCACACATGGCACGGCCGCCCCGCCGCGCCCCGCCCTCCCCGCGCGCAGGCGCCGCCTCCACCAATAGGGACGCGCGCCCCTAGACACCCACCCTTCGCGGGGGAGGGGCAGGAGGGGGGAGGGGGGCGCTCCCCAGGCGGGGCCCGGCGACGCGTGCGCATGCGCCCTTCTCGACCAACCGCGCCGGCCCGAGGGAGAGAAGGCGGGGACAGCGCGTGCGAGCGCTCGCTCTCCCGCGCCTTGGGAGCACGAGTAGCGCATGCGCATGGTGCACAGCATCTTCTCCCCGTCCCGTCCTCCCCCCGCCACCTTTCTGCCGCCGCGGCGGGCGGGACGGGGCTCGAGGCACGTAGGCGGGTGCGAGGGCCGCGCGCACCTGGGGCCGGCGGCCGTTGTGAGGGGCCGTTGTGAGGGGCCGTTGTGAGGGGCCGTTGTGAGGGGCCGTTGTGAGGGGCCGTTGTGAGGGGCCGTTGTGAGGGGCCGTTGTGAGGGGCTGGGTCCCCTCAGCCAGGCTGCTGCGGCCTCCCCTCGCGGCCTCACCGCCTGTGTCCCCTCGTGGCCTTGCGCTTAGCCTCATTCTGCGCTGACAGCTTGTAAAATAAAGCCAGTTGCGTCTTCTGTGTTAGCTGATGGAGGCCAGAGTTGGTGCTAAGCAGACTGGAAATCCTGAGGTGGACCTCGGGGAGGTGCCTCGCTGGGAAGCTGGCTTGCTTCCTTGTTAAACTTGCCTGAGGAAAGGGACTTCTAGAAAAACACAACAGGTTCTTTGTTTTAAAAGGACTAAATACTGCATGTTGTGAGCAGCTGATGAGAAGCGTAGTTTCAGAAGTCCATCTCTTATGGCTTTTCATGTCTCTATTACATTTATCTCGATGTCTGAGGAAGCACAGAGAAAGGCAACGTGGTGAAAGCAGGCTTGGGAAAAGACCTGTACAGCAGCACTGAATGCATGTGAGTCTGCATTTTGCAAGTCCAGGTAAAAAAAATGAAATAATCGATGCTGAGGTACTTTTTAACATTGTAAGCAAGCTACCTAGAAATACTGTGGGGCTTTTACATCATTATTAATAACTGCCTTTTCAGGTATTGACTTTCACAGACAGTACTTGTGGACTGAAAGCCTCATTTACGCACTTTTTTCTCATTACTCGCCTTGTGCATGTTCTTTCCCAGGGGGAAGTCACGGCCTCTTGCTGTGGGGAGAGATTGAAGCAGCAGCTTTTACCTGTCAGTGCAGCACCGTTTTACAGTGCTTTGCTAAGAGAGTCTTAGCAAACGAGAGTAGCTAAAGCCATCCAGCCCTTCCCTGCTCTTGTATAACAACACAAAAGCTCCATCCAGTCTTTACTGATGGGTAGGAGGATTTTCTAGCTACTGATAGCTTAGCCTTGAAGGAAACTACCACAAACCGGATTATCAGGAGAGTAATTAAACATAACTAATTCCCTTGCTAACCAGAAAATGCCTCATTCTGTGTAACCATTAACTTTTGGATTGTACAAAGCAGTAGATAATAGGCGATCCTGGAGACCAAAAAGATATAAGAGGTTTTGAAAATTTACAGCTCTGCTCTGAATGGTATCTCTTGTATAACCTGACCACTGAGCTGCGCCTCTGGAATCCTGTGCTTCACACATTACTTATTTACATTGAACTGTTTTGATCTTTGTTTGAAAAACAAATCAGCTTCAACCACTAAGGCAAGCTTGAATATGGAACAGTATTTTACTGAGGCCATGCAATGATCATGTTATGGTCTTTTGAATTAATGCCCACAGCAAGCATTATAAGCACAAAATATGAAAAATATATTTCAAAATGTAAATTCAAAACAGTAGATGATATCTTAATGTTCTGGAAGCAGAGCTGAGGCATGGAGTGTGAAGTGATTCGTCCAGGGTTCCCAGAAGGAAGTCTCTGACAGACTAGCTGAAGGGTACACAGATCACCTGACACATGACCGTCTATGTGGAAAAAGGTTTAAACTTTCCATAATACATAAAATAGAGTTTGTGGAATGTTACTTACAGTTTGCATCTTACTTTGTAAATGGACCTACTTACAAAGTGGTCAACAGACAGTTCTTAACCTCTCCCTTACTACACCTTTTCATTTGAACATACACCTAGTACACAGGAACAAGACACAAGTGTCTGTCAAATGACACTTTATTTATTTTGAAATATATTCACAGTTTGGGACATATGACATGTCTTCATGCCCAATCTTCAGTGACTTCAGAGCAACATACCCAGTGCATTAGGAGATGAATTCATTCATATGGCATTAAATTAATAAGCATTTTAGCCTTGTATTCTTGTAGGATACAAGTATGGAGCAGGGGTGAATTCGCAGTGTAATAACTTTTTAAACCCTTGGCTGACCACAAGCAACTTTGTTTTGGGCACAGAGTACGTAAACATTCCTTATGGAAATGGACACCTCAATACTGCCTGCAGTAAGGAAAATGCTTAAGAGTAATGCCCATTTTAGACACCAAGGAGTTATGAGGTAAATTTCAAGACAAATCCATAGAAAAGCAGGCATCCTTAGCTCTACATTCTTCAAGTTATATAGTGGACTTTAAAAACCCCCTATGTAATAAAATAATCTATTCTGTGTTACAAACCAATGTAACTGGAAAATTTCTATGTAAACACTAAATTATTCCTAAGTCGTTACACTAGCTGCAAAACTGGCAATGCACAATTGTACCAGCAGTTTTACATAAGAAGGTCTCCAAGTGTAGCCTTTTTTCATCCAAAAGAATTTACATATTGCTTCTAGTACAGTTACAATGTAGGACAACTGTTCATTTCTACTCCGTATTTCTATTCCATTAATTTCTACTCCGTCTGTGAGTAATGCCTTCTTGTGATCTTTTAATTAATAACCAGCTATATAATTAACTAATCCAATCATTTAGATTGGATTAGTTTCTCTAGACTTTATATGCCCCTAAGTACTACTGATACCTGAAAATGATAGTGCTATCTTTGTGTTGAAAATAGTAACGCTATCACTGTTAGTTGCATTCACAGAGGAGGAGGTAAACAGACCATCATAGTAACGTTTCACAAGACTTGAGTCCTCAGATTTTGAGCCCAGCTCACCACAGCTGCTAATTCTGATTATTCAGAGGAAAACTCCTGACTAATGCTTAGAGAACGTCACACATGTGACACGTCAGAATCTTACAAGGCAGGCAGATGAACACATTATCAGGTGTAGTCTGATTGAATTTCTGGTCCCATATTCTTATCCATGTGTGCTTGTGTTTTGATTGCAACGTATGTACCCTCATCAATGATGAACATAGTTGGGTCATATAATTTGCTTCATAAATTCCAAAACAGAGGAGGATGCTTCAAAAAAAGCAAAATAAATGCAGTTATTCTTATGAATGCAAATTATTGAAACAAAACTAATGAGAAGGGGCAAGCTTTCTTATCCACACTTTCATTAGAATATGTTTTAATTAACAGAAATTTACTTTTCTACTTTTCTTCCCAGTCTTTGTTTATGCAAACTACATCATCCCTGAAGTGGACTAACACAACTGACTTCAGCATTTCAGAAGCAAATTGAATATGCTCAAACAGCTGCAGACACATTGTTTTGTAAGAATAAGTTCAGTGTTTGTGAAAGGTGACTCAGGAATCTGAACTTCTTAGGGAGATGACTGCTGTAGAACAGGCAATGTATGCTTCTTCTAGATCTTCCTGCCAGCATGCCCTAGTGGTAGGTCCTCTAAAACCCAGCTAGGGAAAAGAGGTTGCTCTTTTCCAGCTAGGGAAAAGAGGTTGCCCTGTCCATGTTGTGCAGGCTGTCAGCAGCACTGGAAGCAGTATCAAATGTGCTAAAGGTTTTTCCCTGTATTCATTCATTCAATAGAGACATTACCAAACTCTTACCTTCATACAGTTTGCCAGAACTAATTCAGAGGTCACTAAAGATCATGACATAAAAACCTGAGTAACAAGATTTAGGAAGAGATACAGACACCACCAGAACATAAAATAGGCCATTTAGGCTATCCCATCCAAGTAGATTCTGCCGGAAGCTCATAATCTTAGCAGCAGATATCTGCATATGTATCCTTATATTAGGAATTGTTAGTTTTCCCTCCTTTTGAAAATTATTACTGCACTAATACAGAAGAGCTTCCAGCTCTGCATCCCTTATGTATATAGATTAATCATTGGGATTTGTTAGAAATAAATAAATCAATCAATAAATAACATTCATCTGAAAAAAACATAGACGAACAGGTTGCTCCACAAACAGCAAAATTAGTGATGTCTAGTTTCATATGGGTTTGGGTCATGTCCCTACACCCCTCTTCTGGCCACAGTAATCTGGGGTATCCATCCTTCCATAGTTTTCCTTTCTCCTCCCACCCAGCACATGCTGCAGCTTAGAATGCACCACTCAACCCCACAAGCCTCACAGAAAATACCAAGCTTACCCCAAAACTTTTTCCTCAAAGGGTACCTTCCTCTGAGTTCTGTCACTCAACAACTGCCAATTTTCATGAAGAACTTAAATTGTCTTTGAGCTTTCTACCTTCCATCCAATTTTTCTGAAACTGAACAGTGGGCTCGAAGTGGGTCTGACAGATAGATGGACAGAGTACATAACTGTTTAAATCTTGTTTCCTTAGGAAATCAGGCTTGAAATTCTGCAGCACAGAAGACACTGTCTGTAGGAAGCTCTAACTGGGACACAAAATAAGACAACTAGTTAGACAGAAATTAAAGCTGTAAGGAAATTGTTTATTGTTCAGGCATAGAAATTGTTGCTCCGGTTGTCATAAAATGACAAACTTTACATTTTTAAAACCAAGTTAATATATTACATATTAGCATACCTTCAGTCTTGAGAATCAATGAATTTTAGTGCAATGAGACTAAATAGAATAAATAAAGTATTATGATCTCAAGAGCAAGAATTCACACCATAAATATGTTTGCACATACATGTATTTATATTTTCTCTATTACTACAATATCCAAACTCTTCAAAATAGTTAAACATGTCTTTTCCTCCTCAGCTTTTAGGAGACATTGCTTCATGTTTAAGAGTGTCTGCACCTCAGGGTGTGTGTTTGTGTGTATCCTCATGTATATATGTAACGATCTTGGGAAGAGGCAGATCAAAAGAGAGTTTATTTGTGACTGATCATAAGCCTTGTTCCTCATGCTGGGGGAGCATATGACAAAGTTGCAGTCCTGTGTCTGCAAAAGTTCTGTTGTGCCTGCTCTGGAGTGCTCCTTCATCTGCCAAGGATTTTACAGCTCTACTAGAATTTAGAGGGATATCATGACACTCGGGTGCTTAAATCCTATTTCACGGAAGGCTTTGATTATCAGGACAGACTTTGAAATCAAACTCTGCATTCAGTGCATAACCAGCTGAACTCCAGGGCAAAGTTATCACCATGACCTGTTGCTAAATACATAGGGCTGCTGTGTTTTACAACTGCTGAAGTTTTTATAACATGGAGCTTTGTTCCTGAGTATGAGTTGCAGCAATGAAATATGAAGGTCAGTGATGCAAATATTGTTGCAGTCAGGAGTGAGGCTGACAGAAAAGGACACAGTGTACAGCTAGTTGTGGAAAGAACATTTTTGTTATCAGCAGACTGAAGAGTCAAAGAGAATCCCAGTGCTTCACTATTTGACACAGGTGCGCTATTGTGAAGCACTCCCCTTTCCCTGAAGGCAAAAATCCAGTCCCGCTTAAGCTTACTGTCATCCAGATGCTAAATCAGTGTCAGGCAAGTGCTAATTTTGGCAGGCTATTTAGGACTCAGCATAATCCAGATGCTAGTTCAGCTTCATCTCAACGCTAATCTTGACAGGGCACTGAGAATTCAGGAAGAAGCTGCGATTCTTCCAACTTCATACATATGTCAGATGGGAAAACTAAATTGTAATTTGATCCTTCAGGTGTGATGCAGCTTTTAAGACTGAGAAATTGTTACAATTACCATAATTAAAAGGACTTCAGGTATTTCAGAACATTGTTTCAGCTCTGAGGATGACAAAGAAATATTTGGTAACCAACAATATACAAGGCATCAGAGAGTTGCAGCAGAATGATTACAGACATATTTTCTTTAGCTTTTGAACGAATGAATAGAAAACACAGAGCATAAATGGTGTATGTACTGTGCACGGGCTTATGAATGATCTGGTAAATCTTAATTCATAGGTGGCATTAGAGAGAATTGATTTCTCTTAATTCCTCATGAGAATGGTTAGGTAGAAGGCAGTAGTTTGTGGCATCACTTTTACAGACTGACTGGGTCTTTGGCACTGTTGGGATTACTGCACACATTAGGATGTGTAACATCCATCTATTTCAAGGAATGATGATGTTCAGGGATAGCTACAGCTAAGGCAGAAGTAATCTCAGATAATCTCACACATTTAAGATAAATTTTTATGCAGATATCCAGTTATACTGTGCATGCATTTATTTGTGTATATCAAATGGACAAGAGTGCAAGTGCTTGTTTTGTGCAACTGAAAAGGTGTTCAGCAGATACACTTTTAGATCTTAAAGCTGATGTGTCCCTGAGAACTAGCTTGCAGTTCTTCATGGTGAATTCTTCTGGTGCTTATGGCTGTAAAGGCAGATCGTGGTTCCTTGCCCTTTTTGTTAAATTTTGTACAATTTTGTTAAATTTTACAACCAGTATACAACTCCAGATATTTTAAAAACAAACAAAAACCCCATCATGTTATGAAGGCTGGTTTCTATAGGCCTTGGTCATGCTAAACTGCCACTCCCAATTCTGCTTGTATGTACTTATAAACAGGATGCTGAATGTTATCACACAATTTTAAATAAATGTTTTCAGTGAAGCCCGATTTAAATCTTTCCAAATGTATCTTTTAAATAACCGATGAAAAGTAACAAATATCTCTTCACATATATTCTTAGTTCATGGTTATATCCATCAACATGATGAAGAAACATTTATTCCCTATAAAATTCCTTACTTTAATCATGCATCTAAATATATTTAATTCTAAAATCTGAAGCCTTTGTAACACTTCTTGAATATTGGAAGCCATTGTGTCATTCCCATCTCAGTGCAAAGCAGGCCAACTGGAATCCTCAGAAGTGCATCTTAAGTTCTTTCTGAATGTATTAAACTTAAGCTGTCCCTAAAATTAATCTTTGCTTAAAAGTCTTAAAGCAAAATGCATCTGATTTCCTCCCTCCAGGGACTGATGAGTCAGCTTAGACATTTTGGGAAGATGAGTTCCCAGCTGTGCTGTTGTAACCTCTGGTAGGTGTCATGAGCAGACTACAGACTGCCTGCGGTTCCATCTAGAATGATCTGAAAAAGAATTTTAAAAGATCTTGCTTATTTGAGTGTATTCATGTTTTGAAACAACCCAGCATTTCATAATACCAAAGCAGTAGGTTAAAGTTTGGATATGATCAGTTCCTGGTTTAGGTAAATATCTAACTAGATAACACAGGATTATTCACAAATATTTGAGCATGTGAATAGTGAATGAAGCCTGTGACCCCCCATGTCAATAAAGACAAGCACATAAGCACTAGGATTCAGATGTCTAGATAGGACAATGTGTCTGGGATGCAAATCATCTCGCTCTATATGGGGAACACTTCAACACGTCTTAACATTTCATAACAGATGCTCGGTAAACTGTGAGAAATCCAACGTATCTTCAAATAACTCACTGGTCATTATAAAGTACCCAGGGGTGTTTTTGGTGCGTAATCTCTATGACTTTGACTCATCTGCAGAAAGTAGATATAGCTGACTAATGCCAGACACATTAATATCACTATCTCAGTATCTGCTTAAAAACTGCTGCTACCATCTGGCCACCACTAAATACTTACTAAAAGTTTTAAACCTCTTACAGGTAAAATGAAAGGCCTCGCGTTTGTCAGAATATTAGATCTGATTTGCCCCCCTCCCTTTCCTGATATGTCACCATTTAAAGCCAATCAGAGAGTTGTCTTCTCTGCTTTAGATGTTACTGATACCTGCTGGAAAGAATACAGAAACTTGGACTCCAACAAAGAAGTTAATTCTTAGCTTTTCCTCAGTTTTAATCATGATCAGGTACGTGCGTATGTGTGTTAGATTTATGATTTGGAATCCATAACAATTGGTAAGAATTTAAATTAAATTGACAAGAAATGTCAAACAAAGATAGCAGTTTTTCAGGAGTTCCTATGCTGTTGCTGAACAGTAGTTCCTTTAACAACTTTAAAAGTATTTTACTTAAAAAAAAAAGCTCTTGTAACATTTTAATTCTTGATAAGCACCAGCAGATGACAGAGTCCTAATGAGGCCAACATGGGAGGTACGTGTGTAGCAGAATAGAAAATGACTCTAAAATAAAACAAAGGTTGCACTTCTGTGATATGACACTCTCTGGCTCTCAACACCAGTAGTCTCCAAAATCCATGCAATTCTTGGTGGACCCATATGGGACACACTATGTCTTCATACACTATGATTTTCTCTTAAGGTCTATGGCTATGCATGGAGACACTTCTTGGGATTTACCTAGCCCTAGACTCCAGCATCTTTGAATTCACCCTAATAGCTTCTAAAATAAAAATCCATGCCAGGAAAGAGAGGACACCTCAATCAAAAGAGAGGATCCCTCAATCATGATGAAGTTAGGAGAAGATTTAAGAGAGTTACTGGTGAGGTGCAGTATAAGAAATAATGCATAGAACATTTCTTTGCCTAGTGACACTGTCATCCTTGTCCCTCACATATACTTTTCCAGCTTCTCTGTTCCCCCTCAGGGGTAAAAATAAACAAATTCCTGCAAAATCAGAACAGGGAAAAGGATGGAAATCATAGGAACCATCCTACCCATAGCCCCATGCTATTCTACTACTATGACTGACATTTCATACTCCCCTATGAAAGAAATGCCTTATGTCTTCTAAGGAGTAAGAGTACTTTGTAAATACTAACAACGGGGTTACAACACTTTAAGGACCTTCCGCTATTTCTGATGACCATGATGGAAACAGCACCCATTTCTAAATGTAAACAAAATGCATTCTTTTGGAGCAAGGACAGAATCTCCTTATCGCTACGAAGAAAACATGGAAAAATCTCTTAGAAGTGTCAGAAGCAAGGAGTAAAATTTTTGGAGACATCTTAGTCACTTATGGGTCTAAGTGCTGACTTCAGATCACCTGCTACCAATGGCAAGCTTAGGTGTTGGGGCTCTAACAGATCCATGCTCTGGCAGGATGATTTTTTGAGCCTGATATAGGTACCTTGTTTGTGCCGCCAGTGGAAAGAGAAGGGCACCCTGCAAGAGTTGCACAGTGTCTACGTTAGAGAACTGTCTATCCAATAACTATATATGGAATTTATGGAAATTATGACTAGCAGTGCAAGTCAGTACTCCCATATGCTGAATTTGTAACTGTAGTCAAGGTGCTTAAAAACCAGGAGTCAGAAGAGTTTGTCTGCACAGATACCTCATACTGGTCTGTCAACACACAGGAAAGCCCCAAATGGATAGCTGAGATCTATCAGCAAAGCAGGAGGAGGTAGTGGCAACAGTTTGACATTATGTCACTTGTTGCAGAACACACCCCAGACCCAGACCTATAGGGTACTAGGTCCTCTTTATCTACAGGGATCAGGTACAACTCTTTGCCTACCAGGAGACCATCCTCCCTTACTAGGCTATTCTATATGCCTGGCTAAGGGGAATTCTCTGTTCTGTTTGTTGAAGCAAATCTACCACACAGCAAAGAATGTAAGGTTTACAAGTCTGAGGAGAGGAAAAAGGAAGGGGAGAGTCATGCAGCTGTCTGAGGGCAGTGGCATTTCCCTCAGAAGGGAGCACTCTTGGTCCAATCATTCACACACTGCCATATCAGCATTTTTCATTGTTTTACTTGTTAAATTATTTAGTGAGAGAATTTTTCATATGCATAATAAAAAATTCTGCTGATCTTTCCTCAGCTAGATATTACAAAGACAACTGGAAGCAAACATAGTTAACAATACTTAGCAGAGAAATGAATTAGTAATGAAAGAAATGGAAGAAGAGATTTGCTTGACTTTGGTCAGCCCAGAAGTTTGCTGTCTAGTCTAAATTCATCTCCTTGGTTCACTTTATAGTCAGTGGGAAAAGATAAATACTTCCCAGAGAGTTATTGATTGCATCCACTCTCAAAATCTGTTTAAAGATCAATTGTTCTGTTTCTCTCCACTTAGATTTACAGAGCAATTTGTTGGTAAAAATATCCAAGCTATAACTCGCGAAATGTGGTCTCATAAAAATATCAAGTACAGCAACTTATTCTTTATGGACTTTATGAAATTAATATCTATACTTGAAAGTAAAGCAATTCAATTAAAAATTTTAAAAATATTGGAATAAATGTCTATACTGAATTTGTAAAATGGGAGAAATATTTCTACTACCTGTCCTTATACTACTATTGTCCGTATACAGCATTAACATGCTGCAGATGTTATAGTGAAGAATTTGGTGTAAAAAACTCTTACAAAAATGTCTTGCAAACATATAGAATCACTTTAACGTTCATAACACTTATTACGTATATCGTATTTGCTTTCTTCTTCAGTCTCTAGAACTAAAGACAATTTTAATCTATTTTTTCACATCTTCTGCAGTGTCACGAAATATATAGCATAATCTATATACTCTGTTAGTTCAGTTTAACAAGAAGGAAATTGCCTGTATTAAGAAAAGAATGAACTGTTGGGTTTTTTGAGACAAAACAGGTAGAATGGAATGAAATAACACGCAGGCATATTTTCTAATTGTATTTTTTGTAATGAAACAGTCACTGAGAAATTACACTTCTTAACATTTGTAGTAGTTTTAAGGAGAGGTAATCTCTGAAACTGAATTACATCAATAAAAATAAGATGACTTACGCACATCCTTCAATGAAAATGAAAGCATGAAAATGAAAGCTTTATACAAATGCTCTTAAATATGCAGGATCTGATTTCTTACATCCAAATGGACATCTCTATGCTGATATTTAAAACTGACCTCACCCTGTTCAAAACCCATGAGGTATATTGTTCTTCCTTTGGAAATGGGAGTTCCAGGGACAGGCATGTGTAAGATGTGAATGTCTGCATATAAAGTGGGACTTGGATACCAGCAACTGAAATGTATGCAAAATTAAAACTTCGTGGCTCTGAGAATAATAGAAGAGATTAAGATAAGCAGGAAATGCTAGAAGCCATCGAAAAAGCACTTGAAAGGGATTGTTAGAACTGCTGTCAGTAACTGGACATAAATGAAATGGACATAAATGAAAGACAGAAGCTTAAACTAAAAGGCCAAGAAAAAACAGCACCTGACACTTCTATCTTAGAATCTGTTTGCTGGCTGCTATCTGAATATTTGTATCAGAAGCCTCTGCAACTCAAAATAAATATTTAACTTGTAAATCTGTGCTCCTACACTGCTTTGACATTCCCTTTCCCCTCTCCCCTCTCCCCCTCCCCCCCCCCAAAGAACAAAGAGTTCTTCTCATCAATAATTCTGGAAAGGAATCAAGCTCCATCCAGAGTTTTCAAGTTACCAGAAACTCTTTGTAAAGTCAATAGACACTATTTAGGAATTACAGAGGGAATGTTTTATTATCTGGGAGCAATCCAGGAAGTTCTCAGAGCTAACAATTTTCCCATTTCCTAAACAGAAAAAAGGTATTTGTGAGAAAATGTTGTATAAGAGCATCATGCTTTGTTTAGAGCACTGAATGCTACTGAAATGTAGTTAAACAGCAATTAATAATGGGAACAAGCACTGCAAACTGCAATCTATTTGCCTAAAGGGGAAAAAAGACTTGTTGCGTTAAGCAGTCACTCACAGCTGTTACTCGTACATGACTTGATTCTTGCTGAATAGCTGTTAAAAGGAAGAGTTTCTAATGTAAGGACAGTATGTTACCCAGTTGAATAGGGAAACTAATGCTATGAGCAACAACTGAGACATGCCTGCTGTAGTCCTTCTATCAGAGAATCGAATGTAATTGGCAGCTCCTGTATCCAGTGTAGCAGGTTGGCACAAACAAGTGAATTTGCCCCAGAAATGTGACTTGTCTTTTGCTAAGATAGAAGAGCTCTTAAGTCAGACTGCTGTTTCTGCCTTGCTTTCTGCAAATGTGACCCCAGCCCTGTTGTGAGCTGTATTATCAGCTTCAAGAATAGGATTAAGTCAGCAGCTTGCCCCTTTTATCTTGTTTTAGTTGCATGCTTCACTTTGAGGAGCCTACATTTTTGTTATGTTAAAGAAAGCTGGCAAAACTGGTGTGTAAATCTTGACCTGCAAATTTCCTAGTGAGGTATTTGTTACAGCTGATCAAGAATCAGTGTTTTAAATGAAGTTAACCACTGTGTAGTAAATATCTTAGTAAACACGTTATGCTTGAAGCCATTAGTAACTATGTAAGCGCTCATGTGAATGGACTCAACTTTCACTTACTCAAGTAACAACAAGCATCTCAATACCCCTAGTCATTTCTACTTAAATATACTGAAGAAACCTTTAGGTAAAGCTTGACAATATTAAAATTTCTTAGCCCTCAGCCATTTGTCAAAAGAGTATTCCACTGTTGTAAAGATGTGTAGATACTTCAGCTGGCAAAACCTTGCATTTTAACAGTAGTAAGTCAAAATACTAAAAGGAACTACCCTCTTCTACCTGAAAAGGCATATCTGTAACAGATGAAAGTTATAGTCAGCATGGAAAAAAAAAAAAAAGGTACAATATTCGTTGCTTACAAGAAAATACCCTGAAAGGATTACAGCATTCCCACGAAAAATTCTGCTTACCAGGTCCACTGCTGCTCACTTGAGTTATTTTTCCATCATCTTCATCATCGCTATCACAGGTGAATGGCTGAAAAGCTATTTCTGACTCTGTGTCTACTTGATTAGCATCTGGCTCTTGCTCAGCAAAGCTTCGCAATGCCACAAGGCGGTGATGTATTGCTGCATACAGGTATCCGGTGTCTTTTGAGCTTGCCTGCAGAACATAAAATGCATACAGTCCAAACTAACCGAGAAAAATCTCTAGTTTTCACAGAGAAGCTGACTGAGAAATTTTCAAAAGTCATGAAAAAGCTGTATTTTGTCCCTTTTAATCAAAACAATCCATTTAAGATTCACACTTAATAATTCAGTTCAGAAAATAAATTTAAATACAAATAATATCAAGTTTCTTTAAGTGGTCTGAGTTTTATAATATGTAGCTGTTGATTATTTTCCCTATAGTTACAAGAAACATAAGCTTAAAAATAATTATTTCCCCTGAAGAATGGCTCAGTTTGTACTGAGTAATTGATATTCCAGAGAATTCCTGAATACGATTCTAGAAGTAATAAAGCACTGAAATGTTAATATATGTACTGCATTTTGATTTACAGAATATTAAACCCTAACTACAAAAAACTATTTGTGATTATAAAATTTAAAGATACCATGAATTCTGCTGCTATTGTTGAACAGAAGATGAGCATCATCAAGAAGGGTATTGAGAACTAGACAAGGCAGGATTTTGCCAGTACATAAAACCTTTGAGTAGCCATGTCCTGAGTACTGTGTTCTGTTCTGGTCATCACGTCTCAAGGATATAGCAGAATTAAAGAAGGTAAAGAGAAGGGCACCAAAAATGATCAAGGGTGTGGTGCAACTCCTTATGAAGAGTTGAGACTCTTCAGTCTGAAGAGGAGGAGGAGAAGGGGGTATAACTAAGGTTTTCAAAATTATAAAAGTGGTGGATAAACTGAATATGGTACGGCTGTTCATCAGACCACATAATAAATGCACTAGGGTACACTTAATGAAAGCAGCAGAGGATCAGTGTAAAAGAAAGTGCTTCTTCACAGAGTGAGTAAGAGCTTCTAGAATTTGCTGCCTGAGGAGAGAGTGGGGACAGACAGCATAAACTAAAAACAACAGGCCAAAAATACAGTAATAAAAGTTTAAAAAAAAGGATTTAGAAATATTCAGGGACAATCATATCATAAAATAGCAAAGCAAACAAGTAGGGGTGCATGCTCTCACATGCCTAATACAATATGTGGACGCTGGGGGTCAATGAGGTGAACACACCATACGAAGTGGGCTTGTGCTTCCTAACAGCACCGCATTTGGGCACTGTCAGAAGTGCCAGTAGGGTACTTCATACGCTCTTATGAAGCAAATCATCTACCAAAGGGTAACTGAATGCGTATGGTCTTCTGTAGCCCAATTCTCCACTTCTGTGCATCATGTGGAGTAATTTCTATCTATATCACTTGGCAATAGGAAGAAATATGTCTTGCTTGGATTAGAATGACACATTTCAGTGTGTACAGGTGGAAAAGCTATGCAAATTGGGAAGCAGCAGCAGATCAGGGTTGCCTTCTGTGCTACCCAGACTTGCAGCAGCAAACAATTCTCTCCCTACAACCAGGCAAAGAAGCAAGCAATTCACAGTTACCCAGGTGTCTCAACTACAAATGCAATTCTCAGTGGAAAAATCCGAGCTCTCAAGATAACACGGCTTTTCAGGAAACATAGGGTCATAAATATGAAAAAGGCAGCTATTCAGTCTGATCATTTCTATTTGTAGCTTTCTGCTTATTCAAAAGCCAGAGTACCTCTGTCACTTTAATCTAATATGAACTCCAGCTTCTGCCAAGAGGGGTGGACTCACCTCCATACATCCTCTGCCCTCTCCATTGTGCCAGTACCACCATTAGGGCGACCGCAGTGAATAAAATCAAGCTAAAAAACTAACTTCGCAAAACTGAACAAAACCACCCAGATCAGTTCTCTAATGTGCCTCACTCACCATTGTACAAATTCCAATGCCACCAAAAGTGAGGAGGGAGAAACAAGCATGAGGGGAGGGGGCACGATCAGCCCTCTGCGTAAACCTGGGTGAGTAGTACAGGACCAACCTAATGGAGTCTTGTGGACTGCCTCCTTTGTAGTCAGCATCATATGACTCTTCTCCCTCACACATGAGAAACCCTTTGGATAACATCCCTGAACCAAATGTATCAATCATTCCTGTGACATGGGAAAACCAAATTTAAATGGCAGTTAAAAGTATCTGCTGATGCCTTGGCAGAGTGGGCTCCACTGGCTACTAGACCAGCCTGATTTACATGCCAAGGCTTTGGTGGTGCCTGCTGGGTGTATCACGCATTGACAAATTTGCCTTCCACACTCAAGAGTCTCAGTATTAGTTTGGCTGGATACCAGCTATAGGGATGGATACCAGCCTCTTCCGTGATGACTGTAGAAGCAGATTCCTGCAACCCTTGCCACACGCATACAGCTGTCATGTATCTTAGTTTCCTAATACATGTCTTTTTTTACTATCCAGAAGTGCCAGGACAGAATTTAAGGAATGTTTACATCTATATATGCTAGAAAAACTGCTGCACATCTGGAAATCTAGGACATTTCTAATTCTCACATGCAGACCAGCTGTGCAGCACAGCCATAGTTAAGTCAATCACTGCTTGGAAGTGATAGACTTACAGTGCTTGCATATACAGTGCATTGTGCTTTGCTTGTGTATGACATGTGACACTTCTGGAAGTGGTGATTTATTTTTATTGCCCAGGAGGCTGAACCCTTCCCAGAAAGGTCTACTGGTGAAACCGGAGACATCCTTAAACTCACATGGATGCTCTCACTTCCCAACCTAGGACATATGTGCTATTTGTTTGCAAATAAGTCCACCACATCAACTTATCCTCAACTTATCAACTTATCAACCCTTTCCTCAACTTATTATCCTCAACTTATCATCCTCAACTTATCAAGCCTTGCTAGACAAAACCAGGATTCCCAAGGCTATTGTCTTACATAAGGTGACATTGCAAAATCTGTGTTCTCCTCAACTGAGAAATGGAGGTCGTACACTGGATGGATTATAGCAAGCACTGTGTTGAGAACCATGACAGAAGCCTGCTGCCTTGTACCAAAGTAACTTATGAATGTGTAACTACCTGTGTAGAAATTCTTACAGTGTTGCTTTCAGAAGAAAGAATAATTGCTGCATATGACTCTGGAATGATACCCATTCCGAGTGCTATGTGAAACAGAGTCTGGAAATATCTGTCCTAAGGCCATATCCCATCTTCACACCTTTTTTTTTTTAAATACCAAGGGATAGCACTTCTAACGCATTTCATAATAAAAGCCATGTAACAGCTAAGCTAAGCATAGCCTGACAGAGCATAAAAGGCCATTTGCTGAAACCAAAGCCTCAGCAAGTCTTCAGAATCCTAGATGAAATGGGGATTTGGGTGGCGTTTTTATCTCTTGCTTACCTGAATGAGAAATACTTGAACAGAGTGGTCCTCTTGGTCTGTTGCAGTGAAGCACAGGCTCTTTCTGTTTGCTCTTTTTATAACCATTTGATCCCAGAGTCGGGTGTTGAGAATCAGTCTCAAGCTGCCTTGATTTCGCATAACTAAAATAAGAAGGTTTATATGATAAGTCATTGGAACCATCTTCATTTTTACTGCAGCAGTTTTCTCTACCACTTGTATACAACCAATATTTTCATGAATTACTCTTTTTAATTCGGTCTAAAACCTGACATGGTGAGATTTTATTTACATTATTTTTTAAAATACAAAATATATTAGTTTCTTTCAATATATCTGGCATACAAAACAAATAATCTGCTGAAACTGTGCAATAGAGTACAAAAAATGACAGCACAGTAAAAACATTCCAGAAGTGACTTGAAAGTGCTCCTGGAAAAGCAGAATCAACAAAGAGGAAACTGTCAGACTGGTGACTGAGCTAAAGATACATTGCAGTACAAACACACAGAACCTAACAACATATGCAAGTGTCAGTGTACAAACTGTGTGAAAAATGCCCAGTGCCTCAGTCCGTAATGCAGCTAACTTTACCAGGCAATGTTAAAAAGACTCTCAGCAACTTGACTTAAATAAAACTATCTACTCAGTTTTAAATGTTCTGAAATAAACTTATTCTGGCCAGCAATAGTACAAGTTATTTAGTGTTTTGTGTATGTGTTACTTCGTTATTTAATTCTTACTTAGCCTTGACTGCAGCATTCCACTTTTATTGCTAGAAGTGTCATTAAGCCTCAGGGATCCTCTGCCTCTTTCAATCCAGGTTAAAGAAAGCTTATTAAATACAAAGAGCTTGCAGTTGATCTGAAAGAGAAATACATGATGGAAGTTGCCAGCCAATGTTAATTTTATTGGTTCTAAAATTTTATGTTTTTAAACCTTTTGATATGGCTTTTAATACATCCCTATTTATGTATACAAAGATAGATATATAGATATATCACCATTATTACTTAAAATTAAATGGCTCCCGGATCTGTGCTAAACTTTCTGCTAGTCATGGAAAATATTCAGCATGAATCCCAGTTTACGTTTTCAATTATTTCATCTTCATTAACTCTTCACCTGTAATATCCACTAACACAGCTGAATTTGTTGCAAACGTTCTACAATCTTACTCCCTCACTCATTAGAAACATTATGCAGCCCAGGATACCAGTACGACTACTAGGAGATTACTACTCCAAAGAGAGTAAAACTTCCATGTTCTGACAAGTCAGAAGATTTAATCAATGATAAAACAATGTAACTTTCAATGTTAAGATTTTTAAAATCATATACATCATTGCTATTTTCTGAGAAAATAACAGTTTGAAGATGAAGAATAGCAAGATACATCCTGCTGGGCCAGAAAGATAATTGATATTTTAGATGAACTATAAAACTAATTACTTAGACAACACATTGCTTTTTTTCCAAAAAAGTTTTGTCATAAAAAAATCTTTACTCAAATCACTTCCAATTTTGAAGTTTTAGTTATTGCTGGTATACTGTGTAGATGTTTATAAAATACAACTGTAGAATGAAGTTCTGAAGCAGTCACTGAAAGGGACTATAAAATGAACAATATAATATGAAAAAGAAAATAACAGCCTACAGAAAAATGGCTTAGCAGAGGCATAACTTAAAAAAGTGAAAATTTAAAATATAAACTGAAGTAATTTTCAGATTGCTGCAATCTGTAATAGATCTAGATGTTTTTTTCAACAACAAAACTGCTCACCATCAAGGCTTTATGAAATACACACCTGTAATACATTGTGTTCTGCTTCTTCTCCAGTTATAACTTCAACTTTATCTAACAGAATTTTCTCCACCGGCTTGGAAGTACAAGCAGCTGCTGATTCGATTAGCGTTGCATTCCTCAACAAAGCTGTTTCAGTAGAGGAAAAAAACAAAAAAAAGGAAATCCTTTCTGTACAGAGAATATTTTCAGGACAACAAAACTAGCACATAGGATGGCCTGTGACTTCAGTAATCCCTGTGGTGTCTGATATTATTTAGTGTTATTAATAAATTTTTGGCCAAAGCAGTAAATAGAAGAGAGAAAGAAAAAGGCTGGAATACTGCAAAATGTCTCACCTGTTTAGGCTCATTTTGAATTGAACAGGGCTCTCCGCAGTTGCAGAGGTTTGCCCCAAGGGACAACTTGCAGAAACAAGCCCTAAATAATTAGAAGTTGATTTTCCAAATGAAACTGGTCTGTCATATTGCTGTGCAGGTTAATAAATAATGAAAGACACATGTCCCAATAGTCAGGATAGTAACACATATACAATGAATACTTGAGAGGAACACGAAAGGATGAGATTTGAAAGGAACAACATTGTTACAAAATTTTGTATATTTGCATAATCTATATAGGTTTTCCATAGGCTGTAATTTTATTTTGTTTTACTTGTAAGAATGTTCATACAAAGTAAGAGGATCCAATAGTAAAGAGGGGTGCAAAATTTGGCAAGAGGGCTCAAGATAGGGGCCTACTTGGGATTTCCTCACAGCCTAAGTTTATGTGGCTTGCCTAGTAGAAAAGCTCACACCAGAGTCAGAAACAACCCCTGAAATCTGTCTGGATAGAAGTTTCAGTCCTACAATTAGGATACAAATATGGCAAAGTAATTTATATGAGCAGTCACAAAATACAAGCAGCCAACAGCTTAAAATTGTAGTTAAAAAATGTGATCCAAAAGCCATTCACAAAGGTCAGTGCTTTTTTTTCAAATAATAAATAATAATAATCTGTAATAAATACTAATAATAATCTGTAAAACTCTATCCTTTCCTGAGTAATTTCGATCATTCATTCTGAAGTTAGTCCAGTTCAAATGTCATAAACCAAACTGTAGCTGCTTTCTGAACACAGATTTTGGCACATACTGCAAGTGTACTAGTGACTGGATCACTTGAGAGTAGATGAAAACTATTGACCACCACTCATCTAACATTGTCTATGATACAGCAAAACATACAATAATAAAGCTAACTGTACTTGTTTGCTGAGTGTGCTTACTTGTTTGTGGACTGACATGAAAAGGTTCTATGTACATGGGTGTTATTTCTTCTTTGTTTGAATCAGCTTCATTACACGGCTTGGGATGCTTTTCAGGACTCTACAGAAAAATGGGAAATAAGAATTCCTATTTCAATAGAGTGGCTATGTTAGTTCATATCAAACAGAACATTGAATCATTTAATGCATGCTAGGCTGAAGATTAGCAATTGTAATATCTTAAGAGCAAAATCTGACCCAGACGATACAATTTCAGTCTCTAGTGGAAGTAATTATCTTATCATAAAATCAGTACATCATTCTTCCACCAAGAAGAATGGCCTCTTTGTATGGATCCTGAACTAGGATTTAAATCCACTGAAAGACTTAGATTTTTTAATTTCCAACTTAAGCACTTAAGCCCCAGCAGAATAGTTTAAAATTCCCAGACAGCATAACCTTAACCTCAGAGGAATTAAAAATTTCCATGACCTTCAGTTTTTGCAGATAAAGTTTCTTAGGCATGTCTAAATAAATGCTTCTGGCTCCTGACAATGCTCGGTGGCTCAACTCCTACCTTATAACTAAATCCTGGTCAGAAGTCATAACTTTTTCAAGGCCAAGCTTTTTCACTGGCAGATATGCATACTGTTTTCATTCTACTTCTACTAGAAACTGGATTTCAATTCCATTTTAAATGGTGCAGTCCTCAGCTTGGGAACCACCTTTTTGTCTGAGTTTCCTTCAGGACTTGATCCATTAAGCTGTCTCACAGCATGCACAATATAGTTTAACACGGACACTATCTAGGATGGGTCTTCAGTTTTCCCCACATACTAATTTTGCCTGTCTCTTAACAGTTATGATGGAAACTATTAGAGCGGTGGGGACCACATTCTTTTATCTCATATTGTGGCTGTCCCACTTTACATGGAATATATAAAAAACCCTTTTTCAGGTCAAAGAATGAGCAAAAGAGAAGTGCTTACTGGTATGGGTTAGTAATTAGAGTACTTATCTAAGATGGGGAAGATAAGGATGCCTACCCCTCCTACAGCAAATATTTAGATATTTTCTCAACAGTCATTGGAATCATATTTACTCACATCTTTAAAAGAATCAATTGCTGAAAAAAATTATACTCATAAGTACGTTAACCTTGATAAAAAGTCTGCCAGCATTTACAGATCTTACCAAAACTCTCTCAACCATGTTTTCTCCAAACACAAAATCAGAATTGCTGCTGTTTTGTACACTTCTGTCTTCAACCAACTGACTTCTGTGGGAACAAAATAACATAAGAATGTGCCTTAGAACTATTTAGAACTTTGTAAAGAATATAAATAAGTCCCTGCATTTACTTTACCACACCTTACATTAAAGACAAACAAAAAATGACCACTGAAGTAATCAGACAAATTCTTTAAGAGAATCTGAGAATATTCTCAACATGACATTTCACAAAAGGAACAGAAAGTATCACACTGTGTTTCATGAAGATTATTGAGGATGTTTCTTAAAAGCAAAGAACAAGAAGCAAAACAACGTGCCTCCTCCTCCTCCTCAGGGAAGTGTCTTACTCCAGAAAATTTAATGAGTTACATTTCTTTCCCTGTTTCCTTTTGCTCCACCAAAAGAGTACCAGCAATTAACAATTATCCCTTCATGTTGGTGCAGCTCTGGTACCCTTCAGAATAACGTACTCCCCAATGCCTTACAGGCACTCCTTGGTCATCCACCTAACGTCTTGGAAAGGCAGAGTGGCAGTGTATTCTAATGCACACACTTTCAATTCACATAAATACTGCAACAGTGTAAAGGTTTGATAGCAGATGGCTTATGATGAGGTATGACTAAAACAGGAAAGAAAGATCTTCTTTCCATTTTTCAATGACCTGTTCCATAGGTATACGTAAAATGAGAAGTGAATAAAACTAAATATTTGCAATCCTTTGGTACTGGCCAACTATGGTTTGGGGATACAGATTTGGGAGAAAATTTAATGCAGTAGATAAATCACTTTACGTTTAGGATCTGGAACGTGACTGGTTTTGGCAGAAGCTACATGAAAACAACACTTGTTCTTCTTCTCTTCTGTCCCTTTTTCCTTCTTAGTGTCTCAGGTTTTCTGGATAAAAAACATTAATTTTTTTTGCATTGCCACCCTGAGTTTAACTACTCTCAGTTATTCTCTTAACTCTGAGGAGGTTTTGAGAAGAAGGTGAATGCATTTTTAAATAGTGACATAGTCACAACTTGTAAAAAGTATATTACTTATGGATTACATTCAAGAATATTCTAATATAAGCAGAGCTGTGATTTGACCTGCTAATTACATAGCTACTTTAAATTAGCAGGATCCATTTTTGATAAAAGTCACTGAAAGTTCTTGTAAACTTCTTTGTGTGGAAGTTGTTCCTGCTGCTGGTTTTTTGTGTTGGTTTTGTTTGTTTGTTTGTTTCCCACAAAAGGCTTATAGGTTGTTCATCCTTTCTGTAGAGCTTAATCACTGCATCTCTTGCTATCAAAAGCAAAACCATCCAAGTTCTTGTCTCTTTCTGTTCCAGGAGGACGATTTGGCAGGAAGAGGATCTGATGTTCTGTCACAAACTATATACTTCAGCACCACTTATCTGCTCTTCAGATCATTTATCATCCTTGGGAGGGCTTAACAGCACATACGTCATGCAGAGGACATTCCTGTTAATAAGCTGGGTTTGTCACCAGAACTTTGATGATTGCCTCTAAAACTTAGTTTCTGTGTTCACAACTACAGTGTGCTTGAAATCTCTTCACTGAGGCTGAAGGAATTCCCAAGTACAAGCTATCTCCATTTTACAATTAAGGAAAAATATATCCCTTGACATTCTCATGCTTGATGTGTTGCTAAGACTAAGAACAAAAAAGAAAGATAAATCAAAATCTGTCTCTTTTCAGCCTCAAAGCCTTTCATACGTGTTTTGGGCCATGAACAGGAAATCTGAAGTGTGTTTAAACTAATGAGTTTCTTATCCTTAAGAAAACTCCCCACTAAAATTCACTGAATTGTGATCAGTTTCCATCCTGAAATTTCATCTGCTACTTCTAGGCTGCTCCAGTAGCAACTTAGTAAGGGTGGCACTCCAAAAGAGCTAGAAACCAGAAACTAGAGCCTCGTCTCAAATAAATAATGTGGGAAATGCATTTTGATTATTTTCAGAAATGTAAGGAAAACGTAATCAGTGCAGGATCTTTCTTTTTCCAGACAGTTAACTGGAAGCGCCAGCCTAAAGGTCTTACTAAAACCTCAATATCCTTATGTTGCTGCAGGACAAGAACAAAGTGTGCCAGGGTTGACATTGCCATGGAGATGCAAAACAGAGGCACTGAATTCAGGGAATGACCACTAACAAGGAAGAATGGGAGCAGGAGAAATGTGGATAAGATACCAGAAACACACTATGAAAAGGGAGTAGATCCAGGTACTGTCCTTCTCAGAGTGTCCAGAAGGGTATGAGTAGCTGCCAGTTCCGGTGCTGGCCTTGAACCCTTGCAGTTTTCCAAGCAAATCCTTGTGCAAAGCTGCATACATGACCAGAAGCCTGTGCTTTCCCAGCATTGTATTTCTGTCACTTACGACACAATCTCCTTTCCAAGCTTTTAATCAGACTCAAGAAACTGCAGATTTCTCCTTTTCAGTTCATTACTACAGCCAGTTCGGGAAATTGAACTGTTGGTGGTTTCCTGGGACATGGACAGCTGCAGCAACTGCAGCAGGCTAACAAACCATCTTCATTCATCTCTACAGATCCTTATCACACAGAGAAGAAGAGGTGGAAGAGGAGAGAAAGTAAGAGGGACATTTGCAGGCAGCAGCAATCCCTGATGTTGAGTCTCTCTCTGCATTTTATTTTTTGTAGATAAATGTCAATAGTTACACCTTGATTGATAATTAAAAACAAATCTAAAAAAATCTTTTCTTAGCAATGAGCAGGTCTGGCTGCAATGTTCACTATCGTTTAGCATGCATATGGAGTTTAAGTTATTTGTTTGAATACTTGTTGTCAAGGTATCTATGAGAAAACAGCTATGCCAAAAAGATTTCACTGAAGTATTTTAAAGCATCAATCACTTAATACGGATCAGAAGAATAGCACTTACACTCCCCTGCAATCTCGGAAGAGCAGTAAGCACGTAGTTGTATTTAAATTAGTTTTCAACTTGTCAAATAAACCAACATTTACCACAATTGCGGTATACAGAATTAATGAGGCACAAATACTCCAAGCAGATTAGCAATTCCTCTTTTAAAAAAGAAAAGGAAAAGAAATGCCATAAGCACTTTTAAGTCTTGTAACTTGTCAGCACTGAAACACTGTGTTGCATTTCTCTATCCATCTACTTCACAAGAGAAAGCCAGTCACCTATCTTTTCCTAGATACTGTGCAGGTGACAGAAGGTAAATAGACTTGGAGTATCAATACCAACTGATTTTGAAGTCAGTACCATCTTCCCTTTAGCTTTTCCAGTATGTGCATTACCATCATTCTGAATCTGCTAAAAATCCAGCATGCTGTGTGGCTCCATGTTGTCCTCACAAGGCATCATCACAGCATTAATTGTGATAGAAAAGGACAGACTGGCTGTTCCAAAATCAGAGTGAGCATCTGCCCTCTAATGATGCCCTTCTTGTTGATAAGGATTAAGAATCTAAGCTGTCTGTGCATGTAAAATCCCTTATCTCCTCAGAACCCCGGCACTGTGCATCCCAAATGTTGTGTGCAGGAACCATAAAGGTGGCCCATCCAGCCCTGAATAAGACTGGAACAGACTCCTTTGCAGTTAACATGTTCTCTGCCCTCTTTGGGTGGGAGGGGGAAAGGAGGCAACATCACAAATGTGTATCTGTGGCCCCAGCAGTTTTGAAATGTCATTCTCTCATCATAACTGATCTCAGGTGTATTCCTGATGCTCGCAACTTCCAGGTAAATAACCCTCATCAACCATCAGCAAGCCGTATTAATACCCACAAGATAACCTGCTGGCTAACCACAGACCTAACATTCTCATGAGCCAGTCTCCAGAGAGAGGTAATAGCCCACTCTCGCACCAGTATGAGCTCTTTCAGTCATATACAGAGGCAAGGGCATGGGGCAACATCCTAGTCCGAGGAAGTCAGCTTCCTCATGCAGAAATTCTGAGGTCCATGCTGATCAACCCATGTCTGCACAAAGATGCCACCCTATCACTATCGTCACAGATCGTTCATGCCAGAAATTCTGGCGTGTGCACAAAGTAGAGCATCACCTTGTCTTCCAAATCAGTCCTGTGTGGTTTTCTTCACGTCTCCTGTGTCCAATATGCTGGTATATTTTGGTAATTCCTGAGTTTCTCTGCAACTGTTTATGAGATGCAGCAGCTACACAATCAGAAGAGAGTTCTCCAAAGGGACACAAAGATGACTGTAAACATTCAAAACTGGGACATATTTTGAACTGCCAAAGCTGCATGAGATGGAAAACCAAAATAGTTTCTGGCTTGGGGGTTGCTAATGAGAAACAAACTGTCCCACAGAGATTAATTCCCGGCAGGATTCCATTTCTTATGGTGTATGGAGCTCATCTCAGTACCCACAAATCCTGGCACCACACACAAACACCAGTGAGCACTGTGTGGCTGTAGATAACACGGGCTTAGTACCATGTTAGACATGTAGGACAAAAGGGCATGCCATAGGCCAAGTGACAAAATGGTGTAGAAATATAATAAATAAAGACTTACTGTGTTGTTTTAGAGCTAGAAAGATTCATGGTAGTAGATGACCTCACTGCTGTTTTGGAACTTACTGAACGCTCAGCTGAGGAATAAGAGCTGTCTTCAGATAGCTAGGAATAATAAAACCAGATTAATTAATTAGACCAAGCTTATTTTCTGCTATAAACAGATCTGCTAGAATTCCAGAGTCACTGAGGTATACATATATATATGTGGTAGTTGGCAGAGCTTCCTCCTGCTGTGTATTAAGACAATGCCCTTAATCAAAAAGCTAAAATGTTACTTTCTAAAAAAAAATCGAAAAGACCCCCAAAGCTGACTTGCCCACAGCACCCTGATATGTGAAAGTTAAGACAGTCTGCAGAGGAAAGATGTTTTTTCAAACACTGTCAGCATGAGTTTAACAGTTCACACCATGTCAGTTATCCATCGATTCCACTGAAACTGATATGGGAACTTTCTTAAAAGCCATGCAGTGGAATAATTAACTGCTTCAAAACAGCACTGTTTTTTTTTTAATTTGAGCTGTAAACATGTATTAGCCAGTAAAATTACTTTTCTTTTTACCTGAACACATGCTTCTTTCTTAGTTACTGGAGATACTACAGGATTTTCAGGACTGGCCAGGGCTTGTGGGGGTTGTAAAATGGCAGGTCTAATGACATTCCGCAATTGAGTTTGTGACAAGGATCCTTGCAAAATACAAAGACAAAATATTTAAACAGAGACATTTTCTTCACATCTAATTCATACCTATGAGTCTTGCCTCTTTAACTGAAAGCTTCAAAGCATATTTAAATAACATTATTGTTGTTTACTTGCTACAGATTTTGAAAAATTGTAATCCCTTCTAAAATACACAACTCTGCAGTGACACCAACCCTTGTTATCCTATCTGAATAAAAAGTGATGCATTATATACTAAAATAGTTACTTATATTTATAAAATATATTTGTATTTATGTATTTAAATATATATTTATATTTATACTTATATTTACTGCTTTGTGTTAGATCTGCCTTCTGGTATTTCAAATTTATTCCTGCACCTGCAGATGCCAAGAGGGTTCTTCATTGCCTTCTCCAGCAGCAGAGTTATTCAGTTAGAAATGTGGAATTTCACTATTCAAGGTTATATTCAGTCCACTCAGGAATTAAGTAGTCAGAGCAGAGGCTCACAACAGAGCTCACAGGATATTTACACTGTCAAACAAATAACTTATGAACCTCATAAAGATACTTAGCCTATCACTCAGCACAGAGAAGAGTTGTCATTTTTATGTCTCCTGTATCTGTTAAGAATGTCTTTGTGCAACTACAGTGAACAAATATTGCAATGACATTTACCTTCTATTGTACTTTTGATCAAGCCAGGGTTTCTTTGAAGAAGAGCTGAGGTCATGAATATGTTGTTCTTCTTTACTACAGAACAAGGAATTTAAACTTTAATAATGAGTAATAACAAATTTTAATTATTATTTCATGTTTCTGTAACCCCTCCCTGTTTTGGTAGTACCTGAGCAATATTCCAACCTATCCATCTAAACAAGATCTCTGAGATAACTGTTACTGTCTCCATTTTACAGGTGGGTAGACTTAGGCACACAAAGCACCATGGGTTTGCTGGCTATGTCAGAGACAGAAGTCTTTTGGATATTAACAGATGTTTTAAACTCATAAAATCCTTCTTCAGCTGTGAAAACCGGGTGCTCTGGTTTGCAAAAGCTATTGAAATGCAACACTATCTGGTCCAGCCTTAGGCATTTTTAAGATGAGTAAATGAGGCCCAAGATCATGGGAATAAATAAATGTGCCCTGCCCTGTTCTGGTAAAAAGGCTTCCATAACTTACTGTAATGATGGCAGTGCACTACTGATGCTTCCACTGTTTTAAAAAAGGTACCAAACTGTCCAGAAAGTGATGCAACCATGTACCTCGTCCTGTAAAATTACTCAGCTGATACTCTGCACACAATCACTACTTTTTCATTGCAGAAAGAGTGTGGTTTGCTGGTAAACAATGTTGTGTCCTCTTAAGATTGTTTAGAAATCCTTTATGCCAAGGTCTGTCGAGGACCTGTCTCTGGTAAGAGACATAGACTAGGATTTAAGACCACTCCATCGTTCCCATTAGGGGTAAGTGGGAGAATGCACCCAGGGTCACTGATTAGGTGGAAGACAGACTCCTAGGATAGAAAACGGTATTCCTAGGGGCACTATCACCAAAAAAGTGCAAGCAAACTAATTTATGTAATTACTTTAACTCCATTCTGGTTTTTCAAGTATAATTTGTACCACCCTGTGTAAATGCCTATTTGCAAATTATTCAAAGATTCCTCCCCAGCACTGCAGGATTCTCTAACAACAAATGCAAAAAACATTTCTTCTATTGATCTGCCAGTCCTCCTCCTAAAACATTCCTCTATCCTGTCCAAATACCAGCCTAGTGCAATGCACTCCAGCTCCGTCCTGCAGAAAAAGCATTTCTGTACACCTCCCTATTTTAGCTAATACCTGCTTTTCTACATAAATATTTATTGGGTTTGTTGTTTTCTTTTTTTTTTTTTTAATTACCTGGCTGGGAGGGAGGGAAGGTAGGAAGGATGGTAAAGGAAGATGATCTCCCTCTTTTCTGAGTGGGAGTTGTATCTGAAAGGATAAAAGACTGAAATTATCATTGGTTTGGAGAAAAAAAAGTAGATTAATTTGAAGGTTAGCCAATTTGATGTCATGCCTTCATTGGCAGTAGAATAAATTATTATCTGCTAACTACCAGCTTTCTGAAGTAGACTGTTAGGTTATGCCTATGCTGCAGAATCAGAGAGGTCTCTGAGGCCAAGTGGCACAGCCTGGCTCAGGCACACTGCTTACGGCTAGTCCACTCTGTAGCAGTTCTGTCTTGGAGACTGCCAGTTGGAGAGGTTCAAAACAGAACCAGGGAGTGAGCTATCAGTTAAGCAGTGTGGACAATCAAGAGGTCAAACACTCAAGCTTCCTCCTGCATCCTGCTTTATTTTTTAGTATATGCATACCCGAAAATTTCTACCATATCTGTGATTTTCTGTGTATGATCTCAGTATAATTTTCAGAGTAAACCAAAATTAGCTTATCTTAAATCCTCTTAGCCGCATTCAGGTGTGTCACAGGACTCAATAAAACAAAATATAGTGTACACATATTAATGCCTGAATTCAGAAATAACTTTCTGGTCCCGTCCGTATGTTAAATAAACACTGAAAAAAACAGATCAGTCCTTCTGCACAGTAGCCTCAGTGACTTGCATGCATTTCCCATGGAAGCAATACACAGTCCATAAAGGGCCTTCCAGGTCAGCTGTTGGCGGGACAGAAGGAGGGGCCCTTCTGGAAACTGCTTTAAATTTTAAGGGATTGCCCAGGGAACACTGATCTCTTCCACAAACCAGGGAATCTCATTCCTTTCCAGCCCTCCTCCTCCCTTGACTGTGTGAGCAATTCAAGGAAATTATATGAAATATACAGATTTTTCAGTACTTTATGTAATACTATGTAAGTATGTAAAATTAATATATTTTTACTTAAAAAGGGATTTATTGGAAATTACCAGCAAATTTATATCACTGTTTAAGTTTTCATGACTTGCAGCATTTCTACAGTGCAGAAATGTTTCTTAGACAGGAAAATTCCTTCTCTTCTTTACCACTTGAGAATATAGAACTATAGTAATTAAAACATGACTGGAGCTAAACATCATACCTGTGTTAGACTGAGAGTCAGGCTTCTGGAAAGTAAAAGATGATGATCTTGCACGCTTTCTGGAACAACTAATGAAATCTAGAGAAAAGTAAATATAAAGTTCTGCAGGGACAGACTGGCAGGAGATTTCAGCACAATGTCATGATATGGAATTAAAACCTGAATGCAATCAATTCTAGGAATGACTTACAGGAACAGCTTTAAGGCAGTACCTAAGAGCACAAGGGCTTTGGAATCTCAGTCAACACCTGGCACAAAGACCTAGGGAGTCTTCTTTATTTCTACTACATTCAGGGATCCTAGATCAAGCACTTAGAATCAGTTCAGAGCCCACAGGCTCAGAAGACATTAAGAATGGGAAGTTACATTATAATGTAGCCTAAATAAATAGAAAAGGGCAGCTAGGAGCTCATAGAGCTGATGAATATACTTGGCCACTTTTCAGGGCTTCCGGAGTTCAGCTTTCTGGTAAATATGAGAAGTTAAGATGGAAGAATTCTTAAGACAGGGACATATATATTAGGACATAGTAGGTGGCTCTACAACCCACATAGTCTTAGTCTACTAACAGGGATTTGTCCCCGCTCATACAAAGTAAGGGTCCAAACACTGTTTTCACAGGCAACAGTCAGACCTATGAATAACCCAGTGTATTATTATACTGTTTCAATGAGGTGGTTATTACCATTTTCAGCTTTGCAAACTGGGTCTTCTGCAGGCCGCTGGAAAAAAAATATAAGTGTGGAAAGGTCAAGGAGAATAGAACAGCCATTTTCTAGACCAGGACACAAAGTATATCAATCCAGCATATATGCATGAAAAGCAGTCTTGTTTCTAGTTTCTACTTTTCCTTGTTCTATTCTGAGACCATTTATTACAAGTCTTAACCTGGGCTAAAATCTTTTATTACTGCTAGGATCATTGTCTATAGAATCCTCATTTCTCAGCATTTTTTATCAACTATGAAAAAAAAAAAAGCTTAAAAAAAGCTTTTTACCTTCAGAGGACGGTCCTTCTTTTCAAAAACAAATGTCGGCTGGGCAAGCACTGATCTCTCTGGAAAAGAGAAGAGATAATTTTTATTAACAATTCTGTAATAGCACTTCTCAACCACAGTTTCTCAACCACAGTTCTCAAAGTGCTGTGCAATAACAAACAGGACTTTATCTTTTTGTTACAAAGGAAGAGAATATAGAGCTGCAGTGATGTACAGCACAGTCCGTAAATAAAAAAAAAGCTAGAGTCCACAAAACCCAGTGTGAGTTTTGCCTAACTAGATGCCACAGGATTTGGCCTCATTTTTTTTTACACTTCTTTTAGTTACAAAAGAACAAAAAAGTGCTTTTAGCCTTTACAAACAACATCTGCCATCCTTTAAGAACAAGGGTGAACTGCAGCTTTGGTTCTCAGAAAAGTGCAAGGATGTGAAATGCAAAATGATGCCAAAAGGAAAGCAAGGAAATGTGTTACACTTGGCCTCTCAGCCACATTCACACTCCCGATTCTTTAGGCTTCAGGTAAGTGAATGCCTAGTGTCAGCTTTAATGTGTGAGTATTATATATAAACCTATGAAGTTCTATAGAGCAAATTCTACTGTCAGGCATATCTCTGCATTTCTTAGGTATGACTGAGAACAACTTTGGATCCCTGTTGGTTTTGTTTTTTTTTTTAATGAAATGTATTTCAGCATACAGTTGCCTCACATCACATTTTATGTTGATTTAGGGTTCACTACTTCTACATCTTACATTACTCCTTCAGGCTACTTTGCTAAGAATGAGACCTTCGCAGCCTGTGCACCTCTAATGGACTAACTTTGGTTGTCATTGTGAAAGCAGAAGTGTTTTCACCAGTACCTCCAATTAATGACACATTTATTACACCAATAAATGGCACAATGAAAGAGCAAAGAAGCAGACACAAACAGATTTTTTTTAGACCACCCCATACAGGATTCACCTCATACTAGCCCGAGATGTCTGTAACGTGCAGTTAATAGAAACAATCAGCTTCTGAGCATGAGCATATTTTATTTGTGTACGTTAGGAGATGAATGGAGACCTAAATGCATGTATTTCTCTCCATGGGTGATAAGGACAGACAAGGGTGACTACTGAGCTATATGACTGGCCTTTGGCCAGAGAAATGTCACACTTGATATCTTGTTAATTGACATTTGACAGAATATTTATCATGTACACACCATTTTTATAACACTGGCTTCCTCTGTTTTATATTAGAATATTTACCTGTTCAACAAAAATGTCCATGTGAAAAAATATGGATTGATATTTTTATCTTGGCTTGTACACCTGTCTGTGACCAAACCACTCTAGCATTGGTATCAATTACTTAAAGGTTTAATAAAGCAAATATCAACCTCTCATGGAGGTTTTAAAATTACTAAATAAATATGTATTCAACAATCAAGAAAAAAGTAAACATTATTAAAATAAATGCTGTGCGTATGTAAACTGGGGCAAGAAGCATGAAACTATTATTCAAATCCAGCAATATACAGACACAGCAGTAATAACTAACACAGTTTTGCTGTTGTTCTTGAACTTAATTTTGTATTTACTTGGACATTATTTGTGTGCAAAGGACTGAATTTAGCAAATTTGGCATGCTTTGCAATGAAGGTCTGGTTTGTCCTTAATAGAAAAAGCAGAAAAAAATTTACATTGTTCAACTCCAAAAAACGTAATTCTCTGTCACTGAAAGTTGAAGAAAATTTCCATAATCCGGTTGCAGCTGCGGGTCCGTGGCATGGCATGAGACAGAGCAATTCCACTTCTATTCACTAGAGGGGAGTGGCAGACATAAACAATAGTATTTCACTGAGATATGATTTATTCAATATAATAGGCTTTTTTCCTGTCTCCTTAAAAAAAAAAAAAGGACTTGTATTCTTATTGAATGAAGGAAAAATACAAAAATTAAAGCATGACTAGAGAAACCTTCACATTCTCCACAGTACCTCTCAAAGCTCAGAAGCTAGCAATATTTTTAAAGGTACATTTACTACTCCAAAGCATGGAATTAGCAAAGAGTGAATTGCTGTGAAAAAGGAACTGACTTGCTATCACAGAGTTAACGTGTGCTGGAGCTAAAAGGCTGTAGGAAGTTTGAAGGAACTTCCTAATTCCTAGCATTCCTACGAATCCCAATCCTAACGTTCACTACAATTTAAACAACAAAATTCCAGTAATAGTTTTAAACCCAGAAGTTCCTGAATAAAAATTTGTATCTGGTTGATTACCAACAGAAACATATGAAGCTAGGGTATAATGGTACCTCTTAAAGATAAGTATGTGTATGTTCATATTGCAGTAAATATAAAAGGCATATCCCATCAACTGCTTTTGAGCCAAAGGGAAAACTTTCTTGCTGTCAGTAGATTTAGTCAGAGATTGCTGATGCTCCCATGGGTACTTATCATTTTTACAGTTCTGTATTGCTTCTACCCAAATCAAGAAAACCTTTTTGTAATTCCTGAAAAGTATTCCATGTAGCTCATCAGTAAGATCTTCACTCCTCAATCAGGCCATTCATAACAGAGTCTTAAAAATCTATTTGTGTTAACTATGTATGTATCCTATGCATCAATTTCCAATTACATTTTAAACTTCTCAGATATTCAAGCACAAAATATCTGCAGCTGATCCCCACAGAAATGCAGGATTACTTGTAGATGTAACCCATGGCCATCAAGGAGTTACCACAATCATGTCAACTGCTAATTTTAACACTGGTGAGCAACTTTGCATTTCTCTCCTTCATTTTCTGCGCTAAGGTTGCCGCTGCCAGGGTGGATGGCTGCGTGCTGGGAGAAGGAGAGGCCCTTCGGCACCCTCCTCCCCTGGCAGCGGCGCGGGCACCCAGCCAGGCAGTGCCTGACGCTGTCCCAGGGAAGAGGCAGCGGCAGCCAAGGCCGGGCGCCCGCAGATGGGGAGGGATGCGGACGGGGTGGGCTGGAGCCGGCCCTCGTCCTCATCACCAACAGGACGCAGACAGACACAGGCCGGCTAGTGCCTGGTTACGACTGGGCTGCTCCAGTCCTCAGCAGCTTGGCACTTGTGGGTAAAAGAGGCTGTTGGAAAAGTTACCAGAAAAACCTGCCAAATGGGCTGCCTCTGGCTGCAGGGACTGGAATAATCCACCAGCCTCAGCCAAGAGTCCAGACACGGAACCTGTCTGTCTGCCCATGAATAATTACCACAGATTGGGCTTCCTTTTCCTCCCTGCAGTTCCTCTGAAGCTGCCGAATTAGAAAGGTCTTGGCCTAACGTTTGCTGCATTGGGAGTTCAAAATAAGCCCTTGCCCGGAAGACACATTAGAAATGTCCAGTTCCCTTGTTTGAGATCGTACCGGCACGGCCTCCTGGCTCCAGCCTCCTGTCCTGCGCAGAAGCGCTATCGAACGTGCTCTGACCTGAGCTCCCCGACACGGAAGGCAGCCGGGTCGCAGGCCTGGTGCCTGCTCCGCTCCGCTCCGCTCACCCCGCATGGGCATCCCCGCTCCATCCCTCCGCTCAGCGCTCTGCCTAGCACTGCACATGCAGGCAATTGGCAAACGATGGTCGTGCGTACGCCCGGATGGAGACAGCATTTATAGAGTTCCATTTGAAAGAAAATACAGAGGTGCATTTTGGGAAAAATAATTGCTGGCTGCTGCCTAAGCCTAGGAAGCACTAGTCAGAACAACGTGCAAGAAAGAATGTAAGACTGTTTTCACCAGCTTTGCTTGTATCCCAAAAGCCAGCGTTGCCTATGAGGTGTATGGGTCCTTCAGCCTTTGCTGTGACATTCCACTCTTCACGTTTATTGCTGTTGCTTTTCCTAAAGCTGTAGAAACTTCACAAAATATATACATTAAAAAATAAGCGGGACGCTGATGGTTTTGAAAATTTTAGAGTTGTTATTATTGTTGCTCCATCTTTGCCCGAGGACAGATAAATGGTCCTTAATCTTTGAGGGCTAAGGACACAGTGGAGATAATATGAGCCCAAATCTCTTTCCAATTTTCAGGCAGTCATTTGTCTGAAGTCATATGTCAAAAGTGGCTGACAGTGCTGTGGCTCTCTTCCTCCCAAAGCGAAGCAAAAAACCCTCAGATCTTTAAGAGGATAGGAATTTGTGATCTCAATAGAAGTTTTTTACTTCTGACTTTTAAACAGTTAATTTTTACATTTTCAGATTCAAAAGAAAATAAATTCTGTTGCATCTTCACCATTACCAAACTTGTCAGAAGTCTGAAAACATTTTCGTTCATATTCATACCAAATACTTTCACATTTTGTTATCCAAAGTTCAGAACCTACATCTATAAAAAATAACGGGAGAAGGTTTTATATCACTCAGAATGGCTGACTCCAGTGAAAGCTGTGAGTGTCCATCAAATCTAAAAATCAAACTGATTTTATATATGCATTAAAGTGCTAAAAAGCAGGCATCAGAGTTTGACAGCAACTACAGTTCTTACACATGAATCATATTTTTCTCCTCCAGTCTTAGCAATGTATACTATTATAGAAAGGAAGTAGAGAAATTGATTTGTCGAATTTGTGTTCTGTTCAAATCTATTTCATTGGTTAGTGATCCCCTTTAGCTAATTGCAAAACTGAGTACCTATTTAAGGAATTGGGCTTTCTGTGGTGTCAGAGATCTGCAACATCACCCAGATTTTTTAATTCCTGCTCAGTGACTAGACAATACCTTCTTCAGGGACTAGCCCATCAGTGTTGAAGAAAGCTGTAACTACTTTTCCAGTAAATTAACCTAATACCTTATAAAATGTAAGGTCAGACACTTTACATGGTGTTCTGCTTTTCTGCTTTGTATTAGATTTTAAAATGAGGCTTGACTGAAAGCCATATGAAAAACTGTACTTCAAATATTTCACCACAGAGGTGGCAATAGGCGTTTTTTATTCCATTTGTCAACTGAGTGACATTGACCAGTTAGGTGGCAGGATTCTCATGTCTCTGTTGTTTCTTTCAACAGTTTCATACAGAGAATTTCTTTAAAGGCCTAATGCCAATCCACTGGATTTTGCCTGAGCTTCTACTATTCCCACAACTTTATGTATTATTTATATAGATCTTTACAAATAACTACCAATCCTGAAATCAGATATTTCACATTGGCTTAGCTACAAAACTTAATCCTTCACACCAAACCTGAAAAAAAACCACCCAGTAGTTCATAACTGCCAACAAAGTTGTAACACTGATAACAAAAGCTGACTTGTAAAAAATAGCATTTTTCTCATAAGTCCTTAAACTAAAATAACAACTTGTACCTCTTTGGTTTTTGTAGCAATCCCATTTGCACCTCATAGGAAAACTTTTAATTCTGAAACAGAAACTACACTTTTTACTTTACACAAAAAAAAAAGAAAATAACTCCTTAATCAAAGATCATTTTCACAAATAGAATAAGATTCTGGAAAATTGTATAATCTCCAAGTAATGTCACTGACTTACAAAACCTTTAACTGCATCCAGCTTTCCCTCGCAACATCCTAGTAAGCGTTACACAACACACAAAAGCTACTGCATGAAAATCTATAATCAGATTATAATTTTATCCTATCAAAAGATAAGGCTATGACATAGTATTAGCAAGTTTCTGCGCTCTGATACACTATAGCATGAACTTCACTAGCTTTGTATATTACTGCTATAATTTGCGAAAATAAAAGCAGAAACACTTCTGCATTTTGATGTTACAGCTTAGATTGCTGGTTCCCAAGCCATAGAACTCAAAACAAATAAAGTTAAGCAATAACAACAAATTCTTGCACATAACATCGCCGTTTTGTTTGTTTCACATACAAATTAGCTCAATGGGAACATGTAAATTGGGGAAGATGTTAAGGAGAAAAGTAGATTTACTGTGACTTTAGTTGCGACATCCCCAGAGGTAGTTTTACATTACTAAAATACTAAGAAAAAAAAAACAAGGGAGAGCTTTGCCTCTGCCATTTATGAATATGTGCTGTTTACAGCTACTACTTGAAAAAAACACTAAGACAAAATATTGTGCATGGTATTTTGTGGCAATATAAACAAAGAAAAAGAAAGCAACAATGGAAAAGGAAAAAAAAATAAAGCAAAAGAAAGCATGTAAGTGGAAGACATGGATCCAGAAATTAGTATAGTTCCATTAAAAAAAAAGGAGTTATTTTGACTATGCTAGCTGATTATCTGGCTAGTAACATGTTGCCTCAAGGAGCACCAGAGTTAAACTATGTACTAATGCGACCAATTTTTGTTCAATATGCTGCAAAACCACAGAAAACTACCTATACTTCAGATAATAAAACTGCAATAACAGGCAGAAGAGAAAGACATATAGTGAAAATATGCAGTAGGATAAATTAATGAAATACTTTGCTATCCAAGCTTGGACTCATGTTTAAATATTGTTTCTGGGTTTTGATACAAAAAGACATCTGTCAGTACTTCCAGAGATGGACCATTTTAATCTAAAAAGAGGTGAAAAAATAGTAGAAACCTGGCTAAGAACAGGATTTGCCAAACCTGCAGTAGAACCACGGTTTCTGTTTTATAAATACTCACTGAACTTTGCAACATAAAATAGAGTCAGTTCACAGCCAAGCGAGAGTGCAACAAGGCTTCCAGCCAACATCTCAGGTCCCTCAGTGACCTCACTACCTAAGCCAGGCTTTCCTCTGCCAAAACTGAAATAAGGAAGGTGACACAAGGCAAAATGGGGATGTCCTAGAACAGTATTTTAGGCATCCAACTTAATAAAATTGACCGACTTTAAGATGTACAGAAAAAGCTTTTAAAAATTTTGCATTGCTGATCCTGAGTAACAGGTCTGTTTCTGGAAGCGCTGAGCAGTTGCGAACTCCGGTGGAATTCACATGCATGGCTGCCTGCTCAGCACCTTTGAAAAACCAGGTCACTTATTTAAGACGCTAAATACGGACCTGGAAACCTGCTTTCAGGTTCTCATTTATTACCCTTCACACTTTTGATTTCTGCTTATGAAGCATATTCAGTACTTTCTAGGACAACTCCCTTAAAAATTAAGATGAGTTTTAATGCCAAGATGGCAGGATTTTCCAAGCAAATTTACATTATTTTTTTTTGCTAAGACATTGTGAGACAAGATTGATTAATTCATTTGCATCTAAATCCATTATACGTACATGGTGGGTTTTTTTAACCAGTAACCACTAAAAACAAAATGGGAAAATAAAACAGGGTCATCAATCAAATGAGATTCTAATTTGGCCAAATCTCCAATGCTAATCAGAAGAGTTTTCCATACGCAGAGGTACCAGAGATGTATGTTGCTACACAGGCAACAAATTTTCAAGGTCAGTATCTTAGTCATACTTCCAGACTTGCAAGGTAATTGAATTTTTTCTTTTAGAGTACTCTTCTATTGAAGAGTGTCAGTGATCAATAAATTTGCAACAAGTCCTCATAAATCCTGATTTCCCAAAAATGTTCAATAGAAATTGTTCTAAATAATTGGTGCAAAACCATGCTGAAGTGGTTTATGAGAATAAATAGTTTCAGCATTATTAAAATAAAGTACTTCAAACATATTGAGATGAAATTTTGGCCAAAGCCTTTAATTTTTTGAAAAACAATGTTGTTGAGAATTTTATTTCCAGAGAACTGAAACATACAGAACAGACATTTGACCACATGGCTGTGCTTGCTACAGAAGTGACTGTACTTCAGTGGCCCATGAAGACATTGCTGAACACAGCACTGCATGCTGTTCCAACACTCTGTATTAAATACGAAGTGTATGTTGCTTATCTTGGGTTCAGATTGCATCCTGTAAATACAGTTTGGGGAACTGATAAATAACTTCACACATCCCTGTTTGGATCAAGAGAGAGTACATCATCGAAGAAGTGAGTTTCCGTTTCATCGTATTCAGAAAAGGAAAGGAAAAGTTCATCCAACTGACTATTGCAAAATAAAACTTCTAGAAGAATTTGTCCTAGGACAGCTTTATTGTACTGTTAAGGCTCCAATCTTGCACATTCTTTGCTGTAAAAATAGTTAATAACCCACATAAATAATTTCACTGTCATCAGTGAAATAATTTCAGTGTCATCAGTGAGAGCAAGGATTCTTCATCCAGGCACAGTTGTGCAGAATCAGGCCCTAACTTTTTAAGGCATGTTCACCCTCTCTTCAGTCACTCTTCTCAATGCTACAGATTCTAAATACAATTTTCTTGATCAGTGTGGAAAGGATTCTTTTACCCAAGCAATTCCATTTACTACTCTTAGCTTCCACTGTGGGTTTATAGCATGCCATATGGGATTTGAAAATTAACATACTTCTCTTCAGCCATGGAAACTCAGCTGACAGCCCGCAAGTGTTTATAAATACAGTGTGTCACACCCATTCATGTCTGTAGAGTACAGTCCTCATCTTTATATGGGCAAGTCATAAATAGGCATTAAAACAACAAAAAAATCCCTATCCCAGCAATACTTGAACATAATTTCTGAGAGAAATGAAACCCATTTGGCTTTATTTCAAACATTAGAGTGAAGAAAATATTTTTGGGAGTCTCATCACTACAATGTAATTCTAGCAGTGATGCAATGCCAGAAGTAACCGTGTCACTAGACCAGTGGGGCTGTGCCAAAGTATGTAACCAAAAACTGTTTTATAAACACTGAAACTTCCAACATACCACTGCTCAGCATTTTTAATCTATCATAAAACCCTGTAAAATACTAAATGCAAGGCCAATAAAATTCATAGGCATATAAAGCTTTACCATTTTCAGAGCACTGTACCAATATTAAATTTCATAAATCCCTACAAAGTAGCATAGAAGTAACACTTGGGGTTTTTGTGCAGAAATTGAACTATACAGGTAATAAGGCCATGATCCAACAACACTCGCATATCCTTAAATTTTAGGCATGGAAGTAAATTGGACTATGTGTGCTCAACACTAGGCACAAACTGAAAGGCTGGTTAACCGATAAATTAGCCCAAGCACTCTGAACTGTATCAGTCAGAGCATCACATTCAGACCTTGAAACTGCATGCTTCCTCTTGCTGTTTTGAGCTCATTCATCAGCCTGCGTGGTAAAAAATGGTTGGTGGCATCATCAACAAAATGTCCTTAATATTAGCACTTGTTCCTTTATGCATCCTCTTAAAAAAATGTTACTATTACAATTTCATACAAATCATTCTCAATTCTTGGCCCTCCTGACTACCTAGATGATAAAGGATTTTGCTGTCCACCTCTGTAGTCAGGCGTCTCTCTGAGAAGCTAGACTGGGCCAGTTTTGCTCTCAGTGCCCAGGTGCGCAGGGCAGGGCAGGAACGGCCAGGAAAACGAGCGCTGTTCCCAGGTATGGCCAGGAAAGCGCGCGCTGTTCCCACCCGCTGTCAGGCCCAGCATTTTGGAAAGCTGAAGAAAGTCCAAATGACAGGGGAGTCAATGCTCTTAAAAACACAGAGAGACCACTTTGGGGTGCTCTACAAGTAAAACCCCAAACATACAGTATCTGGTAGTGTCTTTTCTTCAACTAAAATACAAATTGGAGATTCCTGACAGATTACCAGTAAAAATTTGCAATAAAGAAACTACAGCCAGCCAAGCTCTTGTTTTACATGACCCACAACACTGTTACCAGCCGGGCACATTCTTTGTGTTTATCCCATTCCCCAGAAACCTCCTTGCAGGGGGAACGCAGGAGACATACAAAATATATCAGCCAGCAGAACCTACCTGTACAGCATTCCTCCTTGGGATTTAACTTGCCGCTACAGGAGCCGGGGCAGGGCCTGCGGGTGGTCTGTTCTTGCAGGCGAGCAGCTTGGTGCAGAGCCCAGGGGTCACTGGGCCAGTCTCTTCTTCTGGGGAGGTCAGGCTTAGCCTTCGCACCGTGCCCGGAACTGACTGAAACGTCATAGCCTGCACAGGAGTGCTGTATACCTGTATATAAAACATTCCCTTTGCGAGCAGGACTTGGCTGGTTTCTCATTATGAGGTCCTCAGAAGTACCTTTATATATGGATATGTAATCATATAGGTATATATTACATACATATAAGCCGTAGCTGGCTCTAGAACTTTGGATTTAGCCTTATTAGCTGTTCCCTAGGCCACCCCCACCCCAGAACCAGTCCGGCGAGGCCCCGCGACGAGCAGCCCTGGCAGCCGCCAGCGGAGGGTGACGGCCGCGCCGCCGCCCACGGCCGGGGTCGCCGCGGGACGCCGCCCGCCGGGCAGCGCTTCACGGAGCGAGCGGCGAGCGCTGCGGCGGCCCGCGGGGGAGTGAGGGCGCGCCGGCGCTACAGTGACAGCTCGGGGCAAGCTCCTAGCGGGGGCTGGCCGTTGGGAGGGGATATGTAAAGCCCGGCAGATTAACATAAGCGGGCGGGCGGGGAAGCGGCCGGAGTGGCTGTGCGTGGTGGCTACCGGCAGCGGCTGAGAGACGGCGGGGGCGGTCAGTCACGGGTGGGCGCAGCGGCGTGTGCCGGGTGGGGAGGGCCGGGGCCACCCGCCACCCCCTCTGCGGAGCGGGGGCCGCGGGGGGACGGGCTGGCGGCTGCCGCGGCATGTGGGGTTGTTAGTGCCCGTTGGCGGCGGGGGCAGCGGGCAGAGCTGGGCTGCCCGCGGGCGCAGCCGTGGCGGCGGGAGGGGAAGCGCTGCCGGGGCGGGCTCGGCTCCTGTCGCGGCGAACTAGCCCCCGAGCGCTGCCGCAGCTGCTGTCCCGCCGCTCCGCAGGCCGCCGGGATCACGAGCAGGCGTTGCCCCGCGGCTCTGAGGGGACGGACCCTTCACCAGCTTGTGAGGGCTGGACGCTGTCGTCCGCCGCCGCCTGCAGCCCGGCAAAGGGCGGCGGCAGGCCGGCAGCTGCCTGTGGCGGCTGCTCGCGGCGCGGGCCGAGGAAGCCGGGCCCGGCCGCGGGCGGGCGGGGACCCGGCCCGCGCGCAGCGGCCTGCGGGCACCTTCGCGCGGCGGCGCCCGGCGCCCCCTGGCGGCGCTGGAGCAGGAGGCGGCGGGAGGGGCCGCCGCGCTGCCCGCGAACGCGTCCCCGGCCTCGGCCCGCCGCTGCCCCGGCGCCGCGACCGGAGCCTTCGGGCGGCCGGCCGGAACACAGCGCGTCGCAAAAGATGCACCTAGTAAAGCCGAGCCCCTTAAAAACAGCGGTGCTGCTGCCCTAATTGGTGGCTTCATCATGCAGGACCTGTATTTTCCCCGCTAATGAGATTGTAGATTTTGCTTAGCAGCTGTCTCCTTTGATACTGCGCTCGGTATTGATTTTTTGGGCTTTTTGTTTTCAAAAAGAAGATGAAACATCAAGCAAAGCAGCCAAGCACTATGATTATTCCCACGCTGACATGAACCAAGTGCAGTGTCAGCAAAAAAAGGTGTTACGGTCCCCTCCTTCCAGATGCACTGTACAGCAAGTTTATAAAGCCTAGCCTGTGTCTCCTGTTGTTCACTTAAATAGTAACAGTCCCAAATTCTTCAAGTGGGAGCAATTTCAGGCCATTATATTGCAGGTCTGGTGTTAAACTGCCTCTAATCCTAATAGTTCAAGACAAAAAGGTAGGAATTTGCTAAAAGTTCATCAGAACCATATGCCCAGTCTAATCTAGCTTCTCTGCACAGCCAGTATCAGATGTTTCACAGAAATAGATGCAAGAAGTCCAAAGGCAGGCAGATGTTGAGTAATTTTCCCTCATTACAACCCCAGGGTGTGTTGGCATAAATCCTGAAGTGTGCCATTTCACCCCTGCTGCAGTAGAATCATAGAATTGTTTAGGTTGGAAAAGACCTTTAAGATCAAGTCCAACCGTTAACCGAGCACTGCCAGGTCCACCACTAAACCATGTCCCTAAGCACCACATCTACACATCTTTTAAATACCTCCAGGGATGGTGACTCCACCACTTCCCTGGGCAGCCTGTTCCAGTGCTTGACAACCCTTTCCTGACATTTGTGAAGACATTTTTCCTAATATCCAGTCTAAACGTCCCCTGGCGCAACTTGAGGCCATTTCCTCTTGTCCTATCACTTGTTACCTGGGAGAAGAGACCAACCCCCACCTCTCTACAACCTCCTTTCAGGTCGTTGTAGAGAGCGATAAGGTCTCCCCTCAGCCTCCTTTTCCCCAGGCTAAACAACCCCAGCTCCCTCAGCCGCTCCTCATCAGACTTGTGCTCCAGACCCTTCACCAGCTTCGTTGCCCTTCTCTGGACACGCTCCAGCCCCTCAATGTCTCTCTTGTAGTGAGGGGCCCAAAACGGAACGCAGTATTCAAGGTGCAGTACCCTCAGCCTTAACTGTTAGTATCAGGTATTTTTGTGAACTCCAATTAAATGTGCAGCCTTTGTCTAAACCTTACTAAACCCTTGACTTCATGGGTGCCTTATGTCAGCAAGTTCCACAGTCTCTGTACTGCATGGAGACCTGTTTGCCATGTTTGATTTTACAAACTTCCAGTTTAAGTTGAATACTGCCTTGTTACTGGTATGTGCAACAGTCCTGTTCTAGCTTCTGAACAATGTTTCACTGTTTTGTACTTTTATCACATATTCTATTCATCTCCTGAGATAAACTGTTCAAAACTTCTCAATCATTATTCCTCTGAGAATTGCTCCTGCTTCCGTTGCAGCTCTTGAGCCTCAAATTCCTGAGCACCCTTCTTTGGACTGAGGTGGCCCACAGTCAACATTGTGCAAAAGCCCATGGCACAGAGCCATGCTTGATTTCTCCAGAATTATTTTTCATTCTCTTCCACATGTTTCCTAACATCTCAGTCATTTTTCTGTCATATTGCAGACTGAACAGAGCTGTTATCACACTGTTTGGGGTAATGCCCAATTCCATTTTTTGAGATTATCGAAGAGTTAATTTAAAATCCCATAACATGTATTTATAAAGGATTTTTTCTTCAAGGCAGTAATTTGTCATTAGTATTATGTCATTAGTCATAGTATTTGCCATTTTAGTGACTATTCACTTAGTAGGGTGGAAGACTTCTCAACTTCTTCAACGTCTTAACTGACTTAAATAACTCATTTGCAATTGCTGCTGCTGGGTTGTTGGCCCCTTTCCAATTCCTCTAGACTAGAGGCCTTAATATGAAATCTGTTTTTAATCTCTGCTCAGTAAAATGAATAATTTTTTTCTACTTTCTCTCCCTATCTCTTAGGTAGCTTTTGAGTCATGTTAATACTTGGTCTGATCCCAAGAATATTTAGTTGTGGGCTAACTTTAGACTTAAAAATGTCTAAATAAGTTGACATAACTGCTTTTTTTAATCTACTACATATTGATTTCTGCCAAATAAATGAATTCTTAGAAATTTAATAGTAATAATTCGGTGATACATTTTCTTCTGTGTATTCATACATAGTAATCTACGGATTTTGTAAGTACTCAGAGTTTTCAATTGTGCTTACATACATGCATACAGTACCGTATAATCTTACTGTGTACTCTTCTACAGGATCAAGACCCTTATGCTTTCGGTGAACAATCTGAATAATATGGTGAATAAAGACATAAATCAACAGACCATTTGCATGTTGGAAGATGCTGAGCGCTTTCTGTTCCTGATCAATGTGTCTAATGTAGCTTAAAAAGAAAAGGTTTTATATGTTGTATTGCTAACTTGGCTGAGTTGAAAATCTTAATCCTATGGGCCAATTTTAGAAGGCCAATTCTAAACAACAGTAGACTAATTTATTTTGAGTGCAGTGATTTTAAGGGCATCTTTCTTGCGCTTTTTGAGCAAGCTTCTTCTGAATTCAGCTTGAGTTGCAGTTGCTTAGTACATCTGAAAATGAGGACATTGTAATTTGACATCAAAATTATTGTCTTTTTAAAAACTAGTGTGAAAAACTGTTTTTACTCTTAAAATGAGGGGACTGATACCTCTTTATGTTCAAAAATCCATAAAGGTCATAGAGGTTAGCAACAACTTTTAGGAGTCTGAAAACGTACTGAGACTGACCTAATGGTTCTGAACATTCTGTTCTTGTTGGGCATTGTGTTGGTTTCTGTTGTGATCAGTGTGTAATGGACATTCCCCACAGCAACTTCTTATTGTAAAACCCATTTAAAATATGGTGAATAAGTGTCTTTAAACACCAAGTGTGGTCAAGTAAAATGAAAGTCTGAATTTAGAGGTGTAAGAAATTAAATGTGATTGTTTATATCAAACATGAGCTTGATTTGTAATCTAAAGCCCTAGTACCCCAGAACATTTGGAAAACTTGGACCCAGAGGCAGATCGTGGTCTCAGCTTTGCAGATGGGGCCCATTCCTAGTTGAGAGAATGTTTTCTTCATATATAATCTATGTTGGAACACATTAAATTTTTATATTTAGATCTGAAAAATCTAAATGATTTAATGGCTGAATTTACAGACATTTTCCTGACTTCCATTTTACCAACATAATTTAGAAATTATGCATGCGTTGCTCTAGCTTAGCTTAACTTTTGTCCCACACTTGTTCAAAACAATTACAAATATTAGAATGCATTAGTTGAACTTAGATGAGTTTAAGATGTTGTAAAACTGCAGAAGAGGCAAGATTTACATGGTATTACATTTAATTGTCAGTATGTTGGTTTATATATCTCCAGGTAGTGATCCCAAAAAGCTCAGGATATTTCAAAATGTAAAATAAAACAACTTACATTGTAGTAAAAAAAAAAAAGCCCAACAAATCTAATGTTTAAGTTTCTTTCTTAGAATCACAGAAACGAAAAACATGCAACCATAAAATTATAAGAGCAAATGTGATGAGAAATACTCCAGTTCATCCAAAAACAAGCTCTGAGTATTTCCACTTCATTTGTTTTTCATGTTTCCACTGGTTTGATGTGAATTATGCTTTGACACTTTCCACAATGTGAAGAGTCATAATTAATTTTTCCTCACACTGTACCTTTTCTTTTTTACTCATTAATGCTCAATTTGGCCATGCCTTTCAAACACATTTTATTTGAAAATGCAACAATTACCTATCTCCATGTTTCACGCTCTGATTCTGAATATCTCATTCCACTGTAGCAGAAGAATGCTTTATTTCTAGAGGTCTTATTTTTGTCAGCTAAATTGAACATTCGGAAAAAAAATGCTAAGGGCCAGAGTCCTTCTTCCTGCCAAGTGATATAGTAGGTGTAAAGAAAGGAAGCAGAGCAAAGCACGCACAACCTGGGCTGCTGTTCCACTCTGCATACTGCTGTTGCTGCTACACCTTCCCTGGAATTGCCTGTTGGACTAACGTGGAACCTGTGGCCTATTTTGTGTCAGTGACAGGAGTCCCTCCAAAATCAGTGGGTTTGAATGGTCACAAAGAACACATGATTCTTAATCTGTTTTATGCATGCAATTATTACTATCTAGGGACACCTTTGAAATAAAACATAAGGAACGGCTGCTTCAGCCATGTGGTTGTTGAGCACACTGAGATCAGCCTGCAGAAAGCACCAGCCCTGACAGCAACAGAAAGTCTGCAGTGAAAGCAGCTGCACTGGCTGACAATCAACAGATATAGATGTTTGAAATTAATCCCTATGACTCCCTATGACAGATTTTATAGAATCCTTTGGGATCATTAGATGTCCCTAGCTACAACTGCTGGAGAGGAGAGAGTATTCTGAGGAAGCATCACATCGGCTCATCCTGTTCTCAGCTTCAGCATCCATTGCTGGCCACTGCTGAAGACAGGATACTATGGTCCAACCCAGCATTGCCATTCTCACATCCTTGTGTTAATACCGTACTCATTTTTCTTGCAGAAGTCCTTCAAATAATAAAATCTTTAATACACTGTGACAGCCAAGTGAGTGCAGAACATCATCTGAAACTGTAAACTAAAAGTAAAAAAAAGGCAAAATAATTTGTTTGGAAATCATAAAGCACACGTATCCTGTAGTTTTGACATTTCATCTATGAAAATGTAAATTAACCAACAGTTAGCTTCTCCATAAGTAGTTTATCATCACATCATGATGAAATTCATTTTGGATTAAGAGAGATAAAAGTAAAAAGCAGAGAAGTTAGCTGTGCTATAGTCTTAGCTAGGTCACAAGATAAATCCCTTATTTATTCAAGCCTCCTAATGGTGCAAGGTTCTTTCATAGGCAAAGTAACTATGAACTCTAGACCAAAGACATTATAATCTAATTATGAGTCTAACAGTTTTGTGAACACTCAATTATAACAAACAAAACCAAGAATTTGCAATTGGTGTGCAGTCAAAGCCCTGGAAATGCCTGCATGTGTCCTGCTGTCACTGACAGGGCTGGCACTCTCCCCTGCAGATCTGTTCCCCTCGTTAAACAGAATCTCCAAGGACAGCACAGATTTTGTGAATGTCAGCATGATGCACTCATATGACTCCTATTTATCCAAAGATAACCTCTGAGAATTCCTTATTTAACATGAATAAAGCAAGCACAATACATTCATTTTAATTTTCAGATATATTAATCACTCAACCAAAAGGCACCTATCCCATGCTCTCAGCACTCTCCACTTATTAGAATTTTAGGAGGGAATATCATTCATATCACGGTATCTGTCACCTTGTTCCCCACCCTCATGAACTAATACAGTCTATAATGGCACCCTGCAGCTGCGACATTTCTGTTCTCCACATCTAAACAACAAAAGAATGGACATGAGATTTTGATAACAGCTGACATCTAGTTTCAAGGAATGGATACTTAAAAAGCAGTTGTCTTAGTACTTTACTCATTGTGCTTTACTGATTTCCCATAACACAGACTTTACACTCTGTGTTGTGTTATATTCTGCTCAGTTTGGCCTAGTGCAGTGGCGCAATTTATTGATTTTTAACCTCTTCTCACATTTCTTTTCTCAGACCAGTTCTAATGCTGTATTTGAGAGAGGTCTGTATGCCAGAATTTCTGCCCTGCCTGTCTGTTCAGCTGCGTGGTAAAACAGCTGAACAGAGGGGAGCTCAGTGAGGTAACTGAGTATGTATGTGCCTGTTACACTGTGAGTACTCACAGCATGATTTCCTTTCACCTGCCCCAAAGGCAAGGACAACTAGAGCTAGGGTTGCAACACACTCGGCCTTTGAATGGGAAGGAGGCATGAAGGTGGTGAGAGAGCGCATGTTGCTGCCAGCTCTAGTTACTGCTTACGCAGATGGGGAGAGCTACTGACTGGATGTTTACGGCAGCCTCAGTGCTGGTAAGTGAGCTCTAGCTCCTAACTTGGGCAGAGTCACACAGAAGGAAAAGGAAGAGGCTCTGAGCCCTGCTGGGTCACTTAGCACAGCTGCCTGACAAGGGATTAGGAAGAGGTACAAAGCTTGGTGAAGACTGTTGAAACTAGAGAGGGATAAGTTTGGCAGTTAAGTTGCTACTTAAATTTCCACTATAGTATTCCAGAGCAAACATGCAGTGCAAAACAACAGTATTTTTAACAGTTTGGGGCCATGTGGTGTTCTGCTAACCAACAGCTCAGGAAAATGAACTGAGTTCCAGGCATGTTGCTCATTCAGGACATACGCATTCATTTTTTCTCCCCAGAGCTGCCAAATCAAACTCATTAAAAACTAAGAGGCACCAGCCAATTCAGAATTAATTCTATGTTTGTTATATCATCCTCCAAGTACTTTGAAGTCCAAAAATGAAAGACATTATAAAAATAAAATCTATTATTACCCGTAGTACTGTGTAAGATTTGGGGGAATGTGCTTTATTAAAAGAGCACATTTTCCACAGATGAATGTCTGTGTGACTGTGCATGTGCAGTGCTTCCCATGTACTTATTTGTGAAAGCAATATATGCACTACTGAATCTATTTATAGTACATATTTTGCACTAAAGGACTGGAACTTATACTGAATATATAATACTGAATATATAATACTGAATATATAAGAATATATATTACTTATATGTCAATATAAGTAATTTTTTTCAGTTTTTAAATCATTGGCTTGGATTTTTAAATTTCTTTTGTTTTTCCATGTCAAAAATTATGTATCAAAATCATGGAATAACAGAATGATTCAGATTAGAAGGGACCTCATGGAATCATCTAGTCCAACCTCCTGCTCAAAGCAGGGTGGACACTGAAATCAGACCAGATTGCTCAGGGCTTTATTCAGTTGAGCCTTGAAAACCTCTGTGAACAGAGATTCCACAACTTCTCTGGACAACCTGGTCTTTTTTCTTTATATTCAGTAAGATCCTCCCCCATTTCAATTTATGACCACTCTGTCTTGTTCTGTTGCTGTACACCTCAGTAAAGAGTCTGGCTCCATCCTCTAAGGTTTTGGAAAGTTGCTACAAGATCCAACTGAAGCTGTTTCTCCAGGCTGAGCAAGCCCAGATGCCTCAGCCCCTCATCACAGGGCAAGTGCTCCAGGCCCTTGATTACCTTCGTGGCCCTGTGCTGAACTTGCTCCACTTTATCAATGTCTTTCTTGTACTGTGGGGCCCCAAACTGAATGCAATATTCTACATGCAGTCTAACAAGTGCTGAGTACAGGGGAATAATCACCTCTATTGCCTATGCCAATCATCTTCTTCTCCTTCATATGCTATGAATATATAAAATAATGTAGTGTGAAATAATATGTACTATACAGTATCTGGTCATCCATATTTTGTAAAGGAATAAAATTACCTCTTTAGCCTGCAACACCTGTTAGCTTGTTTTACAATGTCTTGTAAAACAACCTGCAAGCTTACAAACTGTTTCCTGAGCAGTTCTGTTACATTTATGTTGTGGTACCAAGAGCATTTCCCAGCTCTTAAGTTGCTGTGTGCGCGTTCTAGCTGCATGCTGACTTCCTGTCTTGATAAAACCTGGAAAATCACTGTTGTCCTTACTTTTTTTCCCTTATTCTTAGAATAGAATATAATATAATAGAATATGTTCCATTGGAAGGGACCTACAATGATCATCTAGTCCACCTGCCTGACCACTTCAGGGCTGACCAAAAGTTAAAGCATGTTGTTAAGGGCATTGTCCAAATGCCTCTTAAACACTGACAGGCTTGGGGCATCGACCATCTCTCTAGGAAGCCTGTTCCAGTGTTTGACCACCCTCTCAGTAAAGAAATGCTTCCTAATGCCCAGTCTAAACCTCTGCTGGCGCAGCTTTGAGCCATTCCCACACATCCTATCACTGGATACCAGGGAGAAGAGCTCAGCACCTCCCTCTCCACCCTCCTCAGAAAACTGTAGAGAGCAATGAGGTTGCCCCACAGCCTCCTTTTCTCCCAACTAGACAAGTCCGAAGTGCTCAGCCACTCCTCACAGGACATGCCTTCCAGCCCTTTCACCAGCTTTGTTGCCCTCCTCTGGATGCATTCAAGGACCTTCGCATCCTTCTTAAGTTGTGGGGCCCAGAACTGCCCACAGCACTCAAGGTGAGGCCGCACCAACGCTAAGTACAGCGGGATAATCCCCTCTTTTGGCCGGCTGGTTATGCTGTGCTTGAAGCAGCCCAGGATGCGGTTTGCCCTCTTGGCTGCCAGGGCACACTGCTGGCTCACATTGAGCCTGCTGTCGACCAGCACCCTCAGATCCCTTTCTGCAGGGCTGCTCTCCAGCCACTCCTCTCCCAGTCTATATTTGTGCCCAGCATTACTCCCTCCCAGGTGCAGAATCCAGCATTTGAACTTGTTAAATTTCATCCCATTAATCATTGCCCAATGCTCCAACCTATCTAGATCCTTCTGCAAGGCCTCTTGTCCCACAGGAGAGTCAACAGCACCAGATCCAGTTTGGATCATCAGCAAACTTGCTAATGGTGCATTCAACTCCTGCATCCAGATCATCGATAAATATATTGAACAGAACTGGCCCTAGAACTGAGCCCTGAGGAACACTGCTGGTGACTGGTCACCAGCCAGATGTAGCCCTGTTCACACTACAACCCTTTGAGCCCTGCTGTCCAGCCAGTTCTTCACCCAGCGCACTGTGAACCTGCTCATCCCACAGCCGGACAACTTGTCCAGAAGGATGCTGTAAGGGACAGTATCAAAAGCCTTACTAAAATCCAGAAAAACTACATCCACCTCCTTCCCTTTGTCCACTAGACAGGTGAACTTATCATAGAAGGATATCAAATTAGTTGAACAGGACTTTCCCTTTGTGAGACCAGGTTGACTGTGCCTGATGATTGCATTGTTCTTTAAATGCCTTTCTTCCCACTCTCTATCCCTAATATGCTCTGTTTTCATACCAAGAAAATCTAAGCAGACACAGACCTGTAGCTCCCTCCAGCACATCCTCTGAACACACAGGGCAGGAGAGCAGGACTGCTTAAATTACCACATAACAAGTGCACCGTGGATGACCTCTAGTCCTTCCAGAGTTAGGGCTGTTCACGATACATTTCCCCACTCTGTGCAGATGCACACATTCCCACTGCTAGACTTTAACTTTATATTTTGCCATATTAAAGCATTCTTTCTTTAAATAGGCCATTACAAAGCCATCTAGACAACCCCTTCCAAAATTGTTATGCCATCCATACACCATTGATGTAAATGTAGAACAGCTGCGGGCTTCCAATCTCTAGAAAAACCCACACATGTTCACTGGTCATTCCCCAAAGACAGCTACTTTTTGAGCAACACCAGCCAATTTTTAATTCATTCTACGTGTGCTCTATTTATATTGTGGAGTACAACTTTTTAATCAGGACATGATGCAGTACTAAATTAAAAGTCTTGCAAAACTTTATTTCAAAATATATAAGGGCCATATCATTAATCTAAACACAGATGTACTAAACAAATTTTACTCCAGAGCCTAATTTTATGATTAAAGTCTAAATATTTGGACCTTTATTTTAAATCACTCATGATAATTTACAAGACAACAATACTTACTTTGATCTAGCATTTTAAAGTACATCATGAGTAAGTATCCAACAAAGCATTCAGTACAGTAGAAAACCTAGCAAAATACTTCTGACATTTCTGGGTTTCAAACAGGAATCAAGAAAAGAATTGTTAACAAATATTGTGAGAGCTGTTAATGCCTTGTAGTTACTCAAGGAAAACACATTCCAGTTCTGTGTATCCAAAGCACTATTGCCTGAAATTACACCCATCTAATTTTAGGCACTTAAGTAAGGCATCTAAATTAAGTGTCTCATTGCTTTACTTCTACATTGTACCTCAGAGAGGGTGATTTATTGCAGTGATTTGAACTGCCTCTGGATGGACACTCTCCCTCCACTGACTGCGGAAGGAGCCTAGAATCTCAAGGTTTTCCTTCAGACACCTCCAAAGTGAGATAGATGAATTCACATCTAGGAAAAGATAGAAATAGATGAAGCTTAGTTAAAAGCAATTTGGTAGATACACCTTGCAAAGTTGGGGAAGAGAAGCTTTGTTATCTTTCTCTCTCTCTCTTTACTCTCCTCTTCTCCAGCAAACCACCTGTGAGAATCTCTCCTGTGAACACCTCTCCTGTGAGCCAAATGTTAGGTGTTGAAAGCAGAGCATGTGCGGGGCTTTATTCTTGTACATAACAATAACAGAGATAAAGAAAATTCCATTGCTTCTAAGAGCAGACATTACTGTGCTGCTAACTGCATTGCTAGCTAGGGTTTTGACTCTCGTATTTTGAAATGAGTTTGTGTGGCAATTTCATGTTTTACCATCTCCCAGCTGTTCACCCATCAGAGTTTACTGTCCTGCAATAGAAGGAAATTTGTACTTGCATGGAAGTCAATAGGCTAGTGTGTGTTGGTTTAAGTGGCCAGTGACAGTGAGTTTAATGCCAGATTCTGAATTGCAATGAGTGAAAACATAAAAGTGTACCTGTGGAGTTAGTAACCCTACTTGGAGCAGTGCATTCTTAAGCCATAATATAAAGACTCACGAAAGCCTCGCTGTGGTAGCTCTCACTCCAAAAATAAGGAAAGGTGGCACTGTATGTATAGTCATTTAAAGAGAGAGGTTTGAAAAAGGTCAGATGATTCATGTCCTAGAGATGTAAATTTGCCTGCAGTGACTGTAAAAGAAACCAAAGGTCATTGCCTCAGATGTAGATGTTCTCCAACTGCAGTTAGGTTGAATGGATCCCATCCTCAACATGAAAATTTCACTACGTAGAACGCATTTCAAAATCAGTTTAGGAAACTGACTACCAAGCAATATCACCAGGGCTTGTTAATGAAAATCAGGCCAACATCTTTTGTTTCCGAACTTTAGAAAGCTTCATTATAATGTCACAAAGAACAACTAGCTCACTTGGAAAAGTATTTTAATTAAGGTACAAGGAGAATGTGTGCATCAGGTTTCTTTAAAAAGAATTCTGAAGCTAGCGGGTGATTTTCTCTGTAAAGATTGTCCTCTTTGTGTCCTCTTCAGCTGGTATTTAGTAAACTATGCAAATCCTGAAAATCATTACAATCTTGAATAGTGCACACTAAGGGAACTGTCCCTCTGAAGTCTCTGGAATATTTTGCTATAGCTTATGCATACACATAAATACATGAAAAGCCAAGAGTTTTAAGTATTTGTGGAATCATACCTACTTTTTATATGCATTAAAATGCTTACCATCACTTCTTATTATAAAATGAGGTAGATTACAACAGACAGGCCTTCTTCTTAGGGTTTTATTTTATTTGTTAGTCATTTACCACTGGAATATATTTGTGTGCAAAGATAAGGTATAAAGATTCATTTCTTGTTATTCTTCATCTACCTACCTCATCCAACTAATTTATTTTACACTATGTTAACAGCATCATGGCATTACAAATTGTAAAATCAGACTGACTGATACTGTGCTGCATTGTTGCTGTTACAATACTGTATGTTCTGCTGTAGGTCACATGACAAAATTAGCTACATTCAATCCCCTGGCAACTTTCCAGTGTTTCCATAATAGATATTCTAAGACATTGTTAACATTACTTAATGCTATGTACAACAGGCTTGGCTTTAATTAACCTGCCTTCAGTAATTATTGAAAGAAAATTGAAGGAGAAATGGGAGAAAAAACTCCTGCTGTGCTCAGTGGGACAGGATCAGAGCATGTGCTCTCTTGCTTGCTGTTACAGGGAAGGAAAGGACTTGAAAAGGTCCTCTGTCTGCTCTACCAGTGGACCTCAAGCCATGTTAACAGCCATCTCAAAGATTTCTGTAGCAGATAGTCCAGAGATGGAACTAAAAGAATGAAAAGCAATGGAGGAGAAACATTTAGGAAACCAAGAGAAAACTGATTAAAACAGAAGTTAAATGAATATGTCATAAGTCTAGTAGTGAACAGAAGCTTAAGTCCTTGAAACTGATTATAAAAGACTGTGCTTTTAGTTAGGAGTATCCATTTTTTGCCTTGCTGTTGATAAGTACTGTGTTCTCTGTTGGTATCTAAGCCTGCTTAAGACACCCCTCTCTCATTGAATTTAATCCTCTTCTCTGTTTGTATTGTACTCTCTTTCCTCCTCGGATAGGAAATGGGGTCATTACCATCAGACCTCTAATCAAAAACAGATGCACAATGAGCTACAAGACTCACATGTAAGTCTCTCTTTTATGCTGTAATTTATTTAATATTTGAGATCTCTGTAATGTTTTGAATTTTATGTAATGTTGCATCTGAGTAGCAGAAACTTCACTAATTTAACAGGCCACTTATATTTAATAATGAATATTATGAAGAATGTGTCTTAAAGTCAAACCACAACACTGTTTGCAGTAGGTTTTGTGTCTTCTCTTCTTGCCCAGACAATAATTTTGGAGGCTTTTCCAGGTGATTTGCAAATGGAACAATACTAAAGACCAGGGGTGAAACCCTTAAGTCTTTGGACAAGCTATGCTGTTTATTTTGAATTAAAAGAAATTTTTCCCAATGAAAAACAAATCACTTATGTCCCCTTACTCTAGTCCAGAAAATCTAAACTGCTTCAGAGTGGAAATTCCTATAGCTCCTTCCTCAGCGTTCTTAGTATACTACAGGTGCTTTCACACCTGATTTGAACTGTTTAAATACAACGATTATTAACCACATAATTTCAATCCCATTCAATATCTAAGCAGCATTTACTTTCAAAATGGTGTAGATATTAAATGTAGAAGCTATTTTACCATAGCCTTAACATTGTAGACTATGTTAGAAAAACAACAACATCTATGCTTGATCAGTAAGTAAAAGTAGCTATATTAAGTGTTTTGTGGCATTTATTAAATAAGGCATATCAAGATAGTTATCTATGTATTTAGCCAGGGAAACAGGAACAGAAAGTACAGGTCAGTTGCAGTAGTGGTGTTGTTTGAAACATCATGTTTTCACTTCCTGGCTTTTGTGATTTGAACTCTGCAACCTTTATCTTGGGTGAATGTAGGGTTTTTCTGTTTATCAACTGAACTCCAGAAATGCTTCCACTCTACAAGTGTTTGTCTCCCAGAACATCCCTGGAACACTTAAGCTATTCATCACCACTTCCCAGTTCCCACATCCTATCAAGAGACACTTCCAAAGCTGACTGATGTGAATATAATAGCAGTCCTACTAGTTGATGGATGACAGTGGTAAATGTGATAGATATTGATACTTTGAAAATGAGAAGACAAAACAAAGCATGTCTTTTGTTATTATACAACTTCTATTTTCAGATATCTATCTTGTTCAGCTACCTACCTTTTAAAGTCAAAAACAGCCAAAGAAACTGTGTTCTGAAACAAAGCATTCACTCCAGGGTATCCACCTTCATTAGGCATCCTGGAAAAGAGAAATGAGAGGCTCAGCAAACAAACCTTTAGTTTTATTAACTGTGGAACTTTCCATCTTCATAGAATCATAGAATCATAGAACAGTTTGGGTTGGAAGGGACTTTAAAGGTCACCTAGTCCAACTCCCCTGGGACATCTTCAACTACATCAGGTTGCTCAGAGCCCCGTCCAACCTGACCTTGAATGTTTCCAGGGATGGGGCCTCCACAACCTCTCTGGGCAACCTGTTCCAGTGTTTCACCACCCTCATTGTAAAAAATTTCTTCCTTATATCTAGTCTGAATCTACCCTCTTTCAGTTTAAAACCATTACCCCTTGTCCTATTGCTGCAGGCCCTGCTAAAAACACTGTCCCATCTTTCTTATAAGCCCCCTTTAAGTACTGGAAGGCTGATAGAAGGTCTCCCTGGAGCCTTCTCTTCTCCAGGCTGAACAACCCCAACTCTCTCAGCCTTTCTTCATAGGAGAGGTGTTCCATCCCTCTTATCATCTTCGTGGCCCTCCTCTGGACCCGCTCCAACAGCGTACAGCTGGACGCAGTACTCCAGGTGGGGTCTTACCAAGGAGGAGTAGAGGGGCAGAATCACCTCCCTCAACCTGCTGGCCACACTTCTTCTCATGCAGAAGAAGCTGGCCATGCTTCTTCTCATTGGCTTTCTGGGCTGCAAGTGCACATTGCTGGCTCATGTCCAGCTTTTTGTCCACCAGTACCCTCAAGTCCTTCTCAGCAGGGCTTCACGCCCTTCATCCCCCAGCCTGTATTGATACCAGGGGTTGCCCCGACCCATGTGCAGGACCTTGCACTTGGCCTTGTTGAACCTCATGAGGTTCACACGGGCCCACTTCTCTAGCCTGTCAAGGTCCCTCTGGATGGCATCCTGTCCCTCAGGTGCATCAACCACACCACTCAGCTTGGTGTCATCTCCAAACTTGCTGAGGGAGCACTCAATCCCACTGTCTATGTCATTGATGAAGATATTAAACAGTACTGGTCCCAATACGGACCCCTGAGGGACACCACTTGTCACTGGTCTCCATCCAGACATTGAGCCATTGACCACTACTCTCCGGATGTGACCATCCAACCAATTCTTTATTCACTGAATAGCTGAATAGTCCATCCATCAAATCCATATGTCTCAAATTTAGAGAGAGGGATGTTGTGGGGGATTGTGTAAGTTGTGTATGAGTCACATATTTCTCTGCAAATGGAAAGTTTCACAGATAATCCATATCTAACAGTTACTGCTTCTGAAAATCAGTTACAAATGTACTATTTCATTTTTTAATGAAATGCAATGCCTGTCCTAAAGTTTACTGATCTGAAGAACACAGTCAGATCATGTGTACTGCTGAGATTTTAATACTGACAGTGAGTATTGCATGCATTGTATTCTGTAGCATAGTGCAAAACAACAGAATTAGCTCTTAATAGCTCAGGTTTAGGGAAGTATTACAGTTCCAGGAATACATATTTCTGCATAAGCAAATATATTCTCCTCCTCTACAGGTTAAAGCTTCCTTGAGTATTTTTGTACACTTCACACAACTGGGAGATGCTTCCTTAAAGCTCAGTGAGTGGTTGTATTGCTACTTATATATCCTAACTCTAGAAAAAAATTGTTTCCAGAGCTGATGATTGAAAGAATTCAGGAGGAAAGTGAAAGGCAGCTGGATGCCTGACTTCCATGAGTGTCTTAGAACTATACATGCCCATTTGAGTAAATGCTAAGGGGCAATAAGACTTAGTTTAGCTTCAAACAAAATAATGCTGATTAATAATGGATGTAGTTATGCTACTAATATAATTATGCCTTGAAAATGAAGATGTTTTAAGGACAAGAATATGCAGAGTAGGAGCCCTATTACCTCAGTTATCTGTCAGGACAAGACCAAATGGATGAATTCGATAGAACAAATTATTTTCTGTTTCACCATTTTGTTATGTCAGAGGAGCAATTTCCCAAGAGAACCCCACCCATCAACTGAAAGAGAATTACACCTTTCATATTTTCAGAAAAAAAGAAAGGCTAGAGCCCTCTGTGGTCCTGGAAGGGTTTCCATATCGCAACTTGGCTACCAAGAGACGTCAGCAGATTATCATGTAGTAGAACAGAGACTTTTGATGATTAATTCAGACTTCAGGCAAAACTAGGTTTTATTATCAGTTGGTTTCTCTTTCAAACATTTCAAATTAAGTGACTGAATTGTAAGAATCATTCAATTGCTGTGGTGCCATAGTACTGCATTTTTATGTGCTTTCTTTAGGTTCTTTGCAAGTACAAAGTGACTTCCTGGATCACAGGGCAAGAATAACTGAAATTCTTTGCCTGCACTATGCAGGGGGTCATGAAATGTTCAGAATGATCCCTTTTAGCAATATAACCTATTAATCTGTAAATCAATGAATAGCAAAAGCTGCTCCAGCTCTCAGGACTCCTTAGTTTTTTAGCACATACAGAACAATCCCTTCTCACTTCTTTTGCTTCTGGAAACATTCAGAGGAAATTCCATAGTCCTTTTCTGAGTACAAAAGTCATATTACTTTAACTATTCAAATATGCTAAAAGTAGTACTGCTCCCCTGGTGGGAAGGCAGATGTACTCTTCAACTCAATTCTCATTTACTCATGTATAGGAAGAGGAATAAGCCATAAGGTCCCTTTCTACTGGTGCAATTAAGTCAAACTTGGATATGATCAAACCAACAGTATATAGTGTCCTTGACCAAATCTGATGCTATGTTTCAAAACCTGGGTATAAACAAAGCCTTAATTCTACAATGCTACAAAATGGCCAAGTAAATGAAACTATTTCTGTAAGGGTGTTGGCAAAACACCTCCCCACTTCAAAGGTGATTCCTTAGTTATTTTTTAAAAGCATAAGAATCATCTGTCAGTAACACAGTATATGAAATCACCTAGCCAGCCATAGTCAACGGCTGATGCTCACAGAAATTTAAAGTCGGACCTGAGGCACCCAAGAGCCAGAACCATATAAATTCTATTAAAGTCAGGGAAACACTTTTGGTTTCAACAAGAGCCAGTTCAAACCCTTATTAAATTCTATTTAACTTATTAAACTCTACTTCCTTGCAGCAGATAACCAGCATGCTTTGTGATGTGAAACATGAGGTTTTATTTATATCTTTTTTTTACCTTGCTTAAAAAGAGTTTAATTACCTAGTCCTTTAAAAAATATATATATACACAATCCAGACACTGTTTTTTGATTACTTCCTGCAGCATTAAATTCTCCAGGCTTATCCTGTGGACTAGGTTTCCTTATATGGAATTCATATTTCCATGTTTTTGGAGTCTGAACCCTTTGGAGTTCATTTGAAGCTGATACTCAAAGTAAAACTTGGGCTGTTTAAGACTAAATCAAGTGAAATTCTAAAAAGAGCCCAAACAAGCCCTGTGGAATGGAAGTGTCATATTTCACACATCTCTGATAAATACTGATATCCCCCATTTGCTTCCTATTTGGGGGTACTTTCAAGAGTGTGTTGTATGCTATGGTCATGTATACAGTGAACAAATGGGCAGGTCCCAGAAAAAGGAAACTGAATTTTAGTCACTGCTGTACCACATTGGCAGGCACTAAACATGAGAAGGCTTCCTTTCTTTGCAGTCCCCATCATGCAAGTGCCAGGTGTGCCGCAGGACTGGCAAGTTTTAAGCCCAGCTCCTCTGCCTGTCTGTGAAGGGTTTCTTAATGTTCAGCACAAAGGAGAGAAAGAAGGTCACTTCCCACATCCTACAGTGCCTGATGGACCTTCCCAACACAGAGACATGGCAAGGCTGCATTTTGCTGCTCTGAACTTCCTCCTAATAAACTAACTTTTACTGGGCAGAGAAATTTCATCAAGCCCCACAAAAGCTCCTGTGCTGATATAATCTCCCCATCAATGAATAATTTGTTTTGGTTTTGGTTTTAGTGTCAACATCTTTATATTACTTTACCTTTGTTTGTACTAGTACAAACCTGACAGTACTTGACCAAGTAGCTAACTACTCACAGTTGCCAGTTCATAGTACTTTAGAGTAAACAAGACCCCAAAGGAAGTAGCTCTGCATGAATATGTTTTTATGTGATTGCTTGTCATGCAGTATATTAAAATTACTTTAATTAACATTGCTATAGTGGAAACTATTAACCTATTATCAGGTGAGTTTTTCATCATTAGGCAAACACAAACAGGAACTAAGTTACAAATGCTGGCTTTTTATTATCCTTTACTTGAGGAAAATCAGAGAGCCAAGCAGGCTAACACACAAAGTAAGGGCTGGAAACAAAAGCTGCTGCTCAAGGTTAGCGTAAATACAAATTCTGAAAGCCTGAAGTGAGTCACTGGGACTGATGGCAAATGTGGGGATTGAGATATTGTTTGGGATTTTGTATAAGAGATCAGCAAGTGAAAAGAAAATCAGGGAGAATGAGAGAAGCATTTATGTTCTTTTGAAAAGAAATTGGGCAGAACAAGTTCAGTATGGAAAGCCAAGTAGTTTTGTCTCTCCTCATCAGAGATGCTCTGCCCATTTCCCCCTTGGTTAAATGGAGATAATGATAACAAGAGTAGCGGATAATGACAGATTTCACTATAGTCCAGAAAAGTTTAATTAATTAATAGTGATCGCAGAGCTCCTCAGTATGATTGGAGATAGGTTGCCAGAGAAATGGAAATGATAAAAAACAGTTACTGAGGATAAATAAAAAGACAGCGTTGTAAAATATATAATTGTGTTTTTTTCCCCAGGAAATGTAAAGGCAGACATCTCCCTTTAAAATAGAAAGTGTTTTCATGCTGTCAAAGCACAAGTAATTACATGCCGTTGCTTCCCTGTAACTGGACTTAACTTCACTGAAAACAATGATGGAGATAATTTACTTGTGTAAAACTAGTGAGAAATGAGAACTGGCCAGTGTTATGCCCTATTGTGCAACTACATTAAAGCAGTTTAACCAATCAGTTGACTATTCAACCAAATGAGAAAATGTCCTGAGTCAAAAGAATAGCTACCTCTATGTATAATACAGAGCTGAGTGTTCCTGCACCAAGCCCAGCTCAGGTAACAGCTGCTCATCCTGAAACTGCACAATGAAAAACTGAAAACTGAGAAAAAACATTCTTTACAGAATGGACAAACAGAACTCTCTGCCACAAGACATATTTTTAGCAATATAGTAATAAGAGTGTAAAAGGTACTGTACACAGGAATAGCACATTATATAGACTGATAAATGAGTGAGGGATAAATTCTCATGACCCAAGGCATAAACCACACATGCATTTACAAGAGGTGGGAAGAAATTCTCCATTGAGGTATTATGGGATTGCACCTTCCTCTGAAGTTCACTCAAGCTACTTTCATGGACAGAATAACAAACCATTACTCTCATATGTATCTAAAAATAACAGCCTTAAAACAGGGTCTGGTTTCTTTAAAGTCCTGCATTGTGTGAAGCATTTTATGAAACACTGGACTTCTTTTGATTTGGAAAGCTGTGTAACTTCCCTATGGGATGTTAAGAACATGTTAGTCACACGGTGTCTTTCCTCATAAAGAAACTATTTCTGCTTCCTAACAAAACATGGATTTTCTGATACTATGATTTTGTTACTGTTTATGTCCTGACTTCATTTATCAGGTGACTTTTACTAAAGACCTGAGCACATTCTGATAATGATTAGGTAAAAAGATAAAATAACAAGGTGAATTGGGAAGAGGTGGGGGAGACAAAACAACTGATGAAACCATCTGCACAAACATTCCTCCTCAAAAGGGTTTCACCCATAAGGGCAGGGGAAAAGCAAGAGGGTGCTGAAATAAAGGACATATTTGGAGGAAGAAAGACAAGCAATTCAAGACAAGAAATGAATGAAAACTAGAGGTTTACAAGCAAAGGAGCCAGGTCAAGGGCAGGGATGGAAATCCAATTACCAGGGACAGCTGCTTCAGTCTACTTCCAATCCAATGGAGAACAATGTCACATAATGTAAAAACCCTGAATTTGTACTCCATCAACTGGCAAGACTTCCACAGAAGTAAATGGGACTTTAGGATTCCCAAACATTTGTCTGGCATAACCCTTTGAAAAGAGTACATGCAGAACCCTAGTAAGAACGTAGGCAGGTACTTTCTGCATCTCCCTGCTTCAAATAAATTGTACTCTTTTACTATGTCTCTTTAGGTGTGCATCCTACTCCTCTTTTGTGGCTTACAGCTCTGGTTCCTCACTGAGAGTAGAACATGAACTTGTTCTTGCCTGGGTCCTTCTCTGTCCTTTTTCACCTCTCCTTCTCTGAGGCAGAAGTGGACCTGTACTCAGAACTTAAAGGCTTACGTCTTCAAAGGACGTAAGCTTGACGAATCAATTTCATTTCTGGACACAACATTACAAACCCAAATTAAATAAAGAGCTTGATCTAGGAGTGTGCACCTGCTATAAATATGTGCTGTCTGTTCACAACTACATTACGGAAAGGGCACAACTGTTAGTCTGGAAGACTGTACAGAACAAATACCACACATGCTATGCAGCAGTAAGTTGTACAAGGGTGAGCCTGTGAAAATATTTATCAGCAGAAGACTAAAGTAAGCAGTGTGATGAAAGATAAGAAAAACAGGGATTTGGTATCTCACAATCTGTCGTAGTATTAGTCAAAATCTGGCAAACACCTGAAGGCAGTCAAAGGAAATGCTAACCAAAGGTAACATAAGCAAAGTCACAGGTATTGAAGCAGAACTAGCTATATGATGGCTTAAAATACTTAAGAGACATGGAATCATCCAAGCCATCTTCTTTAGGATATTAAAAGCCATAATTATATTCACTTTCCAGTTAGCTGTTAAACACTTTATACTTAAACACTTTATAAACACTAATAGTACAAGTATCCTTTGTACTATTTTTCATGCCACATCTATATGAATGCTTTCACAGCTATAGAAGAATCTCCTTTTTTTTTTCTCTGCTGACTACCTTTTCAACATCATAATTGTGTTTAGGATTTCTTAAATAGAAAAAATTAACTGTTGTTACTGCTTTATGAATCTTCATTACCCTCTGACAGTCAGTGCAAGATTCATCTTCCTCAAGGGTAATAGCCAAACACTGGCTTTGTGAGCCTCTTTTGAGAGTGTCTACATGGAATGTCGCAGTGTATTGCCAGTATATTCCAGTGAGATGGCAACAACAGCAAAGATCTATGCTATGGCTAAACTGCTTTTATTACACAAATGTGCTTGCTTAGAATTTGCTTGGGTATCTCTAGAGTGTGGTTGTTCATACAGATAAAACCTATATCTGTTATTTCCTTTCCTATCAATGTTAATGATCCAAAACATTTCCATAGCAAGTGAAGCATTTCCTTTCGAATGCATTCTCATTCAAAATTGACTACTTCATCCATGCTGTAATCTCATCAACCACTATCTTCTTTCCATTGAAAAGGAATTGCCTATGAATACAAATGATACAGTTTTTGTCCTAACACAAATACCTGGACAGTCAAGAGCACAAAAAAAAGCAAAAAGAATTGGCAATTTCCCAGACAGGCAATGAACCAGCATAGCCTGTATCTTTCTTCCAATTGGTGTGAGCCAGGGAAGTCCAACTAGTATTACCAGCTCCTACTGCCTAAAAAAAAGTGACTCTTCAAATATTATGAGATTTTTAAAAGTATATTCAGGATCCTTTCTCTTTAACATTTGGTTTTTAGCTTTAAAGACATTTGCATGCCTCTGTAGATCAAAAGGGGAAGGAGAAGAGTAAATCTGGAAATGTGGTCGTGACTTATGGTGTGACGGAAGTGTATTGCAGCCTCTCAGAAGTGCATAGAGCCTTTTCAGAAGAATATTCAGCACAGCACAACAGTGGAGTGCTGTTCACATGAGGCCAGATAGTCTGCCGTACAACCTAGCTGGAGCAGAACTTCAGCAGAAGAAACAAAAGGTTTAAACTCTATTGGATCTTTGGTTGAAAGTTTTGTCTGGCTTTGCTCTTTTCTGAGTTAATTTATTTTAGTTTAAGTTAAGGAGATTTGATAAGCAGAGGAAAAAATATTTATTCAGTTTTGTTCTCTATTTTATAATCTCTTTTGGCCTTGTTGCTGAAAGGCCAGGGAAGATTTATTTGAATTTTGTGTAGCATTGTGCATTTTGTTTTATTTGTTGTGTTAAAAGATTTCAAACTGTTTTCACATGGATGTTTTTAAGGGTAGCCAGGAGAGCTCCTTATTGTCTTCAAGTAACTTCCTAGCTCCCCAGTAAAATATTAAAAGAATTAGATTAATTACTCTTGCAGTTTTAACAGGAAACTTACTGCTGGTGAACAATAAATATTTTGTGTTTGTAAATCTGCCTGGAACAAGACTCTTCTTATTTCTACTGTAACAAAGAGGCCTACTGTTTCTACTTTTCAAGATGTACTCATGTTCCCTTTATGAATCCTTAAGGGATTTAAGACACTTTGAAATCCATTGGGTGATAAGCACTTAGGCTCCTTTGAAATCCTAGCCTTACATTCTGAAATGCTGACTAGAACTGCTCTTTGCAGAAATAATTAACTACTATATCTAGTACTCAGTCTTGGTGTTTACAGTGAACTGATACACAAAAGCCTAAGGTAGACCTAAGACAAAAATATATTTATTGGCAATTAAAACTGTAAGCTTTATGAGTTTTATTCTTCTCAGGAGTTCCATAGTATTGAATTCAGACACACTTATTTGATTTTACAATAACTTGGTTTATATTTGGCTTGTATTTCACTTTTAGGAATTGGAAATTAGACTATGCTTACCCCAGTACAGGATATGCATGTATGAGACATCTTTCCTCTAGAGTTTTTAAAGCAATCAATAGTTTGTACGTCTTAATCTCTACACAAAGCTGTTCATTTTCATGTAAACTTCATAAAATAAAATCTAAAAAATACATTTCTTGAAGTCTTGGTCCTAAATAAAGATCTATTACCTAATAAAATGACAGAAACATCTGCTGAATGTCCAACAGATTTGTACTGGGAGTTTACCTCAGAAAAGACAAAAGATGAGTAAAAACTGGGCAGAGGCTTCAGAAATTTGCAAAGGATTTGTTTACCCAGACAACAGACTAGTAGACCCAGCTAAAAAAACCAAACAAGCCAACTAAGAGGCTATGTATGTAGAAATACAGTTTTAAAAATATCTCAGAGCTGATCCAGATATCTCAGAGATGATCCAGAGCTGAATGTGTTATATATCCTCTAAAAACTGAACAAGCTGTTCAGATTCTTTTCTCATTATCTATATAAATAAATAAGTAAATAAATAAGAAATATATATTTATTTATATACATAAAGAAATATGAAATATAAAAAGCTATAGACACTCATAATAAAGCAGTACCTATAGCCATACCATTTATAATTATGCATTATACGAATTCTCAATATATAGTAATTATTTGTATTTGGCAGACCAACAATATTTATACCAAAGTTATATTGAATGAAGGAATAGTAATAAGGAAAACAGCTAAAAAGATAAATAACAGGATAAATAAAAGAAGACAATGTAAAAGGAATAAAAGTAATAAAGGGATGAAGTAATGAGAAGCTGACAGTCAGCAGGAGTGTAAATCCTCTTACATGTTTATTCAAACATGTTTAGGTGAAAGTATCCCATTTTCCAGGATGCCCTGGAAACAGCCACGTCCTGTATGACAGTGAAGCTAGAGGAGGGATAATAAAAACGGGCAGAAGATGCTCTGTGAATACCCTTTCATTCTCCTGTTTATATTGCATGCCAGGTCACTGCTCCTCTTTGGTAGTCTCAGAAGTATCACTTCAGCCTTGCTATCAGTGGTTTCAGGATCTACATTTGTTACAGATGCCCCCATGGGTGCTTGTAAGATGAACAAACCTCTACCCCTCCTCACACCCAAGCTCCCTTCTCTACCTATTGTCTTTTATTCATAAACAGTCAGCCAGACCATGTCTGAGTCTTCCCTTCACACCATACATGGACTCCATTACTCAGGCTGTCTTCTTGCAGAGACCCTAGCCTGTGCCTCAGTAGCCTGTATCTTCCCAAAGCATGGCACAAAAGAATTGAGAATGTCACAATGCTGAGAGATTTTGGTGGTCCTGTGAGGAACTGGAAGCTGCGCCTCTCCTAAACAAAGTCAGTTGTAATGTGAAGGCTTGGGGACTGAAATGAACCATGGAAAACATCTCTGTAGACCCGATTTGACAGTCTCTAAAGTCTTTTAATCTGTTGACCTATTATGGAGATGGACCATGAGTTCTGGGTAAGGGAGGAAGCCAAGCGAAAGTCCCTGGTCTAGTAGGCATTTTTTTTCTTTGTAATTTTTCTTATAGAGGCTGGTTGCACTGTTTTCCCCAAATTGGGCTGCTTTCAGACAGCCTGTTATCTTGCTCTGGAGGCCAGCTTCAAGGGAGAGAATTGGAAATGTTCATCTTTGGTACCTGTCTTACATATTTTTGGAGTCTGTTCTGCTCTCATAGTAGCCACTGATGGAGGAAAACAAAGATCCTTTGTAATTTATACCAATAACACTTTTTGGGTCTCACCAATAAAGTGGGTGTTCTTAGATAACAGAGGTTTTATCTCCTGATGTTGTGTCCAACCCTATGTGGGCTGCCATGACAGACAAGACTGGGATGGGGGCAGAATGTAGAAGGCTGATTTCTCAGATGAGCCAGCCCTTCTGCTTTCTGCTACATCAATCTGGTAGATGAACAGAGTGAGGTAGCATCCTTTATATATGATGACAAGGTGGATCACCTTTCAAATGTACACATGAAGTGGGATAAAGATCAGTATTTAAGGGCCTTGCTGAGATGATGCAATAGCTTTTGGATGAAATATGTCACCCAAGGGCATTCAGCACAGTGTGTTGTGTGGATGTGACTAGGGCAACTGGAAGAGCCATAAACCTCTGGGACAGTCTTTGGAAGTTATCTAATACATTAGTTTACATGTAGCCAAAGATATCCCCATTATTTTACAATAGAGTAGAACAGCTTTGACCATTGTGGGTTGATTGCTTGCCAGTATTTGACTTTTAAATGACAATCAGAAACTGCAGAATCATACTTTAAGTCATTCATACTATTTTGCTTGCCAGAAGTTAGTTAACCTCTTTTGCTCCTTTACAGCTCTTCCAAGTGCTATTTCAAACCTAATGTACCCAGAATGGTGCATTGTTGCCTTAAATGACGAGGAATGAAATAATGATCTTTCTACACAATGGTAGAAAACTAGCAGTTTTAGGCAACGTTTCTCTTCACATAGCTTTTCAATACTGAAAAAGGGCATTCCTGGGTAACGTAGAAATTGCTTCTCAAATTTTCTTCTGAAGAATGAGCAATAAAGCTGAATGGAAGCAGTTTGTGCAGGACATCAATTGAGGTATGCTCTTCTTGGCAGCTGCAGTATGGCATACAGCCACATCTTCCCGTCCTTACTGAACTTTTTTGTAGCCAGTGTTCTCATTTAACCCAACGGTTGTTTTTCCTGGGTAAAAGGTGCCAAGGTGAGCGGCCTTATAGGAAAAATGAGTATGGAGGTGAAAGGAAAGATAGAGTACCGAAGAGGCATAAAGGAGTGTGCTGGTTTTGGCTGGGCTAGAGTTAATTTTCTTCACAGTAGCTAGCATGAGGCTAGGTTTTGGATTTGTGCTGAAAACAGTGTTGATAACACAGGGATGTTTTCATTACTGCTGAGCAGTGCTGACACACAGTCAAGGCCTTTTCTGCTCCTCACCCCACCCCACCAGCGAGGAGGCTGGGGGTGCACAAGAAGCTGGGAGGGGACACAGCTGGGACAGCTGACCCCAACTGACCAAAGGGATATTCCATACCATACGATGTCATGCTCAGTAATAAACTAGGAGGAAGGTTGGCCAGGGGGCCGCTGCTTGGAGTCTGGCTGGGCATCAGTCGGTTGGTGGTGAGCAATTGTTTTCATTTGCATCACTTGTCTTTCTTGGGTTTTATTTCTCTCTCTTTGTTGTTTTTTTGTTATTGTCCTTTTCATTACAATTTTTTTTTTTCAATTATTAAACTGTTCTTATTTCAACCCACAAGTTTTCTCACTTTTACCCTTTCAATTCTCTTCCCCTCTTCCTGCTGAGTGGGGAGTCTGGTGCTTAGCTGCTGGCTGGGGTTAAACCATGACCAGGAGGGATGTTTTTGTTTGTTTGCTCACTCCCATGGAGTGAGATATCTGCACAGAATTAAGCAATTTTATGTTCTGCTCGTCTCTGACATTTGTTCTCGGCCTTCACTCGTGAATCAGCTTCCCGTCTTAGTATCTCATCTATAAAATGGAAAGAATGTTCAGTTGTCTCCACAACTACCTGAATAATTAATTAGTACTTGTAAAGCAGTTTCATATTAATCAAACCATTAATCATTAGAAAAAAAATTATTATAGAACACCTGCTCTAAGTATGTGTTATGACGACTGCTAAACTATGTTTCATTCATTAAAAAGATTGTTAACAGACTCAATCTTTTATGCTCTGCCATTCATTAATATGCACCATCCATTTTATTTGGCAGTTTTAGGTGTTAGGGAGCAATCCAATTCTCCCTGATGTCAATGAAAAAATCCCCTCTGACATCAACAGGTACCACAATTTATCAGTTAATTGTAAAATACCACTGTTTAGGCTTTCTGATAAAACTCTAGAACTTAGGTTTATACATATGTTTAGAAAATCTCAGTCATTAAAGAATTCCCTCCATTTTTTCCTTTTACTATTTTTTAATGTGAAAGATGAGAATAGATTTCATGTACACCTCTCCTACTATTACTATTTCACTAGTTTTACATTTGTGGTGCCTTTACTGTACTAATTTTTTCCAATCCATTTAATCATTCCTGTGTTATATACATTTAATCAGATTTATTGGTTTCTAAATGTTACCTGTCCATATAGGTTCTTCAGTAGCAACTATCAGAGACATACCCAATCACTTTAAGATACATACTTCTCCTTCTCTCTTACGCTTCCTTTCTGAAGGGAGTCAATGTTACCTGTGAGTATTGCCCAAGTTTAACTAGAAGGCTGAATCTACATTCTCATTGTCAATCATAAATTTATCCAGAATATCTCACACTTTTTTGATGAAACAGATTTCAGTTCTGGAGTGCTTAATAAATGTGAATAATATCTACTCCTTAATCATATCAGTAGTTCCAGTGTCTTTGTATATTCCAGGGAATGTCACTCATAAAGAGAGCCAAGGCAAGGTCTTCAATGTTTTCCTGTTTCCTTCTGGGCTACTGCTCATTTTTCAGATATAGATGCTTGAATGACAGATAGAAACTGATGACAGATTTACTTCCTTCTGCTTCTTGTAAGTCTTGCTTGAATTCAGGATGATCCACTGTTTCACAATAAGATTATTGTATAACTTTGGGTACATGATCTCCCTATACATTTAACTCAACAAGCATCTTTTTTGATAACATTCTTTTACTACTTTCCTATTGCTAAGAACTGGGAATTTGCAGCCTCAGTTCTCGTTCTAGCTGCTACTGGCTTAATGTATTGATTTGTGGCCTTCCACTGCCCAGAGTCCCAGGTATCTATAACACCATGTTTTCCTTTACTAAATTGTGTTCTCAAATGGAAGACAGGGACAAAGAAATACAAAACTGTAGAAACAGCTATATTGTGGCAGAATATACGTTACTAGGAACAATGGATTATTTGTGCTGCCTCAAATACTGAAAAATGTAGATTCATGTGATTAAAAACAACAAGGCACAACATAAATTACATGCAGTGGACACATTCAAAGTAAAAGTCCTGTGACAGTTGTTCTTGTTCAAACTCATACACAAATCTAATCTGTTAACAAAGAGTTCACGAACAAATGTTGCTTTGTAATGGACCATGGGATTGTCTTTATAGAACTGAAGGCATCCCCCATTTAACCCACCTGTTTTAGTGGTCAAACCTGTGAAGACAGGTAGGTTTTTTTTTTCCAGTCAGAAAAGTTAGGTTACAAATCTTTTGGAGCATATTGACACTTCTAAATCAAGTGGTTGTAAAATGGTGCAAGGCATTGCTTTCCAGAAGCTGATGAGAAAGTATATTTTGCTTCCTGCGAGATAAATGTATATTAAGCTGGGAAGCTTGAAGGATAGCTCTCATACAAAGGAAAAATGATATTTCATTGCAATGACACTTTGCTGAAGGATCTGACGCTTCAAAATGTAAGATCCCTATCTCCAAATCCCGGAGAGAATTCTGCAACATGAAATACAGAGTTTTTCAGAGAAGAAATCTTATATAAATATATTTCCTTTTTTTAAAATTCATTTTACAGAGGCTCTAAAGCGTGATCAGAATTGCATAAAACCCTGTAACATGGAACATGTGACTATTTATGTGAAGCCAATAATTTTGTTTAGCAAAAGGAATATTATATTTCGTTCACACAGTTGTTTCTGACTATGTTATCTATGTAACACAATCAGTCTATATTTAGAAGTGTGCAGGAATACCTGACTGTGAATTCCTAAGCAGATCAAAGGAGCAATATACAATTTAAATTGATTAGCTGATTGCTTGTCTTCCTGACTATGGAGGTCAGAATGTGCCATGTATTAGCTTATTCAAGCTTATTGGTGAAGTCAACATATATATCAAATGGCTAGTACATATTATTACAGCATCTAAATAAATATTCAACTTAAGGAATTTACCGTTGCAAATCAGGAATCTGATCTACTTAATATTATTCCTAAATCAATTATTAAAGTTTAAGTAACTACACTAGTTTTATCTGACCTGACCTATTTTGCGCATTTCTAGTGTGCTTATGATTGTGTTACCTGCATGCCACATGCTGAAGACATCATGGTAGGTCGTGTGTGTTTGGTACTCCAATGTGAAATCTTAGCATCTTGCAAACTGCTAAATGTCAAGATCTTTGAGGACTTTTTCTTTTTTGAGGACTTTTTTCTTTTTTTGGTTTCTTTAGAAGAATGGTATCTGCTTCAGCACTTCATTCTGTTCACTGAAGTCTTCATCTGCCTCCAGAGCTAAAAGAACAAGAGCCAGGACTAAGTGGAAATAGAGTCTTATAATGCTATTTACAGTTACAAACAATGTTTCCATGGAGGTTGCTGCAAAGGAGAAATAAATTGAGAAGATGTGTATGATGCAGATACAATATAATTCACAACGCACATATTTAAAATAGCAATATATAGCTTAAAATGCAATCTTTGCTGATGTACCTTCTTTACATAATTTCATAGTCAAGCTGCCATATTAAGAAAGGGTGGAAAGTCTTTGTTAGCTTCACAGAATCATAATGCTTACAGTATGATTATAATAATATAGCAAGCCATGCTGTATAATGGCCATAAAAATTATTATGGTACCTGCTAATTTCTGCACCAAAGCTTTAACCTTTGCTTAAACTATACAAGAGCAATAGAAATGTGCCCAGTTCTGACTAAAAGTTAAAAGCAGTTTTAAAAAGTCTATGATTAATTCTGTAACAATTTTATTATTTATGCATTCAAGCTTCTCATATGCAATGGTTCTATTATTCTTCATCCTGCCTTAGACATGTTTCCCATACCAACACAGTCATTATTTGTGTATAATACAGAAAGCACTAGGGGTTCCAGGAGACATAGATAATTCAAATGTATGCCATTCGTTTGTGTACTATGAAACTGACAGAGCATTTCTAAAGCCTCTCTTTTTCTATATGACTTCTGCACGGCTTCTTATATAGGACCTCTCTGTGGGTTGTGCCTCAGAAACTTGGGAAACTTTCTGCTTGCCACAAAAAAACTGGCTTCTCTGATCGATTATAGGATCTACTGCATAACATACATTAGAAAAAGAGAAAGCAAAAGGTGTAAAGCCTCTCTTGTGCTCATTTATTTACACTCTGCCATTCAACTGATTAAATAGTCATACCCATCAGTAAGGCTAAATTGACTGAGATGCTGGGAAGCTGTGAAGGAAATGTCACATGATACATCACTTACAAATGGCTAACAGCAACCTCTGATAACGAATCAGGCTTACTGACAGTTCCTTTTTTTCCATAATGCACCTGCATAACCTATGATGGGCTAGGTTTATCTGGAAAGCACCTGCTCAGTACCAACTTAACGACTGATTTTCCAACAGCTTTATCCTAACTGTACCCATGTGTATGCAAAACTTGAAATGCCACAAGTGTAAATCCTGGCAGCTCTTACAACATCTTCAGGATAGCAATCAAGTCTGCAAATTCATGCAGCTAATAGGGGCCATAGTTTGAAAAGGTCAGTCTCTGTGTCCATCTTATTAAGGGTGATTAAAAGAATGAGATTATCTTCTCATGTTAACTCATCTACCTTGGGGCCCAAGTCAATGAACAAAGACAGCTGACAAAGTTACCTCCATCTTCGGTTTGGCCCATTCCTGATACAACGGTGGCTGAACTGTTAATGAAACAGCTATTTCATAAAACAGCTGACTTAAATCTCATTACAGTGCTCTACAACAAACTAGAATCAATTATGGCTTTACCTTAAATGTGCTGTAGATAACTGCAGAGTGATTTACCGTCTATGGTTAACACCCCCTTCTAGCTGCCCAGGTCTTGTGCAGGAAGCCACCAATTGGTTTTTGAACATATCAACCACAGTCTAGAGCTCATGTACTAGTGCAAAATTGAGTCAGTGATTGTGTTAATACAGTGGCCTATGGACTGATGCAGCTAAATAAAACAGTTCCGTTCAGCAACAAACAACAGTCCTGCTACTGAGACAGTGATTTCTGGTGGCCCAGCAGAGCAGAAGACTGGCAACTCCAGTCACTTCAGCTGCCAGATCTGAGTTTGGCTGTGACTGTTGTTGGAAGCCTTGAGCTGCTCTGTCTGTGCTGGTACTACCTCCCCTTGTACAGAAATTACCCTTCCGGAAACAAATCCCTGACTTCTCAGCACTACAGCTAACCAAGCCACTCAACACAATCCTTCCTAGTGATCTGTGGAAGGTCTCATGTGCCCTTACTGATGAAGGCCTAGCAACGGTAAATGGAATGAGCCAGTAACTCTTCCACAGAACGGTTGTGTTAGCTGCTGGTGAGTTGTGCTGGTTTGAGCTCTTAGCCAGTTCACCCCACAGTCAACAGCCAATCATCTGAGTTGAAAGAAGAGATAGGACTTCTGGGTGAATGGATTTAAGGCAGGGACAACATTCACATTATGATTCCAATGAACTCTGCAGTGAAGATAAACCCAGTGAGGCAAAATGTCACTCAAGAAAATACATATTGGCATTTAATTCTGGAAATAATGGAGACCATGATGATATAAAAAATTTTCCCTTGAGGATCCCCTTTTGTTCAATATTATCTTTATTTTAGTAGAGCATAGAGACTAACAGACCTGAGGTATCTCACCAGGTGGAAACTACACATTTGGGAACATGGGGCAGGTACCTATATGACATATGGAGCAACATAACAGGGAAGGGACTGTAATACGGGGGTAGGATGGTGAAATGGAGCACTGCTTGCAGGCACACTCCTTGTCTTCAGTGTAGCATTGCAATGCTTCCTGCTCTCTGGTTCTGTGAGCCCATGAATCACAGATTAAGGCAACTACCTGAGCCTAACAAGTGATCTTAGAAAGGGAGAGGAGCATGTACCCTCATCTGAATGAATCAATGCATTAACAGGATGGGTCTTGTATTTAGACTACATAGTCACAGTCATGTACCACAGAGGTCAGCCATGTCCTGACTATACCCTGTGATGTTTGTCCAAAAGTTTTTTCCCTATGTCTCAACTGTTTTAGAGAGCCCAAAGACTACATCACAGAGGGGAATGAAAGGTGAACGCACAATAACATCATAATTCCTCTCCTTGCACAAAAATTAGCAAAACCTTGTTTGTTGAGGGCTACCATGTAGTTGTGCTGTAGCTATGAGCTTTTATGAAAAACAGTCTCATTTCTAATCTATTTCATGTATTTCTGATCCTTTTCCACACTTGAATTCTGTGACGGGGGGTTGGAGTACCTGGAAAGCTGGTGCTGGTTACAGGTACACATGGTGACAGGTAAATGATTACTTTTTCTCTATCCCCACCTCTGAGCTGGGGATTTTCCACTACAGTGTCTTTGCTTAGGGAAAGTTTTAAAATGGCAGCAGAGTCTCAAGTTGTCTGATTTTAGTGCTGATAGAATGGTACTTGATTTGCTTGACTAAGGAAGCTGCTGGCAAAAAATGTTACAATTGGCAATTTACCTGTCTCTATGCATATTTTGGCTCCATATCAACTTTCTGAAGTTTTTTTCCAGACAAGTGCAGAATAATCACCACATCTGCCATGCAGCCAAATGTAAAGTTGATGAAAATATTTTATTTTTACAGTCTAATGCAAAAATGTAGTTTGATATGTTATAAATGTCAATTCTAACACTACTAATTAAAGCAATAATCTCACTGTGGAATGAAAAGATTTTTCTCATTTACTGGCACTGTATTCTTTTTTTTAAATCCAGGTTTAGGGTTTACAGGATCAGAAACCTTTCTTACACAAATAATACTAAACACAGGACATCTTATAGGAGTAAATATTTGAGGCTTACTCCCCTCTCACCCTCAAATTTGTAACTTTACATGATCTATTAACATTATAAAAAGTCATAGCTCTAAACAAGATTTGTCAATGCCCTCATGAAATACCTTCTGAACACAGATCACAAAAACGAAAGATGGAAGTAGTCTACATTACTAAATTACGGCAGTTCAGTTGCCAAATATTTATGCTCCTATGGGCATTCTCTTTTTTTTCTAATAAAGCAAAAAAAAAAATTCTTACTCTGTGTGCAACAGGTTTATATTACATATCATTTTGCATAAGTTGTACAAGGTTTTTGTGAAAGATAGTGATAGAATGCACTGGGATAAATATACAGCAGTCTTAAACAATACAAAAATATCTCTAGCCTAGCCAGACTTTTTATTTTTCATCTCAAATATGTAAAATAAATAACACAGGAAAGATACTATTCAGTGCAAATAAAGGCATCAGATTCTAACTCTTATTGCTAGCAGACTGCTAGAAAAATTAAACCATCCTAAAAATAATTTGTAAAATGTAAGTCAGAAAAAATATAATTTAAATGAAAACTTGGAAAACATTAGAAAAGAATGCTGATATAGTTCTAGTTCAACAAATTGTCCCTATGCAACAAAGCTTTTAAATGCATATGTATCTATATACAGAGCATAAGCTCATGCTAAAATCTCATTTATTTGAATAAGACCTAAGCATCTGCTTACGTTCTTTGCTGAATTACAGCCTTAACACAGCTGATCTGTAAAGCCAAAGTCTAGGATGGTATAAAGTAATTGACATTATAACTTCAACTTTCCTCATCAATTTGAGCTTCCAAATTTAATATTTAAAGGTGGCTCGGGAATCTTTAATTTTCTGCTGACATTTGTGACTAAGTTGTAACAGGGTTTATTGCTAACAGCAATATGAAGAATAATAACATTAGGAAAAAGAAGTTAACATACCTAACTGATTAAAAAGCTTCATAAAATGACAAACCATGAGATCCTGAGTGACTGGATAGAAATCTAATTTCCTTCTGTCAAATCCCCAATATTAATTTAGATTTTTAAACCAAAGTTTCTTTGGAGTACTTCTTATTTTCTGCTACAATGTGCAAGACAGACAGTAATGGTTTACATGTTTTTTGGATCCAGCTAAATTGTCAAGTTTTCATACCTCACATATGCTGTATATTGCTAGGAGAATTCCCCTGGAAATTAGTGAAGTCGTATCCATTTATCCAGCTAAAAACTGAGCTTCTTGTTTATTATAATACCCAGCTAAATTCACATATGTAGAAAGTTCAAAGGTAATAATACACACACATAGTTATTTTTCTAAATGTCTTCTTTATGTGTAACTGCTAAGTGCATTTTTTCTATTTTGATTTTTCAGGATTGTGATTTTACTTCAACACTTTTTAAAGGATTTTTATTCCATTGCTTTAATTCACTTAAGTTCTTTCATGAGGGGATCTGAAACTAAAGGATACAAAGAAGCAAGAACCATTACATCCCCTTAAACAGGGAAGAATCCGAAACAGAGGAAAATTTACATCATCACATTCACATAGAAAATTTAAGAAAATATTTTCCAAAAATTTACTTGCTAAACATCTAATGCCACAATGTGGTCAAGTTGTTTATTTTGATCTTCTACAGCTTGTTGTATTTGATATTTAAAATTCGAAAGTGAAGTTGTATTTGTTAGCTTGGATACTTCCTGTCCACTCTTCAATTAGATCCATTTTAAATGGAATTTTTAAAAAATCAGATGAATATTCACACTGCCAGTGTGAAGTATTCACTCTTGAAGTAAGTATTTGCACGAGGAGCATGCTGGATGTGTTTCAGACCAGCTTGGCAGTAGCATCTCTTAAAATCACAAGTAATGGGTTAAAACCTGCCTGGGAGTGTCAGGCCCTACTGGATTCCCATCATAAGGGCCTTCTTCCAGACTAGATGATATTTCTGGGACAATATGGCTCCTGGTTCCTGCCTCCCTTTATATATAATGTAGGTAACCATATACGTGTAATGATTCTACAGGGCTTCATATATATTAGCTTTAGAGTCTACAACAGTTTTGAGAGATTCAGTTTAACTCTTTGCTGTGTTTCATGGTCATTTTAAACAATTCGCTTTAGTTGTCTTGACTCTGAAGTACATTTTATGTCTAATTTTTCAAGGTCAAAAGGTGCAAGTTATACAACAAAGGAAAATCAGTTATCAAAAATACTACTATATATTAAGCTTTAGCACATATGAAAAAAACTTAACTGCCTGGGTTTTAATTGTTGGTGAATTGTTTCCTTGTAAAATATTCATAAAAGACATCTAGATAAGCAGATAATCTTCAGTCTTTCAACCCTTAAATAGGTTTCTCCCCTTCCAACACACTTATGTCAGAAGTTTCAACTTCAGCTTATGACTAACCCTGCCAGCTGTCAGAAATAAGTATGTTCCATTTTCATTTTGTACAGTTTGTCCTTTGCACAAATTTCAAAACACACTATTGGCTTCAACAATAGTGAAGTAATTTTCTTTGTCTACACAATTTAAAATAACAGCTCTATATTTAGTTGTTTTTAAGTATTTGACTAAAAGTTCCACTCAGACTGAAATAACATTTGAACAGTTTGAGCTCTGCTTAGATGAAAGTCAGCTGCTTCTTTCCCAACCCTGCACTAAGAATACTCAGCTTAACTGCTTGGACCGATACCGCCTGTACTTATCCACATACAAAAATGAGCAGAAAGATGACTTCGAGTTTAAAAAACAGCTTAAATCAGCTAACGTGGTATGGAAAATGAGACATCCACTGATGTCAGGAAAAGAAGAAAAGGGACTTGCATACTCTAGATGGAGGAAAGGGTGGTTTCAGATAGACCGAAGTAGTGGGAAGGAGAACAGACAGTTAAGAGCATGTGGGCAGCCATCACAACATAGATAATTAAACAAAGAGAGGACAACAGCAGTGTAACCCAGAGCCCCTGACTACAGGAAGTCCAAGGTCACTGAGCAGCAGACAAGAGAATTACAATAGGGGAAACAAAAGATGCAGTTGTGGTTACTAGAACAACTCCTGAACCACGGACAGATACAGTGATAGGGTACAACTGAGCACACAACTGAAGCGGACAACAGATCTAACTGGGAGATTATGCTAGGAGCAAGAAGAATGCCATGAAAATCAGCTGCACATTTATGGAGAAGGGAAGGGAGAGCCTTTCTACAGTAACTGAGACAGAAATCTCAACAAGGCTTTGTAAAAATTTCTTCTTCACTGCCTTTGTCATTTAGAGCTCAGAAAGGAGAAAAGCAGATAATATACAGCCAATATTCACAAAACAACCATCACTTGATACCTGTAAGGACAATTTCTAATAAATGTAAAGTAAGAAGCAACAAGAATAAGGAATGAAGCCAACTCTGCATCAGAATCACAGTTTTTAAGTACATACCTCCTAACTGAGCACCTCCAGATGAAGCCATACCTCCTGAAATTTGGGACACTGAATATTGTGCCGTTTTACACACTTTTCATCTGAAAATGCTGTAAATATTACAAGAGTTTTAGGATGCTTGTGTTTTTTAAGTTTTTTCCTGATGACTTAAAACTTTTTCAACAGCTTTTGGTTCACTACCTTTCTAAAATGGCATGTAATTAGAAGTTCTACTTGTATTTTGTTTTAATAGATATGTTCAGAAGATGGGCCTTTTAGAATTCCCTTGCAAGATTGAAGTTTTATTTATTGAACATCATAATATCTATTTATAAATTACTCTTATGCTTCTGTCACTTTTGCAGTCTTTTGTCTCTCTAAGAGAATAAATCTATTGATATAAACATACCAATATGATGTAATGAGTTATGTACAATTTTAATATATACATTTAAATACATAGACATCCATCCCTAATTAGAAATTTTGTTTTAAATATACTTAAAAATGATAAAGTTTGAGACCATATATAGAACATTTCCTTTATAAATTACTTAAAGCCTTAAAAAAAAATAGATTATCTTGTAATTATTACAGGATTCTTAACAGCCTTTCTAATTATAATAATTTACTTCATCAGATTTTCCTTGTTCATCTGACCATAATCTTGTCTCTTTAAAATCTGACAATGTTTTTAAAAATCAAATAACAAGCTGCTAGACAACTGCAAACTTCTCTTTTTACAGAAAGATGAGTTTTCACAGTATTCTTTTAATCAGGTGTTATTCTAACTTCCACATATATCTTTTAAAATTTCCAGACAAAGTCCAGATCAGTTAGAGAATGTAAACTGGGCAGGAAAATCATGAGTGAAGAAGGGAACAGACTGGATTTTTAACTGTTGAATGACAAAAACTGGTTTGTTTTAATGTTAACAGTTTCCAGAAAAGGACAAAGTATTTTTGGATTTCACTGAAACATGGTGTCATACATCTTTTACTTGACATTAAGAAGTAGCATGCTCTTGTATGAAAAACAACCCAGCTTTCCCATTCAGTTTTCTTTCAGGACGTTGAGGATGTAGTGGTTTATAAACAGAACACTTTTAATTTCTGATTTATGGACATTTTACTAATTTACATGAAAACTTTTTAAATAAGGAACAATTTATCTGCTATACTGCAAGGGACATTTTGCTACTATATCACCACATTGGACCTTTTCTAATCAGCCTTAACAATAATTTAATTGCAAAACCCAAAAGAGATTGCTGTTCCCCCCTCCAGCATCCAGAGACCTCCAACCTGAAAAAAAGGCATCACAACCACTCTGTAACTGCTACTTAAATTCTTTAAAAAGTTTCCTTCTACTGGTATAAGGGAAAGAAAAGAACATTCAGACATGTAAGCAGTAGATTTTGTATCTGATGATTAATTGCTCCAACTGCATGGAAAGGGACATGTTATAAAAAGTCTGAGCAGTGGAAAGTTGTGCTGAAAGGTGCCAAAATAATATACTTATTTTTTAGTTTAAAGATACATATTATGCTCCCACTGAAGTCAGGGGCAATTTTGACTGCAACATCAACTGGAGCAGGCAAGGTAGGTATTCCCTATTGCTCCTACACCTGTCATTATGAAGGTGATAATGATTATTCTGACATTCTGAAACACATAGCTTTTTTAAGGCTCTGGTTTACTGAACCCAAAGAAGCCTGACTCATAATTACGTGTTTTAGTATATGTAGAAAGAAGCTGTATGGAATATATGCCTCCAGATTTCCAGTTTCATCCCCAGCAGCTGTCAATTTGTGTTTGAGAATGCAAGAAAGCACACAACAAAGAGCCTTATACGGCTCCAAGAACTGACAAAAAGCTTCAATTAATTTTGTTTCTCTTTGGATACTGCTATATTTTTTACCTCATTTACAAATTATATCTTTGCATTCCCTCTGTTGTACATGGATCAGCTTGAGATGATTGATTCTACTGTCTCAGAGATTGCTGAATTGAGTGATCTTATATGCGCCACATTTACTGTAATAAATAAAACTCTTTGGACTGAAATCTAAAGACACATACTTCAACTTAACCTCTTCACCAATTTAAAGCTGTTCTACTGAGCTTTACTCTGTAGCCGCACTGAGTTGGTATTCCCTTCTCTATTCCTTTGCACAGCCAGATGAATTCAATCTTAGAAGAATTTAATACTATGATTCTGTTTCCTACAGATCAAACTAAGAGCTGATATGGGACTGAGGAATCTCCACAATTGCACCATGAGGGTGATCGGGGAGTCCCAGTTTTCAAAGGAAAAAGCAACAATATTTTCAGAGCTGTCACATTTTCTAAATTAATACAGTTCAATAGGATTCATCTGTTTTCCTTACAACTTGAACTTTGGTCTTACATCTGTGACAGGGAAAACACAACTCTCAACTTTCTGACAAACCTGGACCAAGGTGTGAATAATTTTTATGCCAGAATCGAATTTTTAGTGAAAACCATCAAGAATATTTGCTTTGATATTTCTGTCAAAACCATGATGCTTTTAGCTGAGTTTTCTCTTACATTTTTGTTTGAATACTCAGTGTATGCAAACCTTATGCAAACTGCAGCCAGAACAAAGTCAGAACTCTTGCCAACAAAAACTGCTGAGTTTCACACAGCTTTAAATATTTTACAAGGTCTGAAGCTTTGTTTGCTCTCATTTGAAAGAACTGTTAGGATACTGCTCACAGTTTGCCTGACCTCAGCCTGTAATTTGGAAGGTTTACTCTCAGGCATACCTGTAACTTTCCACTTCACACTCAGTCTCAACTATTTAGGAAGAATCGAGTGGGCAAAAAATGGACAGAGAGTCTCAGTCTATGTCAAAAATGGCATTACTTGTTTCCAAGTCACTGAGAAGTTAGAAAAAAAGTTCTTGAATGCTTACAAATCAATGTCCTAAAGGATAAACAAAGCAATGCACTGTGTGGGGCTTGATACCTATCACACCAGCAAACATGGCGATCATCACTGTAAGAAGCAGTCTGTAATGTGTGGGCTAGAAAGCTGTATTATCACAGGTGACTTCAATCTAAGAAACATATGAATAATGTCATGAAGTCTAAATGCAGGTAATGGAGTATACCCACGCCTAGTGTGAACAGAATGTATCCATGTTTATGTTTCCAACTTTTAAATTTCTAAGTATCACTAATGATACAGTGATAACAATAATTATGAATAACAATAATTATCAGTAACAATTTTGTAACTCTAAAGACGCTGCACAGATAAAGAAGACCTGGACATTGAAAGAAAAAGTATCAGTAGTTACGTGGCAAGGAACTCTAAGTTGGGCAGATTTCCATAGGCAAACAGAAGAAAACTGAAACTACTAATATACATGCATGCATTTATATATGTATCAGCATTTTAAAAGGGTCATTTTATATTGCTAAAAATCAGTGAATCAGCTGCCTGGGAGAAAAATGTGAACGGTAGTAGAAAACATTTTAAGGATTTCAAGAAAAATTTGAAAAACAAAGACATTTTTGGATAAATGTGACAGCAGCAAGGATCTCTATGTATGTCTGTATCTATATACAAAAATATATACACAAACGGAAGAAGCAGGAAACTGTCAGCAAGAAAAAATAAACTAAAATCTAGAAACTTTAGAAAACTGGCAAAGAAATCAACAGCTCTAAGGAGAAATCTATGGTCCATAAGGATAAGGACAATAACAAGATTTTCCATACATTAGGAACAATGAATAGGCTCCTAATACTGGATATAGACCGTGGCCACATAGATACAGTAGAATGTTAGTAAAAGGCAGCATACAGTATTATTTCTGGTCTGTATCTGCAGAGGAAAAAAGCAGATGATTTATATATTCCAGGAAGATAATGATACAATTTCCATGTGAAAACTAAGCAAGGATATCATACAAAAGCTAGGAAAAAAAATTTTTTAAGTCAGCAGGTCAATGTAATTTGCATTTAAAAATTTTAAAGAGCTAGAGAGTTCAGAGTTATCTGAATCATAACTGTTGATTTCCAGTAACTGTTGGAACACTGGAAAAGTTCCAGAAAACTGGAAACAAAGCTAATGTTGAACATGTATTTAAAAGGTGAGCAGTCCAGATAATTACACATTTATCAACTTGAGATTGATGCTAACAAAATCAATCACTGATGCAGCTTAATTAACATAGAATTTTTAAAAGGTACTAAAAATATGGCCTGTCAGTAGAAACATAATGAAAACAGAGCCTGACAACCCAGCTGACCATTTTTTTGCTAACACTCCAAGATTGGAGTACTCTTTCTGACACTTCTGTATGACAACTGACTCCGTACTGCACAGCGTTTTGGCTAACACAAAACTAGGACTATTGCAAAAGTTAAGAACTGGTTAATTTGAACAATGTGATGTTTAAAATGAATAAGATAATTTTTTTCCCTAGTGACTGTTTACTGCTATTATGAGTTATCTCGAAGAAAAGGCAAAATTATCATTGCTAAAACCTGTAGATGACCCAGTTTGGAGGACTGATAAGCAATGATAAAGATGGGTCACTGGTACTGAATGGAGTCACTTAATAAAATGGATATACTCAGATAGTATGCAATTTAAGACAGACAGTCATGAAGCTCTATATCAAGCTACATTACCACAATGGGCACTTCCTCATCTTACAACCTATAAATTCAACCATCTAGTGAAAATCATCCTTTCAACTGCTGGGCATGGGAAAGCGGATCAGCACACGTCAGATTCCAGCCACAGCCTTGGATTCCAATTTTGGTATTATGCCATCTGACAGCTAATAAAAAAAGCTGCAAATAGTAACACAGACTTGCAACTCTATTGCAACCTGATAGTAAAAACAATACACAGATATACTCTTTATCCTCAGTATCCCCAAAAAGGACAGGAACAATCTGCCTACGTTCAGAGTCTTTGCAAGATCTGAGATGCAAATACATGGGTCATACAACTCCTTGTGCCTGAAAGTTGTTCCTGACATGGGGAAATAGGGAAATCTCTCCATTCTAGAAAAAAATTATGAATTGTAAGAAATTATGAAGGACAAGAAGTTTGAATCTAATGAGATAGATGGCAGATGGGAAGTTTGCAAAGATGGAAAGACCATGGTCAAATACAGGGACAAGACCGTGGCTTTCAGTGACAGTGTTTTGAAAGGATCAGCTCAAGAACAAGATGTTGCAGTAGGTAATGCACAGTGTAACTGAGGCTTGCTCTAAAGATATACAACCAAGAATGGTAAGAAAAAGAGATGCTAAAGGAGTAGAAGCAGCAATGAATGGCTTAAATATGTGAGACAAGGAAGAACTATAAATCTCCAGTTTGTACAGAAATAGAAAAGCTAAAGTGTAGAAGGCTTAAAAAGGTCAATCAAAATTGAGATCATATTTCCAGCAAAACTGCAGATGTTTTCAAATACTAAGCATTGAATGCCTAACACTGGGCAGAGATGTAATACTGTCACTAGTGTTCAGATAAAAGGAAGACAAAATTGGTTACGTCTGAGGAGCACGCAGCTTACAAATCTTTGTTAAGCCTTCATACTTCAGATCTGAACTACATTAATCCTGCTAACAAAGACTCCCAGGGAAAAAGACTCTTGTCTGGGAATAGTAAGGCCTTGCATTATCAGCCTTGCCACCTTCTCCTGTCTCCCTTACTATGCTTTGTGTTCATGCAGCACAGTAAAAGAAGGCAGCAAGAGAAGTCGCAGTGCAGACACAGTCAAAACCACCACATGAAAGCTTTTCAAAAAGGGGTGGGAGGTAAGCTTAGCTGGCCTAGGATTTTTCTTAGCAAAACAGTGGGAAAAAAAACAAACAAAGGTGAAGTAATCATGGGAAGTTTTATCATCTGTCCGTTGTATCTCAAAAACAAGTCCTCCTTCCTTTTCTCGTCTCATACGTCCAAGCCATATATCGCTTTTCCTTCCTTCTTAGCAACTCCAGGAAACCCCTGTTTTCCTTACCATTCTCATTTCTAGTTCTTCTATTCTCTTCTTTCTCAAAATCTTGCCTTAAAAAACATTTTCCTAGAAATGCTTTCTGCTTTTTTTCTCTTCCTGATTATTTCTCCTTACTTCTTCTGTGCTTATCTGCTATGTTATTTTAATCCTATCTGCTTTAAATAATAACCCTTTTGAGATAAGAAAATGATCATATTCAGTGGTTCACAAATGCACATTTAGGCTTATGGGCATGCATTTAGGTGGCAGTACTGAGCTGCACAGGCTTAAAAAGCTCTGCCCATCAAATGCAGCAACGGAGTTGGCTTCTGTTCACAAAGTGTCCTGCTAATCAGCATGCTCAGAATGGAAATTATTTGCTCTGAATAAAACAAAAAACTTATTACATATTAACAACTATTAAATATTAAAAACTAAAAATACTCGTATTTGCCATACATATAACTACCAATTTTATCTATTAAAATGCTGACCTAAATAAAATTATTTCAATTTAAAACAAATATTTATGATTTTGGTAAGATAGCTGCTCATGATTCAAATTATTATATCTACATATTTCTCACTAGAACTGTAAAAAAGTAATTTTTGGATTAAACAAGAAAGATTAGATTAGATTTTAAAAAGCAGATTAGTTATCTTTAGTAAAGGAAAGGTTATACATTTCAACTACCATAAAGAATTGCAAAACTTCAGTATGTGTAGGGTTAAAGGGTGGAAATGTGCTGTAACTTGCAGTGGAAATTTCCACTGCGTGCTTTATTGGCAGAGGAATGAGCCATACCCATGGTAAGGGGGGGTGGGTGTGTGTGGTCTCTTCATAAACACATTGGAATGCTGTGTCACATTATTTTTCCTTCTAGCACTCTGACCAGTTTTTTGGTTCTGGTCTTCCTGAGTTTTCTAGGCTCACAATGCACACAGATCCACTAAAACTTCTGGGACATTTGCCTAAGAACAAACTGCAGGATCATATTTTAGCCTGCTCTACTGTTTTCTCATCTGACACTCTACTCTGCGTAGTATTCTTCAGTCTTTGTCACCCATTCAGTCAGTCATCCTTTTTTATTATTGAATGTAACTGTTTGCCTTTCTCTAATTCTGTACAGCCAACACCTAATTATGGATATGGAAAAAACTGTAAGGTTTTGGGGACAAGAACTGTTCTTCTGTCTGTAAAACAGCAGTTCCTATGCTTCCAAGCTAGTAATTGGTTACCAGATACAAGAGGAAAGTTAGGAATATTTGGAGAGAAGTTACCTAGAAAGTCCCAGGAAGCTCAGTACTGGAATCTGAGGTATTCAATTTATTTATCAATGATTTGGAAAAGGCCTTGCATAGTGAAGCAACAAAATAGGCTGCATTGTCATTCACAGTAAAGAGTAAAGCTGGCTGCAAAGGAACTGCAAAAATGCACGTTTGGGTAATGTAATGACAACCACAAGATAGTAAAGGGTTAACAGAAAAAAAAGTCCCTCCTAAGTATATGTAAAAATATGGGCTTAATTGAGCCTTTGGCACTCAGGGAATAAAATCTTAGTCAATGTGGATAGTTTTCTGAAATCATTAATTCAGTGGGAATCAGAACGTTACACAATGCTCTGAACTATTAGGAAAGGAATAAAGAAAACATGGGTGGTTATGCCTTGTTATAAATCCATTTTATGGGTTAATGAATCCTGAATACTGCTCACAGTTCTTTTCTCACTGTCAAAGAGAATATGCTGGAAACAGAAAAGGCATAAAGAAATAAGTGACAAGGATGGTGGGAAATACGGTTTCCACATGAAGAGAGCCTGAGCAGAGCAGGACTTTTCATGTTAAAAAATAAATATCTCAGAGATTACAGAAAAATCATGACTTGAGTGAAAGTAAAAATAAAATAGTTATTAAATATTTATCTCAAGTTAAACACTAGAGGGCACCACGGAAACCACCCATCAGCAGATTTGATAATATCAAGAGAAAATATTTTTTCAGCATAACACAGTTCACTGAGGTATTTCTTGCTGTAAAGTGTTGTGGTAGTCGATATTTTAAGGGATTCAAAAGAAAAGTGACAAAATGCAGTGAATCCAGTGAGCAGTGGTGAAGCTCTGCAGCTTCTGGCTCAGGAAATACTTAGATGGAGGTTGTCCAAGCAGAAGGTATGCCTTCTCTCATTGAGTCTTCCCCAAGCAGCTGCTGTGGAGCCACTGTAGGAGGCAGACTCTGAGATGAGACAAATCTTTGGGATGTCCTAGCATGACAAATAAACGTTCCTGACACTAGGCATACAACACCAAGTTTAACGACAACCTGATACCAACACCTAAAAACTGTGAAATCAAGACATTTGTCACGTAAGTGACCGAACAGCAGGGCTCAAAGGGTTGTAGTGAATAGGTCTACATCTGGCTGGTGACCAGTCACCAGCGGTGTTCCTCAGGGCTCAATTCTAGGGCCAGGTCTGTTCAATATATTTATCGATGATCTGGATGCAGGAGTTGAATGCACCATTAGCAAGTCTGCTGATGATCCAAACTGGATCTGGTGCTGTTGACTCTCCTGAGGGATAAGAGGCCTTGCAGAGGGATCTAGATAGGTTGAAGCATAAGACAATAATTAATGGGACAAAATTTAACAAGTTCAAACACTGGATTCTGCACCTGGGAGGGAGTAATGCTGGGCACACGTATAGACTGGGAGAGGAGTGGCTGGAGAGCAGCCCTGCAGAAAGGGATCTGAGGGTGCTGGTCAACAGCAGGCTCAATGTGAGCCAGCAGTGCGCCCTGGCAGCCAAGAGGGCAAACCGCATCCTGGGCTGCTTCAAGCACAGCATAACCAGCCGGCCAAAAGAGGGGATTATCCCGCTGTACTTAGCGTTGGTGCGGCCTCACCTTGAGTGCTGTGGGCAGTTCTGGGCCCCACAACTTAAGAAGGATGCGAAGGTCCTTGAATGCATCCAGAGGAGGGCAACAAAGCTGGTGAAAGGGCTGGAAGGCATGTCCTGTGAGGAGTGGCTGAGCACTTTGGGCTTGTCTAGTTGGGAGAAAAGGAGGCTGCGGGGCAACCTCATTGCTCTCTACAGCTTTCTGAGGAGGGTGGAGAGGGAGGTGCTGAGCTCTTCTCCCTGGTATCCAGTGGTAGGATGTGTGGGAATGGCTCAAAGCTGCGCCAGCAGAGGTTTAGACTGGGCATTAGGAAGCATTTCTTTACTGAGAGGGTGGTCAAACACTGGAACAGGCTTCCTAGAGAGGTGGTCGATGCCCCAAGCCTGTCAGTGTTTAAGAGGCATTTGGACAATGCCCTTAACAACATGCTTTAACTTTTGGTCAGCCCTGAAGTGGTCAGGCAGGTGGACTAGATGATCATTGTAGGTCCCTTCCAACTGAAATATTCTATTCTATTTGGCACATACTGAGAATTCCCAAAGAAATGCCAATAGTGTAAAACATGGAAAAGGTGACAGATTTTTAAAACACTTAATATTAATCTAGCTCTATTCATCTTGCAACAAAAGGATTTTACCAATGGTATCAATAAGAGCACAATTAAATGAATGCTGAGTGACTGATTTTAAAACTCCCATCTGAGCTGTCTGTATCACTTTATGGTTAGTAATGGTTAATAATTATCTCTTTGGTGATTTCTATGTCTAACCAGGTCTACAGGAGTGTATAAAGAACCACCTTTGTGTATTCTGAAAGGAAACATGAATGAAAGTATCATTACAGATCAAGGCATGTAAATGATAAAGTACTTAGGCTCAGTCTATATACAAGTTAAATGTAATATGTTTGTATTTTTTTAAGTTCTGCTTTGTCTCTTTGTAATATTTCATTTCACATAATTTTTAGGGACTTTAATAAAATCAATCTACAGGATTGTGGGGTCACAGACAGAGCACATGGCTTAAAATTCAACAGTTCCACTACTGCTGTAGATTGTTTCTAGTTACTGCTAGTAAGCTTTCAAAAGCTCTTTGAAAGCCAACCTTTTGCACCTACAGAAAAAAAAAAAAATCACTATTATACTGATTTTGAGTCCAGGCTGAATGGCCAAGTAGCAAAGGGACAGCTTGTACAGCAAAACTGTGCAATTTATTAATATGGTAATCATTATGCAAATTGACATTCTTGTTCCTCTACCTTGAAAATAGCATAATAGAACTAGACAATTTTGGCACATTCAACACAGATGATGAGACATCTACCACAGAATTAGAGATTAAATAGGTGATGAAACTTGGAAAAGTGACAGCTAAGATAAGAGGGGTATGATTAAGGGCTATGAAATTATGAATGCTATGTGGAAGGTGAACATGGAATGACTGCTTAAAATTTTTTCTATTACCAAAAAAAAATTGCAAGGGATCAAATTAAAGTATCAGACAGGAGTATTTACACAGACAAAATTTTCCATACAGTGAATAATTAAATGATGGAACTGACTGCCACAGGATTCTCTGAACATAAACACTATAAAAGGAATTTAAAAAGCAATTAGACTAAAAAATGGAAGAAAAAAAATCAAGTAAAAGCCTCTAAACACAAAGACACATTTATAAATTCCATTCACAAGTCACATAATGCCTGAAGTGAGAAGGGCACATCAAAGGACACACCACTATATTCCTGTCTTGCTTGCAAACTCTTCCCCTAAGGAGCTGCTTTTGGCCATTGGCAAGGACAGTATTCCAGGCTAGATGGACTTTTGGCCTGACCTAGTACAATATAAAGATAATTATTTCAGATTTGCATACAACATTTGGTCATGGAGCTTACAGAATGAACATCAACTCAATATGAGTAAGCTCATTTCTCAAGATGAAACAGGAAAACCAAAAATAGTTAACCATACATGCATCTGTAATTAACTCTCTGGATATATATTAACACATTTGAATAATTTTAGGCAAAAGAAATTACAAAATATAAGCAGGCAATATGGCTTGCTTTAATAAAAAAACACAGTTTGATTTTTTTCTTATGAAGCTTTTTGATATTCTTTAAATGTGAGATGTAATGTGTGCCAATGAAAACTTTTTTTTTTGCTTCTTTAAGGAGCTAAGTCAAGCAGAATGCAGTAATCCATGCAATATCTCCTTGTGATTTCTTCTCCAATGTCAGAAGTTCTTGCATGTTTGATAACTTAGGATAAATAACAAGTGGCTCCAACTTGACAATTATGATTTTTCTGTTTTCTCATGTCTTGGGATATATTTTTAATAAAAAATATTCTAAAATTAAAGAAGGTACGTAGACGCATTTGCTGGCATTCTCTGGTAAGCCTTCTGTGAATTAATCACCATCTGTCCCAAAGAGAGTTGCATTTTTCCTTAGAAATGATCAGCAATCCCTGTTGCTGCCTATTGTAATTTGTAAGTCCATTTTCTATTATTGATTTACAAAGCTATCACAGCTATACTTCAGAAAAAGAAATAGTGGTTGATATGCACAGCTTCAGTTTGGACATCTCTTCTGAAACTGAGAGTATTTACAGTAATTTGCAACTCTAAGGAACTGTGGTATGAACTTGTTATTACTGTATACGTTACTATGCAGTGTGTGAATTACTCATTGCTTTTTATGATGATCAAGTATTTTTAGGTGAAGATATAAAGAAAAAGTAAGGTTTGGTTACTATCTGTTTCAGCCAGTTCCTACCTTGATTTGTTTTGCTGTTTTGTGAACTCTTCATCTTTATAGAATACAGAATATAGGGCATTTAGCTGAAGCCACACAGAGCTCAGAAACTCTGTTTCACAGGAAATTTTGAATTTGGTCCAAATGTATTTTAACTACTTTTACATCCACCTTTAAAAAAGTTAATTTGGAAAAAATGTTCTGAACAGAGATTTTCAAAAACAAAATTCACCCTGTAACTTTAAACACAGCTGAAATAAACTATCAAACTTGTCAAATTAATTCTGCAAATTGCCAGAAATCAGGCCAAGAATACCAGACCTTCCAAACACCTTTCTAATGGAAAAGGGAACTACAGCTATAATCATGCTTCACAACAGCTGGTATCCTTAGAATAATGACTTGAGACAGGATTCACAGGTTTCAAATAAACTTTGCCACAGAGCTTTCATCCTCCAGCACAATCTTTCCACCTGGGCTACAGGGAGGTGTGGAACACAGGCCCAACCATTACTACTGTTGTAAAACTAGAGAGAATATATTATTGTGCAAAAATGTAGAGAAGCAAAGTCTACAGCTAGACGGTATCCTCTTAATAAAAATGCGGTTTGGTCATAGAAGCAGGACAGACTGTGATAGCTAAAGCAATAACATAGAATATGAAGTAATATCAAGTGGATATTTTCAATGTGTTTGAGGGGGAGGTATCATTCCCCTGTGGAATTATATTAACAGGCTATGTTACATAAAGATGCCTAATACATTAAAAGGAGCTATAAATCTCATTTATTTTGAGATTTAAAATGTCTAATGGAATGGTGAGAAATGTTTTATACTACCTTTGTGTCAGTAGCAACAAATTATGAAGTCTTGATCAACATCCCAAAATTATAAGCCAAGCAAAGCACAAATGCCCAGACTAGTTAAAGGAAGAACTGGCTCCTTGGAGCAGGGCAGGCATAGACTTGATTTAAAGGCTCTTCAAAGGATCATGCACAGATTTTAAACAAACATTCTGAAGAACTAATTACAGTAGCAAAACAGCACAGCTATTTTTGCTAGGTACCCTATATCCTGTACCTAACAAAAAGCTCCTGGATATTCATTTAAACAACTTGTACTAATTTCAATCCAAATGACTTTCAGTTCCATTTAAGCACATGTATTGAAGCTACTGATGGCTACTGAAAACAACATTAAAATTGTAAATAAACTACTCATTAATGATGAAGAGTCAGACCCTTATCCATCCTTAGTATTGTTAAATCAAGAACAACACTAATGAAATCTGGTTTGTCACCTTTCAGTTGAAATGAAGGCTAAGAAATAGAAAGCTTACTATAATCAAAGCAGGGTTCAAAAGGAAAAGTATACAAAATCCCAACACAACATGGGATCATGAAGCTGCCATTGCTGAATGAACAAAAGATCATGCTTCTGGGGCAGTAATTAAAATGATCACAAAGAGTGGTGTTCCTTATGTGGTCTCACGTGTCCCTGACATGACTTGTCATCCCAGATGGCATACATCCATATGTGAAGAAGAGCAAAGTAAGACACAGGATGCCTATAATTTGGCCTGGAAGAAATTGAAATTATGCAACAATCGCACCCAAGGCACACAGTCAGGACATAAACAGACTAAGTGAGCTTTCTGCTGCAATGAAATGTTGAGAGAAATTGGCCAGATAACTATCTAACTTGAAAAAGGTGTAAATCTGCTTGGCTTTAGTTCTGTTAATAGGAGATAGGGGAGTGTATTTCCATTCTCTAACAGAATTGGTAGTAAACTTGGTTAGCCACATGGTAAGGAATAAATTGCCATAATGAAGAAGTAAAGCAGCAGGTAAAGGGGAGGTTGTAAGTGCTGGTACTCCACAGCTCATGCAAGTTCTTCCCCTTGGACGTGCTGCATCATATGGTGCCACACTACATGCTTTTGCAAACAGAACTATCCAGGCACAGCAAGGTTTCTGCTGAGACACATCAATGCCACCATCAGATTTTTTAAGAAAACTGTGTACCTGGGGCTCATCAAGAGTTTAGTAAACATTTCCTAAAATAACAAGCCTTCTACTTCTACTAATGACATTTCAACCCTTCTTCAGGTCACTTACAATTCAGTTATGTCAAGAAAAATAAGGCAGAAATGTAGCAAGAAGTAAGAAATATGTTTTAATGATGACTGCTACTACTAAATCATAAAAACTTTTCGAAACTGCTGAAAACAGAGGTCAGAAGACAACATTGGATTTCACATCATATTTCTGATGTTAGAAGAAAAGATTGGAATTATTTTGAAAAGTAACATTGTTGATCTAATCAGTTACATTCACCTAAAATTGACACTTCAATGTTTTGGAAATTGAGACAAGAACAAAGAATTTGTTATGAGTTGCTGGTGTTTGGAAGCTTTATTGCATTGAATGTCAATGTGAGGCCTTCAGTCCTTTACAGTATCTTCTTCTGAACTGATAAGATTTTTTAAAAACAGCTCCTACTGTAATAAATACAACTAAGATCATGGCAAATACTTTTAAGGAAAGATGCAATTAGCAATCAAAAAAAAAGTCCCTCTCAGAAACAAAGTTTTAAATTAATTGTAAAAGTTCAGATCTTAACAGATATGCAGTGACAGATTCTAGTTCATGCTGACCTTTTTATCAAAAGGCCAGAGGCAGAGAGGATATCTGGAACTGGAGCACATTAGAAGCACTATGCTACTAGTGGTAATGTGAAAAAGTAATACCCAGTAGATACACTTGGAGATGACCAATATGGCTACTTTGGATTAGATTTTTTTAATATTTTAGAGACTTAAAATGAATTATTACAAAAATGCCTTAAAACATTACACCTGGTTTTAAAAGGATACCACCATCTGATTTACCTGAGACAATTACAAAAGGTGCTTAAATACCTTAGAATCTGACCCTGTCCTCATTGTAGTGATTGTTCAAGGTTTGTATCAGTAGCATCGATATTCTTCATTTCTGATCTGATCACACATCTTCAAATCAAACATGTTCTAACCCTTTCTAGAAAAGAAAGGCAGCCAGATAGTATCATCTTTTTGTTAATTCAATACATGCTGTGACTATAACCATCCCTCACATATTACTCACTTTGCATGCTTTATTGTTTACTATGAAACTGGAGGGCTTGGTGGATGAGGGGAGAGCAGTGGGTGGTGTTTATTTCAATTTCAGTAAGGCTTTTGACACTGTCTCCCAAAACATCCTTATAGACAAACTGATGAAGACTAGATAAGTAAACAGAGAGATGGGCGGAAAACTGGCTGAACTGCCAGGCTCAAACGGATGTCATGTGGCACAAATTCAGCTGGCAGCCAGTCACTTGACCCTAGGGGTCAGTACTGGCACCAATACTGGAGCGAGTCCACTGAGGGGCCACTAACACAATTAAGGGATTGGAGCATCTGAATGCAAGGAGAGGCTGAGAGAGCTGGGACTGTTCAGCCTGGAAAAGAGAAAGCTCAGGAGGATGTTATCAATGTGTATAAATACCTGGGGGTGGGGAGGGGGGCGGGTGTGCTAGTTTCGGCTGGGGTAGAGTTAATTTTCTTCACAGTGGCTAGTATGGGGCTAGGTTTTGGATTTGAGCTGGAAACAGTGTTGATAACACAGGGATGTTTTCTGTAAGTTTCTGTAAGTTACTGCTGAGCAGTGCTTACACACAGTCAAGGCCTTTTCTGCTCCTCCCCCCACCACACCAGCGAGGAGGCTGGGGGTGCACAAGAAGCTGGGAGGGGACACAGCTGGGACAGCTGACCCCAACTGACCAAAGGGATATTCCATACCATATGGTGTCATGCTCAGCATATAAATCTGAGGGAAGAAGAAGGACGGGGGGGACGTTCAGAGTGATGGCGCTTGTCTTCCCAAGTAACTGTTACGTGTGATGGAGCCCTGCTTTCCTGGAGATGGCTGAACACCTGCCTGCCCATGGGAAGTAGTGAATGAATTCCTTGCTTTGCTTGTGCATGGCTTTTGCTTTCCCTATTAAACTGTCTTTATCTCAACTCACGAGTTTTCTCACTTTTACCCTTCCAATTCTCTCCCCCATCCCACCAGGGGGGAGTAAGCGAGCGGCTGTGTGCTGCTTAGTTGCTGGCTGGGGTTAAACGACGACAGCAGGGATGACAGACTAAAGAAGATGGAGTCAGACTCTTCTCAGTGGTGTCCAGTGACAGGACAAGAGGCAATGGGGAGAAACTGAAATACAGGAAATTCTGTTTAAACAGAAGAAAAAACTTTTTTACTGTAAGGATGATTGAACACCAAGAGAGGTTGCCCAGGGAGGTTGTGGAGTCTCCATCCTTGGCAATATTCAAAACCCAAATGGACCCAGTCCTGGGCAGCCTGCCCTAGCTGACCCTGCTCTGAGCAGGGAGGCTGGACTAGCCAATCACTAGAGGTCCCTTCCAACCTCAACTATTCAATGATTCTATCATTTAATTCACGTCACAAATTCCTCTAAACAGGTGTCTTGTATATTAATAAAGCATAACGTGATAATCTACAGAAAATTCCAATGACTGATTCAGTTACACTCTGAACTGATCTAGAGGCTTTCTGTCATGTTTCCCTAGTGGGACACTTGGAAAAGGAAGGTCTTCTACTTTCTCTGATATGCTTTTTTTCAAAGGCTGAAGAATTATTACCACCTGCAAAACATTAACTGAATAAACACCAAATAATTTAAAACATCTGCGTTTTGTGAGCAAATCTGAAAAAACAAACTGAAAGCTTTCTAATAAAAATGCTGTCTATCAGTATAATCTTGAAGCAGTCTGACAAGTTGCCCAATTCTTTCATGGCCGGTGCCTTTTAAAACTACCCCCTGTTGTGCAGCTGTTTGCTGAAGTTCCTGAAGTCTGTTTTGTCTTGCCAATGTTACTCTCCTTGCTCACAGTTCAAAGACATGCCATGCAAAGCACAGCATTTTTATGACATTAACAATTATCATTGTTTATTATTTTATCTTGCCCTGAGTGTGCCAGATATTTCTCAGAAAATGTATCACAGAAAAACATGGGCCTGCATTTATCTCCTTGACAGTCTGCATGCCTAACATGGCACGTTTCCTTTTTGCCATTTTGGTTATTTGGTGGTATAGAAACAGCAGCTTCTGTTCATGAAATCACTTCCCTTAACATCCAGAAAACTCAGGACGAGTGCAGCCTTCTCCCATAAGCAATTGCCATCTGCATGCTGAGCTACAGACTGGACCAATGTAATGAACAGTTGTTTTGCCCCTTCCCTGGGATGAAACAAGAGAAGAGGTTGAAAAGCCCTTTCATTCCTCCCTCTCTAGCCCCTGGCTGGTGGCAAGCTCAGCACACCTGAATTACTATGTAACCTGGGCATCGCCTTGGACTCAGACTTTGTTCAAGAAGGTTCCACAGTCTTACACTGAGGCTATGTTTGATTGCCACTGATTTTCTTCTGAAAAGCAGAGATCCCTATTCACTTGCATAGTAAAACTCTTCGAGTGTTATAATCACATTTTTATTAGGGCTTTTCTGCCTTTGACAGATGATATGTTGTCCTGCTCATATGTATGAAGAAGAAAACTTTTTTCAACTTGTTATTTTGGCCCTGATACAATCTTCTGGGCAGTTTTTCACTCACACTTTTTTTTCTTCCCTAGGAAATACAAGCCATTGTCCTCTTTCCCCATCTCTAAGACTCTTTTGGGCCCACAGCCCTATCTACTATTTCCCATTTTTACTGAGATATTGACTTCAGTATTCCATGAACTACCTTCTCCTGAAATATCCCTGATGCTTATAAGCAACACTCTAAAACAGTCTTCACTAGAGTGCCTACAAAAGCACAATAATTCAGTTTGTGGTTTGCTTATCATACTGACCAACAGTATTTCAATGTCCCATTGTACTTGTCTGATGGTAGCTAATGTCACTTGTTTTATATTGTGAGATTTTTGGTAAAAAAAATCACACAGCGGACTACTGGTCCATGAATGAGGCTTACTGGCATTAAAGTAATGCTGTTATTACTCTATGAGATCATGTAATTAGGTAATAATAGTTATCACAACTATTATTAATATAAAGACATTTCTTTAAGCTATTTATCTTGCTACAGTGTAAAACCTGACAATATCATAGAGTAATAAATTAAAATACGGACTTTTAGTAATAAACAAATGGTATCTCCTCTATCCCTATCATCACTGAGAAATACTAGCTTTTGCCAGAAGGTGGTGCTTATGTGCCACTGAATAAAAACGACGATACAGTCCTCCAATTTCAGGCAACTTCCCACATAGTAGAATGGAAAATAAAACAATCATTTATGATTTCTATGCTTCGTTTTGAAAAGACTGACTGAACTGTCAAGTAAAGGAACCAATATCTTTCTTCCACAGGAGATGACTTTTCCAAGTTTTTTAAACCGGGCTTTCATCTCATTTCACATGCAGACTAATAGTGAAATAGATTTTTAGTGCTGTCAAGTATTAGTCCATGCACAAAACAATGAGAAATAATTTATAATTTTTTTTACAAGAAGAAAACATGTAAGGTGGTGTAAGTATGGATTATTTAAGTTTGTATTATTAAATACCTGATGAGAAGCTGCAGTTTTGATAATTTACTATTTTGGATTAAGAAAATGTTTTTTATAGCCAAAAAGTGAAGATAAAAATATATTCTCAAAAAATTAGCTCAAAAGGGGTTCTTTGAAATTAAACTGTGAGGTATCTGGGTGTAACAAGAATCTATAAAGAAGCTCATTTCTTTTAAAGAACATTTTCATTTATGCAGTATCTTTCATCCCATAGAACACAGAAATTATTTTAGAGGCTTTGGTATCTAATATTTAGAATTTCAGAAGTTCTATTTAAAAAACTGATTTGGCAGATGAGGATTGTACCCTCTCCTTCTGTTACCAGTTGCTTGTAAGCTCTTGAAACTATCTGTCTTGGTCTGAAACTTTGCCTAGTCTGCCTTAAACAACTGGTCTCTTTCACTGATTTTTAGATTGTTTCACTCTTTCTGTTATGTCTGTGCCTCCACAGATTCACTGCTAGCCCAGAGATACCCAAACTATTCTGGTATGTAAAATGGCATGATGTGTAGCAGTGCTATGCTCACCACAGTTTTTCCTGGCTATATGCCCTGGTTCTTGCTCCGTAAGCGTGTAACCTTCACTGCAGACCTCTTTGTCTTGCTCAGGTTCTCTGCTGGGTAAGGACATTTAGTTGAGTTTATAGATTGGATGGTAACTCTGTGATGAATCAGGCAGAACCTCCCCAGTCTTGGTAGGGTAGTGTCTGTCTGGATCTTTTGCTCCAGGACATGACCATTATTCTGTGAACCTGAATTAATCTAAAGCTTTAAAAAAAAAAAAAAAATCAGAATTACGACTAAAGGGAAACAGGCAATCCAGTATGGCTGAATAATTTCAGTACTCAAATTTGGATGTTCATTACACTCCCTGCTTTCTTGACAGAGCCTATCATCTTCACACCACTACATACTGCCACACTACTGGGCTGAAAAGTTAGCCAAAATTCAGGACCCTGATGGGGTGTTTCCATTAGGATCAGGAATGGGGAAACTGAGACAGGTAGTCTCCAGACCTATTTACAGAAAAATGAGTCAAGGTTCTGTTTTCTTGAAGATAACCAGCAATAGGTAAATTCTTCAGTTAGAAACTGCTCAATCCATTACCCTGGCAAGTTTTATGTTCAGGAACCTCTGTCCCTCTTCTCAGGTTCACATTTGCAATTATTTTGCCTCCAGTTTAAGTACATTCTGTGCCTATTCTGAACGTTTTGCCATTAGAAGCTACTTTGACTTGCTGCTGAAGGTGATTGATAGCCAGAGGTAGTAAATCCTGCCCTAGGCCCAGGGAAAAGCAGGACATCACCTCCATTTCCTTCACCTGCCTCAACATGCACATGCAATGAGTGTGGATACAGTACTTTTACCCAGAGTGCTGGCAGCTGGAACACATTTGGTCCTTTACAGGAAAAAATAAGAAAAGAAAAATATCCTCAAACAACTCAAATGTGCTATCTCAGTCTGTGGTAGGGCAGCAGAAAACTACAGAGATTGACAGTACTGTTTTCCTTCTTATCCTCACTGCTTGGTTACCAACTGAGTAGGCATTGATACCATTGAGAGGAATTGGACATTATGTGTCAGTGGACTCAAAAGTCTGAGCTGCAAAAGGAGTGGGTATCTGCAAAATAAACAACATTTCCAGCCCTGTGTTATTTGTTGTACACACATGAGCAATGAAGGGAGTTATTTTCAAACCTGGTTTGGTAGAAGGCCAAAGGACAAAAGGAATATGCTGCATGAGGAAGAAAAATCAGATCTACCAGAGTTGTCCTCACTTTAGTTTGTTTCCTGGAACTAACTCTACCTCTTTCGGTAGAACTTAAATGACAAAGTCTGAATGACATTTACCTAGACTTTGCCCGTTCCTTGTTAGGAGGTTCTTTTCCTTCTCTTTCACCTCTTCTCTATGGAGCTCAGAAACATAGTATCTTGCACAGTTGCAACTGTGCAGTGTTTGCCCCCCTCGAAAGAATGATACGAGGCTCCCTACAGAAGGAGTCAGTCTCAGCAGCTGCTCCAGAATTTTTGGCCTGAATTCTTGAGGAAACAAGGCCCACAAGAGATGACACTCTCTTTATACAAGTCTTTGTGAGCCAAGGATTCTCCTCTGTTTAGGCTCTCCTGTATCTCACACAACACAAATTTCAGCTGAACCTTTTCCCACAGCACAGATGTTCCTAGTATTTTTCTCTTATTTTCTGATGTCTGATAAGGGCTGAGCTGAAAGCATAACCTCAGCACGATTCAGTTAAACAGTTACTCATAAAGTATACCAGGAAACCAGGCTTCACTAGGTCCAGCGCTCACTGAAATACTTCTTGTTCCACCGAGTCACTCCAGTATCTCTGGCAGGGATGTGGCACTGCTTCTCAGCCCACCCTTCCACCTGGTGCCTGAAAGTCCTTCAATAACAGACTGTAGGTATTTCTTTCCCTGAGTTTCCCAGGAAGTGTGGCCTGCCCTTTCCTCACAGGTACTTGATCTACCAACATAATGGGATTGTAGCATTTGTTCCTCTTTAAAAACTTGGACTGACAGAAATGCACTTTTTATTCAAGACTTCTAAGGGGAGCTTGTGCTCAGCCACACCTCAGCCAGCAGAGCTGAAACCTCTGGCCAAGAGGCTGGCATAAGGCACTGTGGGACTGTTATTGCAGAACTGTTAAACGTAACAAGAGCAAAGGCATGTCTATACTGGGTGTGGAGTTACTCAGCCCACACAGAGCTGTGGACTTGCTGCCTCATATGTGGAGGCGTACTGGGGTCCTTTCTAAGGAAAGATCTGAAGCACAGATTTTGGTTTTTGCAAGTGTACACACAGACTGATGACTATACCAAAATCACAACCTTCCCCTTAAATAAAATGTCCCAAGTAGACAAACTAGATTAAAACATTAATACACATCCTGTTCTTTCTTTAACTGTAAATCTGTTGTAGGATTCTTTCATCAGTAGTTCCGAAAGGCTTGCTAGCACTATACATCCATGCAGCAGCAGCATGGAAGTTACAAGACTACCCTGTGTCAGACAGTTCTGGATCCCAGTTTGCCAAACACCTACTTCATATGTTTACATGGTGCTTTATATATTTTTGACTGACTTTCAACTTCTAGTAACACTGCATTTGCCTAGTACTCTTACGGTTCTTTTTCATCTTCAAGCATTCTGCATACGTTAACTAACATAATCGTCTTAATCCTCTTAATTAATCACTTCAGTACTTCTTGTTATTTTTTTCCCCCTAGAAATGTTAAGGATCAAGCTGAAGAGTTGCTGCTACAGCATTAACTCCATGGCTTGAAGAAATCAGCACAAACCTCACCAACATGCATGTAAAACACTTGATTCTACTGCAGAAACATTTGAGGTTTTGCATGAAAGCAGTGGAAATTTACAATACACTGAAAAGAAATTTGATAAGACTTTCTTACTGCATACAAAATAATGAAAGAGTTTTTGAGAAAAGGTTGTCATTGCAAAGGAGTTAGAGGAATTAAAAAAAAAAATCTCTAAGAAAAAGCCTAATACCTATGAAACACTGGGGACATATGCGCACATACATTCAAGGACTTCTTTTAAAAGATCACTGTTGTATGTGCATCATCTTACACGTCGTAAGTGTAAGATCACATCACAATACGTCAGTATTGAAAAGCACTGCATATTGAAGAAATAGGTTCATTCTCTAACATAATACATAAGACATTTTCTTCAGAGGTAACAAAGATGAACATGGAGTTAAAAAGAGAGAAAGGACTGGTTAATCAGGACAGGCAAAGTTACCAGTTTTTCTGAAATTATACCTTGAGCTCAGACAAAATGGATTAATCTTTTAAAAACAAACAGGAGGTTTGATGCGGGAGACTTCTTTGAGGAGAAAAGGATTTTCAGAGAAGTCACGTGCTTGGGGAGGAAATGAAACAAAGATAATTCTCAGGAAAGTTTGAAAGCTGAGAAAAGAAAACCTGCCTATTCTAATAATGTTAAGTGCTGTCAGTGGGAATGTTAATTTTCTTTTGGTTATAAAATTTGGATCAGACTGGAAAATGAAGTGCTTGAATTTTAAGGACTGAGTCAATCTTTAGAATATTTTCTGCAATTATGCTCTCCCTATAATTCTTTCTTGAACTTTATCCTGAGTAATCTTCACAGGCATGCATTGCATTCTAAGTCATTAAGTGTTTTTTTCCACCTTGTTTTGAATGGACCAAGGACCTGCTCCAATAGAGCAACTGCTGTACTCTAAATCAGTAGTTCTCAAACTATTGTTTGCAGTCATCCACAGAGAGCTGGCTTGTCACATGGTGCTGGCTGTAACCTTGTAAACAGAAATAAAAGACACTAAAAAGATGTATTAAATACTTTCCCATGACACAGTCTCAGCAAATAAAACTGAAGTGACCATGCAGTGCTCTAAGAGAACTGGGAGTGTTCTTTGACAAATCTTGTGTACTGGATGTGATTTTGTGTACTTCTAAACATTCAGAAGCCTTCCACTGCTTCCCTGGAGTATCAGAACTACTTACCACAGAGAAATCTGTTATGAGAATAACAGTAAAGAGAAATGAAACCAAAGAGAGGAAGGCAAAATAAAAACAATAAACTTCAGGAAGGTAGATTCCAGTAAACTCAGGGAAATGTTAGTTAAGAATTTATGGCAGGCAAGTTCATGGGGAAGAGGAGTTAGAGACCTGGCAATCCCTCAAAGAAATGGTACTGAGGCACAAGTACAAACTGGCCCAATGCAGAGGAAGGATGGAAAATGTAGAAAGAGACCAATCTGGCTAAGTCATGAGCTTGTTATTAGCCCCAAACACAGGAAGAGAGCACAGAGAAAGTGGAAATTAGGTTAGACAGCTAGGGACAAGTATTTTTCGGAAGACACAAACTCAGGCAAAGATACAAACAGCTGCAATTAGCAAGGAAGACCAAGAGTAACAAGAAAGAAATATATAAGTAATAATTACATTAGTAACAATAAGAAGAGCAAGGATAATAGAGCTTTGCTCCATAGGAGAGATGAAAAATTACAGGGCTTCAGAATTCATTAAAGAGATCATTTCTGAGCAGGACGCTCACACTTAATTGAGTGATAAAACATATGACTTCAGTGTAAAATAAGGAAAGAGCAAGCTAGGCAATTTTTAACTGTTATAAATGAAAGCAGCTTAAAATAATTTTCATATCAGTCTGATCCACTATCAAAATTTACTTAGCAAAATGCCTGATATAACCTCAGGGCATAAGCAGTCCTCTGAGTACTTGTGAAAGAAAACTGAGAGACGAGAAGACTCTACAGAGGGAAAATGCAATACAGAACTTTAATGGGAGAGGAGGCAAAAGGAAAGAAGAATTAGATTTTCAATTACTGGAAAAATCCCACTCACAAATAAACAACTTGCAAACATCGTCAAGAATAATGTTTTAGGTAGTCTTGCGAGGAGCAGGGAGTTGGACTTGATAATCCATATGGGTCCCTTCCAACTCGAGATATTCTGTGATTCTATGATTCTATGAAAACATGTCGAGTCTTTTACTATAAAGTAATAGGACTTGCAACTGAGGATGCAGCAGATAATGCCATGTTTCCAGACACTAGTAAGGCTTTTGACAACTGTCCCATATGACATCCTCATGAACAGCTTAGGGAAGCTTTTTCTTGACTCTCCTAACATAGAGTGGGTGCATAATTTGTTGGAAAATCATACCCAGAGTGTACTTATGTTTAGCTGTCAAAATGGAAGGAAGTGTTGAGTGGTGCCATGATTTTAATGAGGCTCAGCAGGCACACATAAAAGTAGTATATGAAAGCAGGAGTAGTCAACCAACTGTATAAATACTGTACATGGAACAGCTGGCTAAGGAGGAACTAGAGGTAAATCACAAGCTGAACATGACCCAGGATTGGCTTGCTGTTACAGAAGAAGCAAAGCTCAGACTAGGTTATATAAACAGAATATAGACCACAAAACAAGTGAAGTAATCTGTCTAGTCTGAGCAGCACTGATAAAACCACAGGGTATGCAGGACAGAGTATCCAGTTTGGGGCACTGCTCTTCAAGAAAGACTTAGATCCACTGAGCAGACTCTAACAGAGAGCAACAGGATTTTCAGACATCTAGAAAACATAACCTAAATAAAACCTAACCAAAAGAAGACTGAAGAGGAATAGTCAAGATATATAATAGTCAAGAATATAAATGTTAGTGTAAAGAGAAAGAGAATGTTTTTCTCTATACGTGCATGCAACTGTCATCAGCTGATGGACCCATTTTTCTATGCACCTATGCACTGTAATTCCCAAATCTTAGACACATTCCTGCAGTTCCTATCAGGCATTAAAAAAGTGTTGTAGAAGACAAATTGAAGTTGTGTTTATGCTTTCATTACTGTAATGAAAATTTCATACTATATACCACTCATACCTTTATACTCAGCTCCAACTCAGGACTGTCATGTTCCTCAGCCCAAGCGAACTGTAATATACTATAATATACAAATATTGCTCCCAAATTCTTCATATATATTTAATGTTTCTTCACTTTCCTTTTAAGGCAACACATCAACCAAAACTTAGTAATGCTCTTCTTCCTAGCTTCCTTTCATGTTCCTCTCCCCCACACAGTAGCCACCAAAAATACCAGCTAGGTACCTGTAATAACCTCTCTTACACATACTTGGAAAGCTCTCTTGAAACGTCTCAGAAAAAAATAAGAGTGCTGGTTTCCTGATCAGTCTGCAAGATCCGCTTTCACAATTAAGCTTGTGCAACTAAAACAGAACTGAAAAATGGGGAAAATTCACAGCAGACCAACTATGAAAATTCTCATGCTTAAATTTCACCTTGGAATGTGACTGATTGTGATAATGGAAAATTTGTGGCTATCTCAATTTATAGTTTTTATCCACTGGCTAAAGACACTGAATACTCAGTTTTCATGCAAATATAAAGCACTTCACAGTACAAGATGAGCTGCTTTTACAACATACTTTTCTTTAGTTCTTCTCAAGCTGTTTCACAAGGCATTAAAACAACTCCAACAAAACACCTAGTCAAGTAGCTCACCTGTGCAAAACAAAACACATCTTAAGATTGAAGGCCAAGCCCCCTTTTCAGGGGGCATCTCAGTGTGCAAATCCCATTGAATCTCTTGTTAGGAATAATTCTTAGTGCTGGTTGGGTTTTTTTTTCCCACGAGGGAATGAGAGACAAATCCAGATCTGAGAGACATCACTCTTGCAACCATGAGAGCTGAATTACTTTAGTTTCCAAAACAGGTAGGCTGACAAAGACGCAGTCATCGATACATCACACAGTGGAGGCACAGAAAGAATTCTCGGAAAGAAACTGAGATTAATTACTGCTTCAAAATACTATGGTCAGAAATGGTTCATATTTCATAAAGTCAGCAAGAAAATTAATACAGAATAACTCATACTATGTTTTGCCTACTCAGGCTAAAATCTTTCCTCCTTAAAAAGCCAATCCTAGAATCTGAAATGGATTTGGAAACTGCTTAGAAGAATTTATTTTTTTTTTTTTTTAATTTTTACTCATTTATTGTCCTGATAAGAAACCAAGATTCTCAGCTCTCCTCTGCTACTGCATTTTGAAGGGTCAGTTAACAGATATCCAACCAGGTGCTACAGAAGAATTTGAGATTTAAAATATTATATAAACTATTACTTCTTCTACTGTCACCAGCAGATAGTAAAAATTCAGCCTCTCACAAATATATGAGTGTAAGAGCACATATAAGGGCAGGTACATGAGTGCAATCATACAGGTGCAAGAGCACGACAGAGCCCCGTTTATTGCATGAGTGCATATTCTTGTGTTCTTGAGGGCAAGGGGCTTTAAATACTTACAGACAATGCCTAAACAACAAGCTAATGGATTAGATGCAGTAGTTCCATATTTAAGAAACAGCTATGAAAACTTGGCTAACATTGCAAAAATCAAGCACTGAAGAATTAGGAAATCCCACCTGCAACCTTAGCTTTTACAAGTTCACAGTATTTTCACACTTAATATCCTCACAGATATCCTGCTCCAACAAATGGCACGTTCCTGACCCCAAAAATTTCTGAGCTTTTGTAATACGATATGAGGAAAAGACATCTTCTAGCATCAATTTGGGAACAGCTAAGCTGACACTCCTACAAGAAATACCAGCCCAATACACTTAAAAGTTGGGAAAAATTCTGAGCATTGAAAAAGAAGATTTTATAAAATTTTAACAGATATGTGAGGTACCTTTGTTAATAACAATTATGTAACACACACACAGCTGCAGGCACAGATGACATCATACACAACTTTTCCAGATTGGCAGTAGCAGAGAAACTTTTTGGCATTCTGGCAGTTACAATACTACTAAAATAGGCAAAGGTATAATTTGTAATTTAAAAAATATCCATGAAGTATCCCTAACATAAACTTGTTCTGTAGGTAACATCCTGGCAACTTGATTTTTGTGGTGGCACTTAAATTCTGATTGGATATGATATAATCCAGTTTCTTCAATTTAGATTAGTGGTACTTTTATCAGGCAGTGGTCTGCGTAATGCAGTGTTCACATTTTTTGGGGAGTGACTGTACTATATTTTCTTCTTCATTTCAATGTGTTTCCTTTCGCAGAGTGCTGTTCTCTCTCTCATGGTGAATCACTTGCAAGTACCCTAGCAATACTACATCTTGCAACTAATCTGAAAGCTACGGTCTCTCCCTTGTTTTGGGGGTCTCTAATTTGCATTTGGTGCAAAAGTGATGACAGTTGCTGTATGCTCAACTGATTTTTTTAAGGACACGCTTACTGATTGCCTAAGAAAAGGGTAAAAACATATACCTGCTACTAAGCAGGTCCTGATAGAATAAGATCTTGTTCTCCTTCAGACATGCGAACAAGGTGTAGCCATTTCTAGTCAACAGTAATTGAAGAGAATTGCAGGGCTCATTTGAAGTTTAAGCCAGGAGGATCACAGTAACAGCACTAGTTCCAGTGTGCTGGTCATGTTTCTTGTCCTCACTGTGACCCGGCAGGGCTCCTACTCCCTGTCTCAGCATCAATGCAGGCAGTCCCCTGAGGAGGGACACTCCCTAATCCACCTTCAGGAGGCTAGAAGGATTAAACAATAGATGTAAGATTTATTTACAGGTAACTGGGATGCTGCAGTGGTACATTTTTGTGCCACATGGTTCAAAAGGTCTTACAAAACACCAGATGATAAGGCTGGCAATGAAAGGAGGCAATCTAAGTAATTTATCTAAAAAGGAAGGAAATAGGTTTTTTGAGGTCGAATCACAGTTCCTGCGAAACCAATTGATTTAGTGAGACCCACTATTCACTCTGGTAAGGTAACTTCAGTTGTTTGTACAGGTAGCTCTAGTGTGCATTTACAAATTGAATAAGTACAACTGAAGTTCATATTCTATTATTTAGAATTTCCCCTTCTTGATTGATGAATGAATACACACACTATTGCTTTAGACCACAAGTCTTACTTTACCCACTAAGCACATTTCTGAGGAAAAGAAACACTTACTTTTATCAATAGAATTCATATATACTAATATTTCTCTTCAACTGTACTCATAACACCACAACATGCACAGAAAGTCTCTGAGCTGAAAAGAACTGAGTGGTGGTAGAGAGCACATTTGCCTGCTCTTTCCATCCTCCTGGCTTTCATCTATGACCACTGCTGGAGACAAGAGTTTGATGGACACTTTTGGTGTGGCACAGAATGGCCATTCGCATATTCTGATGTGGCGATCCTTCCTGTTCAGGAACAAAGAATGACTGATGTGATTAGGTGCAGTTTAGCAGATGGAAACTGCACTGCAATATGCTAATCTTTGATTCAGCTCAGACATTTGATGTTGCCTTAGCTGTGTTAACTTACACTACTCTCAAATCCTGGTCTGTAAAAATCCAGATTATGTTATCTGGGAGGCTTAAATTAATTCATGACATTATCATAAAAACAGAAGTCCAGCTCGTGGTTGCTTCTACTGTAATTCCACGTGTCAAACCTAACTTGCTATAGGAACATGAGTTTATGTCTGCCTGCACAACTTAGAAGTAAAAGCATCTGTACTACACAGAGGAGTGTTGATTTATTGTATCTGCTCCTTGCAGTGTCATTTTAGCAATGTACTTTTGCTGCACAGCTGAGCATAAGGTAGAAAAATAGCTATCATTAAAGAAGGGAGAATTACAAACTAATCCTAAGTAAAAAGATCTGAAAAGTTGCCAAACACATGGCTTACATACCGCCTTTTTCTAAAGAAACTTCTGAGGTATTTGCTCCATTCATCTACAAAGCCACTGGAATAAAGTTAAGATGCATCTGTAGACATACAAAGTTATCTGCAATAACATATTAAAGGCGGTTCAAATCAGAGATGTTTAATAAAAGTAAATTAAAGAGCATAACATTGGAAACAGAAGACTATTGGAAGTTTCAGAAAGGTAAGTATTGTGAAAGGAATATAGTCACAATGCCTGGATTACTGGTGAGTTTAGGAAAATATTTTCCAGTGCAAAAGGAGCATAGTGTTCCATCTCCTGACTAGCATGCCTAAAACTTCCAGTCCACGCGCAGTAAGAGGAAATATCTGAAGGGCCCTACAGTAGCACAGATCCTCCATCTTTGTCTTGCATCACTAGTGTGACTTCTACCATTTGTTTGAATGATGTACTTGAATTGCTTTTATTGCAAGCATTTGCTGCCCCCAAGAGTTGACAGCTCAGTTCCCATGGTGCTGCATACTTTCTTAAAAGACGTTTCATACATACATTATCAGGTTTCTGTAGTTGCTATGGTAATGAAAGTACTTGTCTTTTACAAAACTGCAGAGTGAAAAACAGGGATATAAAACACAGAGACTAAACAACAGAATTTTAAGTTAATTTCTGAGGGGGTTTTAGCTAATTTGGTAACTGATATATCTGTGGACAGTAGTTTCTTTCTATTTAACATGAAACTGAAGTAATATAATGAAAATAACCCCTTCACATAGACAATAGAAGTTCTGTCTATTTGATTTGTGCTTTATTTGCACAAATGCACACTTGAATGTGTACATTTGTTAAAAATGTGTCAATAACATCAGAAAACAAGTATCTCATTATTTCTGCATTTTCCTGTACAATATACTCATTCCATTACTTTCTAATGCATAGCTTTATTAGTGGTTTTACTGAACAATGGCAATGCGGCTATTTGTGTCCAAAGCTACAATAGAAAGCAATCCCTGCACTATAAAACTAGTATTTTGAAGCTTAAATGCCACACCCAATCTCATGTAAAGAGGGGAGCACAGTGCCCCTCACCAAAGGTTACTAACCTACCGAGGAAGAGAACCAACTGGGACACTGTATTTTGCAAGAAATCCAAATATCAAAGGCAGAAAGGAAACAAAGGACAGGGACACTGACAAAACCAAAGTATAAACACAAAATAACAAAACAAGATCTATTTGGGGAAAATAAAAGCTAGTCCACTGTGGAAGTGATTCAGCATCTCACACACATACATTGTTATATACCTTCTATACAAACACACAGAAACACATGTAAACATAGTCCTATACACAGAAAGTATAATGCAGCATATACCTAAACAGGAATGAGAAAAAGTGGCAACACAGCCGAATCAGATAACAGATAGGAAATGAGCTATGAATGTGCGAAGAGATATGGCTAAAAACCCAATACTTTTTGAAGTGTTTATACCCAAAGCTGACATTAAGCAAAAAAGGACTATCTACACTCTGTACAGTTCTATTGCAACCATGCCTGTAATACTGGATTCACCACATTTGTCAGAGTAGCACATTAAATCCTTTTCAACTGCTGGAAACAGCTTTTTCCAACTGTCAAGCTCCTAGAAATGTTTCCAATTATCTAGAAATACATCACCTTACACTGCATACTGTCACATTTCTATTACTCCAGTCTCAAGGCCATTCAAATCTTTCTGTATGAACTTAATTAACTTCAGGTGCCTCCCAGTCTTATGGCAGCACATACAGGCATTATAGAGGTTCTTGCCTTGAGTCTATGGTCTGAAATTATTATGTGAAAGAGAAAAGAAATTATATGAGAAACTAGGTGAAAACCAAGGCCACTGAGGCTATATGAGTTAACTATAGCATCATACAGCATATCTGTAACTAAGCCAAGACATGATCCCAGATCACCAGGGTCTCAGGCCAATGCCTAAACTGCAAAACAGTGCTTTATGGGTGGGAATAATGCTAAGCCAACCAGTCCCTAACACCATCCCTGACACGACAAACTTAGTATTTTTTTCTACCTCTTAATGATATCAATGGTAACAATTTTATTTGCAATAAATGTTTGTCACATAAGCATTATCTTGCATTGTTTACATATCACAAATATTTTTCTGTTTGTTCAATTAATAATGGGAATGTTGCTCACTTAGTAGCTACTGTAGTAGTTCTAGAAATTATTTAGCACATACTGTTAAAATCCTGTCTGACAACAAGAATTATTACTTTCCTTGTGTGTTTTTCTCTGTCATTTATTAATAGAATATCTAAGTTGTTCATTCTTGTTAATTTAAGTTTTATGACACTCATGTGAAATGAACGGGGCATGTATCACTTTACAGATACAATAAACTGGTTGAGTAGACACTTACTAATTCCAGGCAATTACTCTGAGGCGTGCATTGTTTCCTAGGCTTCCCCTGAAAGCAAATGAGAAACAACAAACAAACAACAAAAAGCCCCCAAGTTTCATCATGGGGTTTCCCTTAATTTTTTTTTCTTTCCTCTTTTTTTTTGTTAGTTTGTCCTTGTTCATTCTTTTATCTTTTTTAAGCCAAGAGAACAAGAATTTTAGACTTATGGCACAGCAACTGTGCTAAAGAGTAGCTCACATCATTAGCAGTTGCTGTCCTTAATAAGGCCCTGAGAGGTACCAAGACAAACTGCTGCTTGGCCAGATGAATAGATACTTGTTGAGAGAGGAACAGTGAAACACAGAAAACCTGGACATGAATGTTCTTTAATGTACTCTCTTTCACATCTTCTCTCCATACTTCATTATGCTAAACGGTGCTAACTGAATGCTATGAAGAAAGTGCCATGTATTCACACCCACAGGTCTTCCAAAAATTGTTAATCAATCTATATTGCATCCACCCTTTGGAGGGAAACAGCTCTAAAGATATACTGGTATCTTCTTAATTTCAGTCCCATTTCCCTTGCCTACCCAGTCTACCACAAATTGAATGGAGTTATCTTTTGTTCTTCCCTTTTCATTTTCTCCATGTTTTGACTTATAGTCCCTAAGTATACAGTGATAAAAACAAAAAAGTAAATTCATCCTCTTGATTTACCATTCACTTTACCATTACCAGCAAAATTCCTAAGTATCAGTCAAATCCCATTGCCTTTTCAGACCTTATCACTTGCCTTTTTGTTCCAGTCAAACCCATCTTGCTTCCATACTAAATCTTGTCATATTTCTCTCCCTTGACCTGCAGCCCATGTCCCCACCATTACCCGTACCTTTGATCAGCCATTTTTAGACATCCATCAATTCCCTCTCTGAACTCAGTTCCACAAAATACACTGAAAAAACTGCCATGAAAAGGGAGACTTTCTCAATGACTGCACTTTATTCTCCTCCCCTCTGTGCTATGGGTGACATCCTCCTTCCACTTACTCCATGTTGGAACTGGCACTTGTTGGACCCCTTGAATAGTCACTTTAGTCTCCTAATGTTGCTTAAGACAAACCAAGTAGAAAAAGCTGGGTAGGTTTCTGCTGAATGTAGTCCACTAAGGCAGCTAAGACTAGCATTATCAATGTCAAGGCAAGGAATAGGATAACATACCAAATGCAAGAAGGGGAAGGGGAGGAGCAGGAAGGGAGTGCCGATTAAGGGATGTGGCACAAATGATCTCTGTCTTGGTTTGCTCACTCTTGTAAGGAACTGCAGCCTAAGTATTGTTTGTATCTGTCTACCTCAGCATTTTCCATCCTCATTTCTTATCAGTTTTCTGCCCATAATGCTGTATCATGTGTGTCCCATACCCCCAATTCAGTACTCCATTCCCGTTGCCCATCTGGACCTTGCAAGTCAACACTGAGCTCCCTGTACTGCCCCTGATTCAATCCTTGTCTCCACTGCACTCCAGCCAGGTGTCTCCTGCCCCTGCACTGTCTGCACAACTAAGTGTAGGAGACATCCCGCTGCTCCTAGTATTTGCTTGCCTGGAACTGAGCTGGCCCACCAGCAGCTGGGAGTAACTATGCTGAGAGAGGTTTTGTGCCTTGGCTACTACACAGCATGCACAGCTGTGTTTTCGGAGTGACGTGTACAGGCTGGCCAGGATCAAGAACTGAGAGAGGCTGTCTCCATCAATCTTCACATTAAGGTGCTGAACTCTTAAGAAGTCTTGGAGCATGTTCCAAGTGAGATAATTCAAAGAGTAACTTGGCTATGTGTGGGTGGAGCTCCATGGGAATAGCTATAAGCACACTCAGCCAAACTGAAAATACCATAGTAAAGAGATGGCAGGGATTTTCGAAGAAAAGGTTGATAGATACCTTTTTAGTTTGAAAGAGAAAAGGTTTCTTCCATCTGAATGGAAGCATTACATAGAAAAACATTATTCCAAATATTAAGTTTATAACAGACATTCAGTCTGAAATGTGAGTAAAAGCTTGAAAAAGTTATAAGCAACCAAAGGTAGATTCTTAAGAAAAATGTCAGTCAGCTTTCATAAAAGCAAGTGCTACCAGCCCTACCTATAATTATTGTTGTATACATTACAGCTACAGGGTTGTGTGTTTTCCTACAAGTTTATACAAGTTACAGCCTATTTCTTGGAAATGGAAATGGGTTCCAGGTTCAAGGAAATGGGTCTCGCAAAATTATCTGATAGGAGAAAATAATTCCACAAGAATTAGTTTAGGCAGTGCATTCACACAAAGGGAAAAAAAAAAACCAATAACCATGCTGTTTTAAGAAACAGTCAAATTCACAGTAGAAGTCAAGATTATCAGCATTTGTAATGGGACAATATGATGTAAGTCTGTGCAGACAAACAGGGAGTTTTCATAATTATGAAATTATGAAGGGCCTGAAATGCAAGGACAAGAACTGTGGATGATGGGCAGAAGTTAGCTAATGATGTTACTCCAAAAGGTAAGTAATGCGGTCTGACAGTGAACTAGAAAGATTTCATTAATTACTTTGAATGTAATGTAATCCTCTAAAGGGTTATAGTGTATGTACTCAAAAGGCTTGTTTTACTACTAAAGAGATCTAGCTTAAAGTAATTTATATAGCATACTAAGAGAGCAAGAATTTTACATTTAGACCTCCTTAAAACCTTCCAATTCTTCCTCCAATTTTTAATGGCCGACCTTCAATATGATCTGGAAAACCAGCCTAGCTATGTGAAAGGTTACCTCTCTTTTGGCCTTGTTGCTAATAAAGTTTGTTCATCCTTACAGGTCAAGTTTATGGAAAGTAGACACCAATGACAGTATCTTTTGTATAGGCATAAATGAAGGGAGGATTCCACTGACAGATCTCTAAAGCTTTGGATGACACGAGTGAAAGCAAAGTAAGGTAAGCCCAATACTGAGTGATTTTGAAAATCTTTGACAAATTGTTTTCACTCCTGGATTTTTTTTCCTTTACCAATCTGGCACAGCTTTACACCAGCGTGGCATAAAGTCAGTCTGTGGAACTGAGTGAATAACTGATCCTTCAGTTCACTGGAAAAACAGAAAAGAGACCATTTTGGATGGATCAAAATCATTTGTTGACTAAAATAAAACACTACCCCTTACTTTCAGGTGTTTTCCCTTTTTTCAATTAAATGTAGAAAAGTGAGACATTTCAAAACAATAACAAAAATACAAAATACACTTATAAAAATCTGTATTTTGTTTTCAAAATCGCTGAAATTACTTGCTGAGTTGGATAAGTTTCACCTGAGATTACTTTTTCAGATGGCACTTTATTTTCTAATTTTTCCCACCTCTGTGGGAAAAACCTCACTTATGTTTTTAAGCCTTGGTTAAGCCGATTGATTGTGATTTGAAAATTTACAGATTTAAATGAATTCTACTTGGAAAAATGTTAAGCAGTAATTTCGTTTGCAGCTTTAAGAATTTTGTTCACCTGCAAGCAGTGATAAATGTAGTAGATGCAGTCCAAAACAGCAAAAGAAAACAAGAAAATCCCCAAATATATCAAATTACTGTTAAAACTTCTGTTACATTGATTACCTTGGTTCTGTGTATCTCTAGAGAAATATATAATGAATGAAGCTTACAAAAATCAATAGCAGTAGGCATTGGTTCTGAAAAGTAGCCAGCAATATATGGCTGAACTAGATTTTTTTTGTGACAAGAACAAAAGCTGTATGCTTGTAATGCTGTTGGTCATGAACTTGATCAAAACATAAAATGTGATCTAAGCTAACCCAATCTTTTTCCTGTGAAAGTGACTCAAGTATTGATGTGCACTACACTCCATTAACAGAGAAAATACTATTATCCATTGTGCCCATGGTATAAACACTGTCCAGATTCTTTTGAATTCCTATTGAAAAAAAACCATGATGGAATGAGACACTTCTAATGTTGCTGGGTTTTTTTATTTTTTTAAACAGAATTTATAAGAAGTCTCATTTTGTTGAATGTGGTAAGATCAAACTACATGAAGCAATTCCTTGCTCACAAGTCCAAGATTGTCTTTCCAGCCAGCATGCAGAAAAAAATCTCTCATGCTCTCTACTTGCTTGTATGCGTATGTTTTCAACATCCCTCTGCTCTTTAGGTATTTTTAATACATACACACACCTTCGTCCTCACCTTCCCTTTCATAGATATTGTACAAGACACAGCACATACCCAAAGTCTCAGATAGTGATCTACAAACAACTTAGCCTTTAGATACTAAAAGGGCTTTAGATATTCAGTCATCATCCTTCACCTGCCCAATAAATAGCTCACATGGCAAAGCTTAGCATCACTGAGAAACAGCAAGGGAAGCTGGAGTCCATATCATATGTTAGCAGCATTTATGCTTCAAAAATTTCTGGCAAACTTTTCTTTACTAATTGGGTAAACCAGAGTGGCCTTTTCACAGATTAATCCAAATCATTCCACAGGTTTTGTATTTGGATGATGTCTCACTGTTTTAGCCATCAATCACAGAACAATAAATGTACTTGTTTCCACATTTTGACTGAGTGGGCGGCAGCCAACATACCTATTGGCTTGAGGAACGTCTGAAACTTCCCTAGATCAAAGATACATTTACTAGCAACCATTCAACATCTAGCTTATTATATTTTTTCATTAATGAGATACAAGCAAAATCCCATCTGCATGTATGCCTGTGTTGGAAAAGATAAAAGTCACAGGAAATACCTGACAGAAATGCAGACTCAAACTGATCTAAGTAATTAAATTGCTTGCCTGGCTAAAAGAACTTGCTGCGAGACAGGGAGACACAGAGGGGCACAGAACACCTGCGGAGAAAACGAGTGACCACTGAAACAGAAGCACCAATCTGTTCAAGTCTGAGACGAAACTGACGCTTGAGACTGAACTGACATCATGGAGATGACATGGGCTCAGAAACCACAGCACATTCACCCACAGCACGTTGGCTAATGTTAACAAGTGCCACAACTGGCCTGTTGTGCAGCATCCATAGAGCAGCCCGGAGGAGAAGCTGGGCTGGTCAGCATAACGGTTTCTCACATGCTCTCCCTGTCCTTCAGCAGGGCACAGTGTGATCCATAAGAGAAGTCCAGGCAGGCCAGCGCAGTGGTCCCTGCTGGCAGTGCACACAAAGGGGACGGGGCTGCAGTGTCCCCTCACTGCCATTAGCCCTCAAGTGCTTTGGGAGCCTTTCAGAGGTCTCTGCTGAGCCCACCCACCAACTGCAGGCAGGGTGGGGAATGCCTGGTTCTGATTGGCTCAAATTCCCGTGTTGCCTGCTGATTGGCAGTTGCCATGCTCACAGGCTGCCCTTCTGGAAGGTTCTCCACATGTCGGCAAGGATTCATCTGAGGACAGACTGGTTAGAGGTGATTTGAGTGATTGCGGGGAGTCCGGGATTTGTACCATTTTGCTCACAGGCTTCATTTAAGGAGCATGGACTCTCTGTGACATGGAGGGGACATTCATGGTTTTGGGTTACCTTAGCAAGTTACTGCCTGTTGTCGACCCGTGGTGACTGACTGCTACATTTCAAACTGGTTTATAACTGGTTTAGGAATATTTATCACAATTTAAAAAGCAGAATAACTGCATTAAGGTTTGCATTATATTATGGATGAGGTGGCCTGAGATCCACCTGAACACACATCCATATGAACATTTTTTCCCATATTTGTTTCATATTCAATAATGCCATTACAGTTTTTAGGTAACATTCAGTATTTAATATATATTATGAACAGTCTTATTTTCAGCTGTAGAAAATAAAACATACAAACAGAGTCTGAACTGTATCCATGCTTTTCAATTTCTGTATTACTGTATAACATATTAAAATCTTTCAAAGCAAGCTACAAATAACGGGTAATAAATTGCGCTTCCTGCTGTAGGAAGGTGAACAGAAAGCTCTCGGACCAAGACTCAAAGCCAGACACTGTACTTCCTGTCTTTTAGATCTTCTAACATGTAAATCGACCATTACAAAGAGGATTAACTACTAGAAGTGTACAACTGAAGCCCAACATTCAACCCTCCCCTTTATTCACCGCCAGAGCAGACCAGGTGTCCAGAATCCTAATGCTCGGCTTTGCAGTTGGGGTTTATATGATCTGCATACTAAGCACAAGTCACCATTGTTTTCTGGCTTTAATTTATTGGTGGCCTTAACAACTGGCTATTTTACTGCTAATTGTACTTTAAATTGCTAGTACAAAATCAAACAGCCATTGGGACTCTAAACACGCACTTCCATGAAGTACGGTTATTTTTAAAAACTGTTTATTTTAAGTTTATGTTGGACTTATGCTCAGAACCTTCAGGCTTTCTCACAGAAAATTACCTTGTGGTGTTTCAGTTATATTAATGGCTTAAGCTTGTCATTATTTTCTTAGCAAAACTGTATAATATGTACTAGAAATGGGATGATGGTGTACGAAAGCATTTTCAAAAGTTGCAATAATTGAATCACAGGTCTATCTGTGTCATTGCAAAATGAAGCCTCGGGCATTTGAGAATTTCCCCTCTTAGCACTTGTCGTGGTTTAGCCCCAGTCAGCAACCAAGCACCACACAGCCACTCACTCCTCCCCAGTGGGATGGGGGAGAGAATCTGAAGAGCAAAAGTAAGAAAACTTATGGGTTGAGATAAGAACAGTTTAATAATTGAAATAAAATAAAATAAAATAAAATAAAATAAAATAAAATAAAATAAAATAAAAATACTAATAATAAAAATTATAATGAAAACAACAAGAGAGAGAGGAACAAAACCCAAGAAAAACCAAGTGATGCAACTGCTCACCACCTGGTGACTGATGCCCAGCCTGTCCCTGAGCAGCAATTGCTAGTCCTTGGCCAACTCCCCCCAGTTTCTATACTGAGCATGACGTGTGGTGTGGAATAGCCCTTTGGCCAGTTGGGGTCAGCTGTCCTGGCTGTGTCCCCTCCCAGCTTCTTGTGCTCCTGGCAGAACATGGGAAGCTGAGAAGTCCTTGACTAGTGTAAGCACTACTTAGCAACAACTAAAACATCAGTGTGCCTTCAACATTATTCTCATACTAAAATCCAAAATACAGCACTATATCAGCTACTAGAAAGAAAATTAACTGTATCCCAGCCAAAACCAGGACACACTTCTTGCAAAAACAGGCCCAAGTATTCCGACAAATTCCATTTTGGAAAATCTGTCTTATTTACCAAAAGTCACCACATGGCTTCAGTTTGTAGTTGAAAGTATATCTTGTCCTGGTGGCTGTGGGGCAGAGCTGAGGGCTGGCAGGGAACATGGGGTCCACCATGCCTGACCGCAGATCTGGATGTTATTCTGGTACAGTCTAGTCCATATCTTCTTAGAAGTAATTTCCACTTGGAGAAAGTGAATTTAAACTACATGGCTGGCCAAATATTTTGGGATCTGTCTTCCTGAAAGACACCATGAAATAATAATAGCTAGCTTCTCTCCCTGGAGCTCAGAGCATTCTACAGATGTAGAAGGAGACGTCTCTTCGTAGCCCATTTTTGTAGGTGAAAAAACCCTCAGGTTTAAAGATTGTAAGTAACGTATCTTGGGTCACACTAAGCACCCCTTGCAAAGCTGGAGGCAGACACTCACTCTCTCATCCCTATCCTGTACTCTGATAACAATACCATAATTTTTCAGTAAAAACTGAGGGTCATCTTGACCTCCACAAATTGCAGGGGTTGGCACATAACTCAGAAACAAGATCCACTCTACAGAGTGCAAGACTGCATGCCTACTCTTCCAGGGCCCAGCTTCATTTTTCCACTTCAAAATACTGTCCAAGCAGCGTTGATGGAGTTTTTGTACTTCTCTATGTTTACCAGATGTGCGGTTGCCCATGATGAAGGTATAATTTCTAATGTTATGGGACTGCAAGGTCAGAAAAATGTAGTGAGAACTATGGCAGCCATATAGTCAACTCTTGTTTATGTGTGAGTAGTTATTTGGGTTGCTCTGTACTTAACCTTGCCAAGCAAGCTTGAGTCCTTCTGCTGTCAGAATGTCAAACAGTTGTGTTTCCATCTTCTGAAATATGGTCCTCATGTTGCCAGCCACGGAATAGCCTGTGATGCTTCTAACAGCAGGGAAGCTGTTTAAAGTGCTTGGAATAAAAGAATGAACAAAATGAAAATATAAACATAAAATGTAACGCTGAGAAAAAAAATACTAAAACCAAATTGTATCTCAAACTCACATCATAAAAGTAAAATCCCGGTTGCAAGTGCCACTTGTAAAATTATAAGTTCATTACAAAATACTTTAGAAGGATATTTTAATGAAATCCTTAAAAACATTAAACCTGGGTTGAAATGCTGTAAAGATTTGATGTGTTTTAATATGTGATAAGCAGTAGATTTAAAATTCTCTGGGGAATATGTAAGCTCAAGTTTACTCTGCCTTTTAACTCCCAGAACTGAAATCCTCCCCAAATGCATTGGAATCTCTGTAATTTACTTGAATGAACGCACCCACTGCTGAAATGCAGACCTCCTCCTCAGCCCCCCGCCCTGTGAAGAGGCATGCAGTAGTTGTTTCATGCCATGCCATGCCAACTCAGGGAAGAGTGGGATAAAATTGTAGGGTTAGTTCAACAGATAGTAACCAGGCTGGATTTTCTTTTCTTTTTTTTTTTCCTTTTAACCTTGGCAAAGACACAAAAGTAATAACCCTGCTTTTAAGAATAGTGCTGTAAATAAATATTTTCACTATTCAGATGAGGGCAAGAGCTTGATTTCATGCTTCATTCAAGTGATACTAGTGTGCTACAACATTGCTGAGACAATATGTGAGATCATATCTAGCACAGAGAAACTACTAGGAGCTGAAATGCTAATGTGGTAGCAACAGTAGCAACATTTTTTCCAAGCTGTGACGTACAACTATTGAACCTATCAGAATAATTTGAGAGCTGTTTAGATTACAGACTGACATAGGATTTGGTTAGTCTATGTAACACCTACAGCATTTTCTCCAATGAAAAAGGGTTGAGCAGCTGCAAGGTGACACTTTAAACCATGGTATTGGAAAATGAGTGTTACGCTTGAAAAAAGTTATTCATCATTCTTGCTGCTACTCCACTTTCAAAGCAAGAAGAATTAAACCAGCATTATTTATAAACCCTGACAAATGTAAACAGAGTACTGAAACTTTACTGAACTTTAAGTTTTCAAGATTCTTGGTTATTTGTCTTTAGACAAATGTCTTGTGACAGAGGCTTGCCAGGGCTCTTTGTGCACAGTCATTCTGTTGTTGGTATCTAGAGATGAATTAAGTTGTGACCACTAACCTGTGATTCTTTCCCATATGTTTATAGTGTATTGTGTGTAAATAGAAATGAGGAAAAAAGCCTGGAACAGGGATACAGTGATTCAACCTGCTAAGATTGAAAGATACATTTATTTTATGAGTACTTAATTTTAAAGGTCATATCCGCATAACATATCTGTACATCATATGTCAAGAATCGTACCCTTTGTCAGCCTGTTCTACAGATTTGGGAAAAAAGGTTAGATTGTCACTCTGGCAGATATATACATATTTGTATTTTGACAGTGTTGTCACTTTTCCTGTTCTGTGTTCCTGACTTTCACTCTGAAAACATTAGAGGTAACTCAGCTAGTGTTTGGATTTCTTGCTAATAATTCACGTGTCTAAGTTATGTGGAAGAGATTTCTGTCTTTATAATCTAGAGTAATACACATTTATGGGGCACTTCCCATTGGAGGAGAACTAAGTGTGTTTCCATGATTTGTGAGCTGAAGTGAGGAAGACTTTTCACTTTTATTTTGTTGAAGAATAAGGCACAGAAAGACTGTATTTTCAAAACTTTCCCAAATAGCTGTGAATGGTTCATTTTTCAGAAAACTCACTTGAAATATTTATAGTGAGAACCTGATGCTGAGCCTCTATCTTGTTGCTTTGTTTGAGTGGTAACTGTAGACGCCCAGTCCTTTTGAAAATCAAAGACACAGCTCTCTCAATGAAAATTTTGAGCTACGTGGTATCTCAAAAAATACACAGGAGTTCTGTGAAATATTCAGGATCAGAACCTAGCTCTTCTAACTATGATTCCAGGCCCAGAATTCTCCTATACTGCCTGTGTAGTGCTCTCAAAGAGCTTTTAAATTTGCTCTGTGGTGGTCAGCAAGAGGTAAGATGCAATTGATATATGCAGCCCAGCTGTTTAGCAGAAAGAGTCACTCCTTTCCATTATGACCTTGGGATTTTACTGCTGAACAGATTGAGTGAAGGGCCTTTTCATGAAAAGCTGTTTAGTTTAAGGAGTCAAACAAAAGAACAGGAAGTATGTTCTTCTGAATCTATAAATGCACTTTTGAAGTTCTAGTTCTTACCAGTCATTTACTAAAGGATAATCTTTCACATCTCCTTTTTCAAGCCCAGTGATAAAGCCAAGTCTATGAATACAGTAAGTTTAATAGCACATTTGAAAGTAGACTGAAATAACTTTAACAGGAAAGCATCTGGCTCCTATTTATGTTAGTGAGACCCATATGCATGTAGCTTAGGTCAAAATATGCCCCAAGGGATTTATGTGGTTGGGGTTGGTCCATATCTCATTGAAAGAAATAAAGAGATAGTCATTGAGTAAGAGCATTTTACAAAGGAAAATTTACTCTCTAGTTTACCCAACCAACACTGGTAGATTTGGGAATCATACATTCATTCACACATGGAAGACCAAGAAATAGAGAAGAAAGCCCCAAACCATAAACACTGACTCTATCTGTCTCTGTCTATGTAAGTATAAAGAATTATATTAGATACTGTTCATCCAAATAGAACACTAGAGTGAGGAGTAACTTTATATAATTGCTAAACAAATGAGAAATAAATAAAATTAAGGCTGCAGAGAGGAAATCTAAGTTTATTAGGGTCCTGTTGGATACTAAGCTATATACTTATTTGTTTTAGAGCTCTAGCTTCTATTTCAGAACAAACTAAGCTGCTTATAGACATACAAGAACATTACAGTTTAAAAGCTGTGAAATACTCAGTTTCTCCTATTTAAAAGCCTGTACCTCAGAAGTAGAACTTGGAAATTCCGTAGGGGTGTCTTTACTCAGGGAGAACAACTGAAGAAGATTCATTCAAAAAAGTCCATTAAGTTCTGGGTTACAACAGCTGTAGGTGCTAAAAATGCCACAGATATCTAGTCCCTTCTGTATTTGGGTGGATTCTTTGATTATTCTTTTAAATGGCTACAACTCAAGCAAACCATCTTTATTTAACAAAAAATCTAAATTTTTAATTTTAGTTAGACCACATATTCAAAATCTTTGCTGTCATGGGATTTAACTTCTGTTCATTACCAGTCCAGAGATCCCCAAAATGTTTGTAGTGTAACTCAGATAAATACAGTTTACAAGGAAACAAGAAGGAAGATAAGCTCTCTAGAGATCTCTATTTCAGTCCCGCCCATTCACTATCCTATCCATACATCTAACTTTTTACTCAGTTTAGCACTGAATTTGCCTTACCAGCACTGTAAGTGTACACCCCCTGTTGCTCTCTGTTTACTGAAGTCATAATTTTAAAAGGGGAATGCCTCATTTCCATACTTCTTCCCTCCGTGTAAACACTATTTGTGATAGGTTATTCGCTGACTTGAAACTTGTTCTTCCATTTACACATCAAAAAAAGTCTTTGTGACATAAAATAAATGAAGCCACCTATGCTAGAGAACGTAAAGAAATGCTAAGAAATAATCAACCCCAAGTCCTTTCTCGTCCCTTCACTATGGTTTCTCCACCTGTAAAATGAGTAAAAGATACGGAGTAACTTTGTGAAATACTTTCAAATCTGCAGATGGGAAGCACTACATGAGAACTAGGTATTATTTTTTATTATAACTAATGTTAGTAATATTGAGTAAAATCTACGTTTTGGGATACTAGCTTATACACAGAAGTTTTACCAATTTAGTCACCCTACAGAGATGCAGGTAAATGTAAAGATATATTTACTTTATTATCTCCTTTCACTTCATAACCTGTCCAAGTAGCTTTACAGTACGTGAGTATTTGACAAACTGAGGTTACAGCAGCGTTCTTTGACATGCCTGACATGCCTGAAAAATTGAAACCTTAGGAAAATGTTTACAATAATCTGGATAATACATGCAATACACATATACATTTTCACTGTACACATGTCCCCTGACATCACTCTTTGCCTTAAGAATTGAAAATGAAGGCATAACAAAAGTTTTGAGGTTTCCACAGATAATGCTGCCTTCCAGTAGACATGGGTTTAACTGTACTTTGAACATTCCAGGAAAACTCTTTTTATGTCTTTTTCCTTTGTTCAGATACCAAAACTCTTTATTTAGTCCAACCTACCTTTCCCTAGAAGCAATTTGTGGTTTTTCTTGCCTAATTCTTTACACAAGGATGACACTAATCCACAGAGAGTGTACATGAAAATGTAGCCTATCAAATCAGTGAATAAAACAGAAACCAATCCATACCCTTTACTGGAACTGGAAGCTATAAATTCTGTGAAGACTCAGCTGTGTTGCAAGTTTCAAGTACTTGGCTACTGTGCAGGTATGTTGCCTTAGGATCATATCTGAAACCAAAATATAAATTAAAATACTGTAATTCGATCACTAGGTTTCCTCCATTTCATCTCTTTAAACATGTCAAAACCTCTACCCTTGCCTTAAGCATTTTTTGTACCATTCTATAAATTTGCTGAACATACTTTTATCTGAATGCATATAAACTGTTCTAAATTAAATAAGGAACTGTAAATAATATACACCTCATCTCCGATTGAGATTTAATTGCAGATTCAGATTGCAAATAAATTTAGATTTATTTCATCAAATGCTTTTGATTAATACAACAGTTCATGCTTTGTTCTTTCTGAAGATTAGGAAGATTTTTTTTCCATTTGAGAAGGAAATATTTCTGACTAGCTAGGTGAAGAACCTACAGCAAAAAACACAATGCAATTCAAACACTTCCTGCTAAGAATTATCTGTGAATGATAAGATATTAACAGATTTGTTTGTTGTTTCTGATATTAACTGCTTGGTTATTCATAAAATTACAGATTTCAGACTGATTTTCCACATGCTTCTAATATTTCTTCACTAGAACGATTTTTATTTTTGTCTGGTACACAAGCTCACATTGAATCATTTCTGGATGGATATCTATTCTACAGAAATGCTTTTAGCAAGCTTCATTAATATTCTGGGACATATACTGGGAAAAAGTTAAACCGATATGAATCTTCTCATTACTGTCTTTTTTTCAGAAATTTTCTGAGGAACAAAACAAAAATATATTTCATGTGCATGTCCAAGTAAACAGTACTTCGTGACAGGTATCAAAAACTACCTTCAATATATTATCTGCTGCATATTTTGTGATATTTGCTTCATGCTAAGCTTCATAGAAACATAGCACTTCCCTACCATCTAGTTTACTAGTGTACTGTGCTAGTAAAGGATGGAAACATAAACAGAGCACAGCGACATTCTGTCTGAAGCTCCCCTATGGCAGACCAGTGCATATTATATAAAATTACTGCAGGAATTCAGCCAATGAAGCTGGGTTGCCTGCAGCTTCTAAACATGACTGAAAAACCATAAAAGTAGGAAGAATTAAAGAGGAAAATGAGACAGGTATGTAACTTCCTTATGTGCTCTGAAGTACAACAAATACCAACAGAAGAGTGGGGATGTCCTCCAGTAAACTTTGCTGCACTAACATTTTAGTAAATGAACAACAGTGACAAGTGTTAGCAGAATTTGTGTCCTCCAGCAATACAAAATCAATAATTTACACCTACTGCCTATTAGTTATCCAAGTAGTCAGAGATTACATTTTTATGCATTATATTAAGTGTAAGTCACACATGTGGGTCTTGGGAACCTCTCTGATGGAAAAGTTTTACAGAATTTTATATTCTTGTAGGAGGCCTTGAAACAATGGATATAAATGGATGCAAAAATGGGCAAGCAAGGTATATAGGAAGAGGAAATTGGTCTTTATTAGACCAACTGATAAAGTTGGAAAAAACAGGCAAGTGTTATCCTTTGTTAATTTGTGTTTACTTATTTTGAAATTATTTTTATAGAACGATATCTGTTTCACCCTATTAAATTTGATTATTTTCCCCTTGCAGTTTCTCTTTTAACAGAAAGGGAAACTTCCCTTCTTAAGGGAAACTCAGCTTATTCTGAGATCTTGGTTTCAAAATTAAATTCATTAAGGTTCCAAAAGTCTCTCAGATAGAATAAGACATCTGGAAAGTTTTGCCTGTGTTTGAATCTTCGAGATTTCTCTTTATAAAACCATTAGTACTAGCAAGTCAGGGCATGTCTTCCATTTACATCCTGACTTTTTCAACTGTAATTTCATTGCAGTATTCTGCAAATTTCCCTGCAATGTCAGCCTTATGATTGATTTCTTTAATAATTTAGTATGTAAGATTTTCATTTCAGCAGCATGAAAAAAACTGGGACAGAACCAATCTCCAAATGTAGCACTAGCACTGGATATTAATATTCAGATTAGTGGAAAAGATAGGGTTAGCTTCCATTTTTTTGATGGAGCTTAATTCTGAGAGTGCTAGCTCTTGTTCCTGGCACACTATAATGATTTGTTGTTCTTTTTCAAATACAATTCCATGCAGACATACTTGTCTGCATTTTGCTGGGAAAGTGAGCACAGGAATCCACAAAGAGGAATTAAGGTGCCTGGTTCACACATCTCTTCCATTCCACAGAGGTTGCCCAAACTGAGCAGCTACAGAGCTCGCTTCAAGCCCCAGCAAGTGAGGAAGCTGCAGGAGCATGCATTGTGTCTGAATGTTTTCAGGTGCCATTGTGAACCCTTGTATTTGATTTTTGTTTTTTTAGTTTAACTGAACAATGATTGTTGCATACTGAAGGCCACATTACTATCATACCACACTATCATACCACATTACATCTTTGATATAATAAAACCCTGGGCGTGAAATGCAGCTAAATTATCAAGAAAATGCTAGACCTTTTTAGTTGTTTTTTTGTATTGATAAAAATTGCAGCTTCTGAATGTGAACTTCAGAATCCGTAAGAAGAGGGAAAAATGGAAGAATCATTCATGGAAGCATATGGGCCTATGCTACCCTGTCACACAGCAGAAAGGAAGAGCAAAATCATGAAGCAAGTTCTAATAACTATTATTTTTCTCTGTGCACTGGTCCAAACAAACAGGCCTGAACAGTAATTCCCCAAAAAAGCAATAGCACAAAGTGTGATTTTTTTGTACAATGACTGCAATTTTGTGTATACTGCAATAAAGTGAGACCCATCACCTGTAACTGAATCCTGTTACTCACAATGCCCCAAGGAACCTCTGTTCATTTTTATGTGCTACTTAAGGATAGTAAGTACTCATTTTTTTAAAAAACCGCTTCCTTCATGCTCCAGTAGTGACAAGAACTGCCCACAGGCTGCTGTTTGTGTGCTCTACCACTTCCAACTTTTGGTCACATAATTAATTTGTTTACAGTTACTATAGCAACGATGACTGCTATGGCAACTCTTCATAAACTACCAGAAGAGAAGAGAAGAGAAGAGAAGAGAAGAGAAGAGAAGAGAAGAGAAGAGAAGAGAAGAGAAGAGAAGAAGAGAAAAGGGAAAGAAATCGAAGAAAACACATCTTGCACTAAACTGCAGGAAGATAAAACATTTTTATCTTCAGCTCACTTGCTGCAGGACCAGATTCCGTTCCCCTTTCTCACTCAGTGAGTTAAGGCACAGGACTGATTATGGAGAAAAAAGCTAGAAGAAAGAATCAGACTATCCAAATTTACCCCATAAGCTTAAGTTTCCGACTTCCGCAGAGCTCTTTTCAACTGTCACTATACTGGTGACTGAAAAAAACCTTATTTTAATAGACCTGAGTTTAAAATCAGCCATTATCACTGTTTTTACAAGTTACATGGAACATACAAGTTCATAAGTACCAGACAATTCCCAGTGTATTTAGTTTCACAGAACTCCTGTGCAAACACTTCAGTGAGCTGGGCAAGCATTTGCAGAGGGAAGATTGAGATACAGAAAGAAAAAGTATGAGACACTTGGCTGAGTGCATACAGTGTAATGAATTGCAGTGAACAGCAAAGGCACGATACCACTTCAGGCATGCTCCTAGCCATGGCGAACATGAATTAAATTCATTACCTTATAGTTCAAAAATGCTGTATGTGAGACATCATGGTATCTTAAAGCCTAAGTTAAAATTCATGGAACCCAAATCTGTTACAGGAATACTTCATCACTACTGTGTTCAGTCTCAGAAGGTTTAAAACAAACTGCATATTTTATTTTTGTTCCTATGATAAACAGTTACCAGCATGGCCATATTTATAGAAGTTCTAAGTTTCAATTTAGACTTTAAGTTTCAAATTAAACTCCAGCTCACAGGATGGAAAAGACTATTTTCCACATTAAAAAAATGGATAGTTCTTACCAGGTTGTGTCTGTTGCTTGGATAGAAGACTTTTCAACCTAAATAGGTCCTGCTGTCTCTAGGTTTATTATACATTATGTAGAAGTGGTAAACCCTCCCCAAAAGGGTCAACATCCTTATTATGACAGGAATGCTCACAGAAATGCTAACTGAAGAAGGGAAGGGTGCAGATTAAGTCCAAGTAAGAAGGCAGTTTGAGGACAGGGCACCACATTCTTATGAGCTTTGAAAACTGAAGTCAGGACCCTTCTGAGAGCACCTAGTATCTCAGTGAAAACCTTAAGGGTGTCCAAGTGGTAACAGGATACTTCAACTACCTGCATGGGCAACTCTGGAGGCTGTAATATGTGAAAGGGAGGTCTTCAGGTGAGTAGACTAGAGGTTCTTTGACATCAGTGTGACAGCAGGGAAAGTACCTAAACGGTCTCTTCTCCCATGTAACAAGCAATAGGACGAGAGGAAACAGCCTCAAGTTGCACCAGGGGAGGTTTAGGTTGGATATTAGGAAAAATGTCTTCACTGAAAGGGTTGTCAAACACGGGAACAGGCTGCCCAGGGAACTGGTTGATGTGACTCATCCCTGGAGGTATTTAAAAGACGTGTAGATGTGGTTCTTAGGGACATGGTTTAGTGGTGGACTTTGCAGTGTTAGGTTTACAGTTGGACTCGATGGTCTTAAAGGTCTTTTCCAACCTAAACAATTCTATGATTCTATGATTCCAAAAGTCTCTCCTAGAGAGTTTGCAATGTATCATCTCTCTTGGATACAGAAACAGTGGGATTTTTAATCTGCTAAACAGAAAAGCAAGAAATGGCAACTTTTTTTCTTCTCATAATAATTTCCAAGAAATCTTTATCTGGCTTGCAGAATTAGTAGCACAGGAGTATCATGCAAAGCTATTTCTAGAAGTAGCATATGCAACTATTAAGAATACCTGTTTTGTTAGTGTATTATTTAGTAGGTCTCAGTCATCAGTCTTGGAAAGAATTATAAACTAAAGAAAGAATGCAATTTTACAACTCACAGCCACAATTAACAACAGTTAGCAATGGTATTATGAAATATAAGGAGTCACAGAGTTGCTTGCAAATGCAGTACTCTGAGTTCCCCAGTATTTCTCCAGGTCGTCAAATCGCATTGCCCAAACAGATGTTTTCCTCATGATTTATTTTATGTAGAGGAGCTAATGTTGCAAGAATAAGATGCCATACAGAAGTCTAAAGAGAAGCTTTCTTTCTGCAGTGTTTTAAATCCCTGAGTATAGATTGTCATTAGACATAAATCATGTAAATTAAAACCTGTATGAACATGAAACAATTTTACTATCACTAATACCTACTCAGTGCTTAAAAGATAGTGGAATCTAGTTTAGACAAGACCAACAGAAGAATAAAGATGTTCATGTGAGAGCTGGGATGAAATCTACAGCCTAATGTATGATGGCTAAGTAACGGCTGGATGGTGATATAGGAGAGATTTAAGGCACAGAATTATGAAGGAGAGACATTATTTTATGGTTGTGGAAGGACATTATAGTGAAAAAGCTTCATGAAAGTAACTTTGCTATGGTCACTGTCTCTTGCAGAAAATGTTTGAAAGTAGCTGAAACAAAATACTAAGTAATACACTGTAAGAGACTGAGCTAGATCCTTCCCTCTGCCTGCTCAGTATATTTGAGAAAGCAGTAAAAGGGCAGAATAAAGAAAGAGCAATAAGTGAAATCCACATCATCTCTTTCCATCTCGTAGAGAATTTCTAAAGCTGTAAAAATGGGGGGGCTTTATGGAGCAGACTTATCAGCCAGAATGACTCCTGCGCCTGTTGTGCTCTCTGGAACTCAACCGGAGGTGTGGGGGGCACAGAGTTGTGAAGTCTCCATTGATTCTGCTGTCTGTCCTTGGATATCTGCCATGTTTGGGGAATAGGCACTGTTCTCAGTTTTTTCTACTAGGGAGCATCCCTCCCTTACAGTCCCAAAAGAAGGACGGTTCACCTAAGCGCATCCTTGCTCGGACTCTCCTATTCTGCAGCCTTTTGTAAGGGGATCATTTAGGCATAAAGTCTCTCTCCTGCATCTCATCTTTTAGTTATTTCTAGCAGTTCTCCCCAGCTTGCACATTATGCCTCATTCATAGCTGGCTCCTGTCAAATTCTTTAAATGCTTTATGTTCATCACTTTCTTAAAGAAAAACATACTGCTTGTATGTACCCTAGCTGCATTAGTAGGATAACCACCACCGCTAAACACACTCCAACATTCTCAAAGGAAAGCTTGTGTCTTTCCAGCATAATGCCAGGTACTTTCTGCCTTTTAGAAGCTCTCATAAAATAAAAAGACATGTTGTTAGGTAATACTCGACATTTACCCCAGGAAGACAGCACATCAGAGGGCAAAACAGTAACTGAAATTGGGAAAGTACCTGTGGCAGACTTGATTCCAAGACAGTGTAAGAGGCAGGCAGAGAAGATAGTTGTTACTTTGCACCTTCTGCCTCTGAACAGCTGTTATGCCTATGTCATTTCATATCAATAACTATCAGTGGCAAATACAGTAGCAAATCTTTCATCTTCACATCAAAAAGAGATCTTTCCAAGGGGTACTGGTATGAGAGGGAAAATCCAGCTCTTTATACCAGGTTTTCAGAATGCTTCATTTATGTACAATGCAGGTGCAAGTTAATTAATTACGTAAAATTAATATTTTTTTCAAAGCATTGTGACCAAGAGAGTAATTTTTACATTAGTATCTTTGTAAACAGGAGTCTAAACTCAGGATTTATGTATAAGACTCAGGGAAGCCATTTATTCCACATACATTTACAATATCCTGTTAGCAAACAAACAAACCAAAACCTAGTTGAGAAAGTAATATATTCAGTAAGGAAAATCAGATGATGTTATAGTTTTTATATATTATATATAGTTACTGTATTATATCGGATGATGCCACATACTGGTATTGTTAGCATTGTTCCAAACCATAGGCTTATTTCAAGAACTATTCTCTGAAAAACATCTTTAAGTGATGTCAGGTCTGAGCATGATAGAAAGTACCTGAACTTCTTTACAGACAAAAGTAATAACACAGAAATATTCCATTCCTTTTCTCCACTTCCCCTCCCCCCATAAAATGAGTGACTAAAGCTTTGGAATACTTCCTATAAGCTTTCCTGAGCTGTCCTCTAATCTCACTTATTGCGTGAGATCCAAAAAATGAGTTTGGTATTGACATGCTTAATGCTTCAGTGCCTAGAAGTTAAAATCCAAGGTGCTGATAAAGTCTGTATCTAGTGACTGGGAGGGAGTCAGATATCTAGACAGCAGCCGGTGTAAGGAGGAGACAATACCTAATCCAGGTGGCAGGAAATGCTAAGGAAAAAAGTGGTCTGGAATGCTGTCACTTTCCTGTCTGTAAGCTGCAGTTGCGAAACTTCAGTTCAGAGCTCAGAGCCCTTGGACACGTGTTACTGCTGGCACTTAACACATTTGCCTGGGGAGCCACTTCCAAATCAAGGAGATGATTGAGTTGAAAACTTGCAATTTTGTTATTGATGCCATAAAGTTAATTCTCAGCCAGATCAGCCCCCAGAAACGGTCAACTGTTTAGCTTGGCTAGAATTCATCCTGGCAAATAAGACTTTGGGCAGCAGCTTGAGCAAAGGCTTAAGAAATCAAGAAATCGCAGCTTAAGGATATGGTATATTGGTACACTTAAGTGCATCTAATAGCTGAATACTGCTAACGGGCAGAACAGCTCTCCCCTTGGTCCCTGTTGGTATGTTTCTACTCCTTCCCTTGCATTAGCAATGGTGCTTCTTTGACACTTCAGTGATCTGGGTCAGGAAGCTAAACTGACTTAAACTAACATTATGGGGGGAAAAAAAATGCATTCCCATGAGATCTCACCACTGTTTCCGCATCCACTTAGATACTGTGCAAAACACTGAGGAGTGCGATGGGCGTCAGGGAGGTGAGGGCAGGACACACAGGGAACAAAGCGGGCACAGCCTGGACTAACTGCCAGAGCAGACAGAACTGTTTGATGTAGATGTTAGATCACTTCAGCTGTTCACAGCAAAAATCAAAGTCATGCGTTTGAGTACTGACACACAGATCATTGTTTTCTCCTAGCAATGTGAAAGAATGTAAGTAGGGACTGGCAGCTTTACCTTTAGCATGGCAGTCTAGTGATTTGGGCATTTTCTGTGTCATTAGAAAATGTTGGTCGTGTTCAATCTCCCCCCATGAGATTTTCAGTGATTGCAGGGTTTTTTTATTTTGGTCTTACATCACACATGGAAGACAAATGTGAAACAAGAGCACATGAAGTGTTTATTTTGGAGTATTTTGGTCTTTGTAGAGTCAGTAAAGACATCTGAGTAAAGCATTCTACTGTTCATCAGAAGGTAAATGAGGTAACTACAGAATCACATGGGAATCAGAAATGAGATTTTAAAAATGTATATGCAGTTAATTCTGCAAAGATCAAAACTCCTTCTATAAAATCAACTCACTTTGCATTGTGCTTTCTATAATGTTTTAATGTTTGCTCTCTCTAGAAGTACAGTCTGTCCCAATACAAGAGCAAATACTTTTGAACAGATTTTTTAAAATTCTGTCTACTCCATGCAGTACAGACATGACCTTATCTTCCTATTCTTTGGGCTCTTGCTTTAGTTTGGATACACAAATCCCTGAATAGTGAGTACAAAATAGCATCTCTTTTTTCACTTTCCCTCAGTTTTGCAACTTAATATGCAACATTAGTTAGACCTAAAAACGTTTCTCCAGGTTTTAAGGCATTCAGCCCATTGCCTACTGTTAGGAGTCTTTATAGACATCCAAGTGCTAACAAATGCAAAATAAAAGAACCTGTTTTTCATGTTGCCAGAGGAAAACTTCAGACCAAAGGAAAAGCAGGAAAAGAAATATTTGTTCAAGATTCTCTAAACTTCATTGAGGACGTGAGTTCTAGTAATTGAGTTCTAGAAATGGCATTTTCTGTATTTTCACGTGTCCCTCAACTGAAACAATTTATGTGTAAGTAAAATTATAGTGTATAGTCATTACTAATGCTTTCGTGGAATCATAGAATCATAGAATAGTTTGGGTTGGAAGGGACCTTTAAAGGTCATCTAGTCCAACGCCCCTGCAATGAGCAGGGACATCTTCAACTCGATCAGGTTGCTCAGAGCCCTGTCCAGGCTGACCTTGAATGTTTCCACGGATGGGGCATCTACCACCTCTCTGGGCAACCTGTTTCAGTGTTTCACCACCCTCATGGTAAAAAATTTCTTCCTTATATCTAGTCTGAATCTACCCTCTTTATTTTAAAACCATTACTCCTTGTCCCATAGCTACCGGCTTTACTCATGTTATGCAGATACCAAAGTCACAGCTTCTGCGATTTCTCATTTTACCCCTTCAGAAGAAGAAGCAGAGTAGGAATACATTTCAAACATTAATCAAATAAGTCCAGTTTTCTTTTTTGCATCTCTCATGACTCTAAGTGTTGTTGCAGGAAAAGAATTGTAGCCTTAACAATCTTGGGGAGGGCTAGTAGAACATACTTAAACCTCTTCCCTTCTTAGTTCCTGTCTTTGGCAAAATCAAAAGTAGAATTTAGGCACTCGAAGTGTAATTTGTGCAGAATTTAAAAGCTTATATTTGTGACAAGCAACATCTGCAGTATCAAATGTTTTAAGCCAAAACTTTTTACCTGTCTAAACTTGACATACTTGCATTCCAGATGCACTGTCAGCTATCCAGCTCTCACCTGGGGCCGCCTGGAACCCGCAGTAAGACATCCCTGTGTCTATGCCCTCAGAAAAAAAAAAAAGTGTGCTCTGCAGTAGAGAGAATGAAACTAATATTTGCCCTGAGACTGAAATTCTGAGTGAAGGAAAGAATTTGTCCTGAGGGTTTATGCAGCACAGAAGTAGGTGTAAATTATCTCATTCTTATCTTCTCCGAAGTTTTCCCAGTAATTTGAATTCCTTCTAGACTACTGAATTAGAATATCTTAGCAGTAAATTATTCCTGTAGCTGGCATGACTAGTTTCCTAGCCTGTTTTATTCACAAGATCAGACTTTTCCTAAGTTGTCCCATGATAAAATGTAAGTTTACAAAAATAAAAAGACGGAATAGAACACTCTCTCTAATTCTGTCTCCTAAAGACTAATATTCTCCAGGAACCTTAAAGGAAATGCAATGGCAAAAGTTTTCTAATTAAATCCTTTTGAAACTTGACTTGTTCAGAGCATCATTTTTTTATATATTTAGATCTCTCTCTGTACAAATTTTTAACTTTGATTTTTATAAATTATGCAAAGCCGAGTCTGATATTTGAATTACATGTACTACTCCAAACCTTCATGCACAAATGGCTGAAAAGGACCCAGCCACCTAACACGCTGAAAGTAGTTACCAACCAACCAAGGAAGTTGTTAGCATTTAATAAGTATGATCTGACAGATGTGTCTAACACAAAAGAACAGAGCAAAGAATCAAGATGTTCATAGTAGCTTTAAAAACTGAGATCTAAGAGTTTGAGAACAAAAGGGACATGCCACCTGAAAAAAAAGGAAATTTTTAGACTGCCTTACCAGTTGACAGTGAAAGGAAATATGCACAAATACCAAAGAAAACACTATAACCTAAGGAAGAAGCCTGAAAGAAGGGGTGAAGTCTTTGTGAATATTAAATACTGAATGGATGTTTTCAGAAATCCCCAAAGTGGCAAGGAAACAAAGACACAAAACTGTATATAGATATTTCATATATTACAGTTTCCTCTGTCTTTCACAAGACAGCTGAACACGCCCCCACCCCCATTTCTAATTCTAATTCATTGTTAGACTATAACAATGGCTGTACTGGGTCAGACTGAAGATCTCTCTAGCGCAATATTTTGTTTCCAGTAGTGGCCAAAAAGAGGATTCTTAGGGAAGACTATAAGAACAGAACAAACATCAAAGAACAGAGCAAGCACACAGTGACTTCCCCATATACTCACCCAGTGTTACTACCTTATACTTGCTCCAAGTATGTCTTAGAGGAATATACTAAAACCAGAATACCCTAAGGCAGCACCATGAGCAGAGTTTGTTTTTTAAGGAAGCCATAGAATTTTCAGGGTGTTCAACCCTACAAGGCAAATAACAGTAGTGAAATGTAGGACTCTCATGGAGGTGTCATACAGAGAATCTGTGCTTAAATTATGAGACTAGTAACCAAAAAGGTCCTTGCAGTCCTTTGGTCATTCAGACCAAGAAATTATGTGCATTTGCCCCCAAAAGGAACACTCAGATCTTGTTCTAGTAGGAGCCAGATGAAACTGGTAATTTCCCTTGAGCTTTCCAAGCCCTATGCTTAGTCACAGACCTACCTTAGAGGGAGGAAATCTTACACAGGTGCTTGGCCAAAGTTGTTATTTACAGCTTGAAACTGAACAGGTAACCTGTTGAATATGAATTTTATTAAACAACACCTAGCTGCACAGTTTCATATAATTCATGAAAAGATGGGAGAGTATAGATTTTATACCTGTACAAAACTTCTTAGTGTACAGACAGCTAGCAGAAGTCCATAGCAAATTCTGTAGGAGGAAAGTAGCCAGCACACCACCTCATTCCAGGCTCTGCAAAAATCTTGCATAAACTGTCAACGGAAGAGAGATAAAGAGACAGAAAATAATTTGCTGTATAGTGGCAGACCCAGTAAAGGCCAATGCTACCTAACTGCTGTCTCCATTGACTCATTACTTTGACCAGTGCAGTTTTTCATTACCATCCTAAAATTCTACCCTGATTTTGTTTTGTTTTTCCAGAGCATATGATAATGGAAAAAGCTCTGAAAGACAGATATCCTGCTGGGTGTCTGTTATAGACCACCCAACCAGGATGAAGAGGCAGATGAAGCATGCTATAAGCAGCTGTCAGAAGTCTCACAATCACTAGCCCTTGTTCTCATGGGGGACTTAACTTACCGGATGTCTGCTGGAAATACAGCAGAGAAGAAACAGTCTAGGAGGTTCCTGGAATGTGTGGAAGATAACTTCCTGACACAGCTGGTCAGTAAGCCTACCAGAGGAGGTGCCTTGCTTGACCTGCTGTTTACAAACAGAGAAGGACTGGTGGGAGATGTGGTGGTTGGAGGCCGTCTTGGACTTAGCAACCATGATATGACAGAGTTCTCGATTCGACGGAAAGTAAGGAGGGGAGTGAGCAAAACCACTACCATGGACTTCCAGAAGGCAGGCTTTGACCTGTTCAGGACGCTGGTTGAGAGAGTCCCTAGAGAGGCAGTCCTGAAGGGCAAAGGGGTCCAGGAAGGCTGGGCATTCTTCAAGAAGGAAATCTTAAAGGCGCAGGAGCAGGTTGTCCCCATGTGCTGAAAGACGAACCAGTGGGGAGGACAACCTGCCTGGCTGAACAGGGAGCTTTTGCTGGGACTCAGGGAAAAAAGGAGAGTTTACCACTTCTGGAAGAAGGGGCAGGCACTTCCAGAAGAGTACAGGGATCTCGTCAAGTCATGCAGAGAGAAAATTAGAAAGGCAAAAGCGCAGCTGGAACTCAGTCTGGCCACTGCTGTAAGAGATAATAAAAAATGTTTTTACAAATACAATAACAACAAGAGAGCCAAGGAGAATCTCCCTCCTTTATTGGATGTGGGGGGGAACATTGCCACCAAGGATGAGGAAAAGGCTGAGGTACTTAATGCCTTCTTTGCCTCAGTCTTTAATAGTCAGACCAGTTATCCCCAGGGTATTCAGCCCCCTGAGCTGGACGACAGGGACGGAGAGCAGAATGAAGCCCTCATAATCGAGGAGGAAGCAGTTAGTGACCTGCTACGCCACCTGGACACTCACAAGTCTATGGGGCCGGATGGGATCCACCCAGGAGTACTGACAGAGCTGGCGGAGGAGCTTGCCAAGCCACCCTCCATCATTTATCAGCAGTCCTGGCCAACTGGGGAGATCCCAGACGACTGGAGGCTTGCCAATTTGACGCCCATCTACAAGAAGGGCTGGAAGGAGGATCCGGGGAACTACAGGCCTGTCAGCCTGATCTCAGTACCAGGGAAAATTATGGAGCAGTTCATCTTGAGTGCCCTCAACAGGCATGTGCAGGCCAACCAGGGGATCAGGCCCCGCCAGCATGGGTTCATGAAAAGCAGGTCCTGCTTGACCAACCTGATCTCCTTCTATGACCAGGTGACCCGCCTAGTGGATGAGGGAAAGGCTGTAGATGTTATCTACCTGGGCTCTAGTAAAGCCTTTGACATGGTTTCCCACAGCATTCTCCTAGAGAAGCTGGCAGCTTATGGCTTAGGCGGGTGTACTCTTCACTGGGTAAAAAACTGGATGGATGGCTGAGCCCAGAGAGTGGCGGTGAATGGAGTTAAATCCAGTTAGCGGCCGATCACAAGTGGTGTTCCCCAGGGCTCAGTTTTGGTCCAGTCTTGTTTAATATCTATCAATGATCTGGATGAGGGGATTGAGTGTGCTGTCAGTAAGTTTGCAGATGACACCAAGACGGGCAGGAGTGTTGATCTGCTCGAGGGTAGGAAGGCTCTGCAGAGGGACCTGGACAGGCTGGATCGATGGGCCGAGGCCAACTGTATGAGGTTCAACAAGGCCAAGTGCCGGGTCCTGCACTTGGGTCACAACAACCTCATGCAACGCTACAGTCTTGGGGAAGAGTGGCTGGAAAGCTGCCCAGCAGAAAAGGACCTGGAGGTGCTGGTTGACAGCTGCCTGAATATGAGCCAGCAGTGTGCCCAGGTGGCCAAGAAAGCCAAGAGCATCCTGGCTTGTATCAGGAATAATGTGGCCAGCAGGACTAGCAAAGTGATTGTGCCCCTGTACTCGGCACTGGTGAGACCGCACCTCGAATACTGTGTTCAGTTTTGGGCCCCTCACTACAAGAGAGACATTGAGGGGCTGGAGCGTGTCCAGAGAAGGGCAACGAAGCTGGTGAAGGGTCTGGAGCACAAGTCTGATGAGGAGCGGCTGAGGGAGCTGGGGTTGTTTAGCCTGGGGAAAAGGAGGCTGAGGGGAGACCTTATGGCTCTCTACAACTACCTGAAAGGAGGTTGTAGAGAGGTGGGGGTCGGTCTCTTCTCCCAAGTAACAAGTGATAGGACAAAAGGAAATGGCATCAAATTGAATCAGAAGAGGTTTAGATTGGATATTAGGAAAAATTTCTTTACTGAAAGGGTGGTCAGAAAGGGTGGTCAAGCATTGGAACAGGCTTCCCAGGGAAGTGGTGGAGTCACCATCCCTGGAGGAGTTAAAAAAATGTGTAGATGTGGCACTTCGGGACATGGTTTAGTAGGCATGGAGGTGTTGGGTTGACAGTTGGACTAGATGATCTTAGAGGTCTTTTCCAACCTTAATGATTCCATGATTCTATGATTCTATAAGACTGCCTGAAACCTGAGGAAGTGGAAGAAGGAGAAACTATGGCATAAAAGCTATATACTGCCCCAGCACAACTCTCATCTACATGATTAAATGTCCATCCCTCCTAAAACAGGGCAGTATGACAGTCCCTGGCAAATTTTGCATCCTGACCTGTGCCCAACCACAATATATGGAAAAGCATTAGCTGGTCCATAGCCAAAAGAACACCAGGTAGCGTGTTTCAGTTAAGCAGAATGAACAGCTACAGATCAGTGCCGCAACTCATACCATGGCCAGGCTCCATTTACCAATACAGATGTTGTGATGCCAATGCAGTAATTCATATTATTAAGTTCTAGGCAATAATGGAAATACAAATCAGGGGGAGATGTTACTAGCACTTAAAGACTGTATTCATGTTGTATTGACTTAGTGTAACAATGATGAAAACTTGTTACCACATCATTTATGGAGGCAAATTTAAGCAGCTTCTGTTGCACTCTGACAATAAACACATAAAGATGCAGAAGAGCATACTAATTTTTTCCTTTGAGAAAAAAACAGAAATTTATAGAATAATTTCAGTGTCATTCATGATGGCATCACGACCAGTAGTGGATAAATTTTCTTGCACATGTGATGCTTCCCTAATATTCTCTACAAGTAAATAGAGAGAAACGTCTGTAACTACCCACTTCAATTCTTACCTTGTACTTCATTTCAATTTTGTACAAGCTTTCATTGAAGAAAACCTTTCCAGGTCAATTTAAATCTATGCAACTGGGATGATCACTAAAGGCAGATTTCACTGGATATATTGTATCTCTGCTATTAATCTTTTTTGTTATTTCAGAACCAAACTGACTCACTTTTATTCTTCATCACATACTTGCATTTGTTTAAGTTTACTAGCACTGTGAATAATGTTATAGTGAATGAGATACAGTTACATTGATGGAGAAATGAACATCTGGAATGAGAGAAGCAAAACACCAGTGCTCTGCAAGATCTGAGTATTTTTTCTCCCTGTGTTAACAATGAAGGCTTTACTTTGTGTATTCCTTGTATGTCGCTCTTTACATTTTCCAAAAGGACTGTGCGGCAGTGTGAGAAATTCTCTTCCAGCACAAATACATCCCCTGTCGGCTACACGCAGTCTGCCCTGCTGGAATTCAGGAGCAAGAGAATGGAAGGAGACTGAGTCTGTTTTATGGCGATGCACATCTCAGGCCAAGTTTAAATAACATTATATTCACTTCTGCAAAATATAAATAAATTCAGTAGCTCAAGACAGTTTTGATCCCTGTTACTCTTTTGAGCTGGCTTATAGTCTTTATCTGTAGTATGCTGCTGCCCAAATTACATCCTACTACGTCTTTCAGGGTAATGCCCTCAAGACTCAATAACAATGTGCGAGGTCAACAGTATGCTAACAGAATGACCGATTTGTGTGATTTAAGGCCTTGCTGCTCAGGGCCTTGTCCAGCTGGGTTTTGAATATCTCCACTGGTGGAGAGTCCACAAGCTCTCTGGTCCCCTCTTCCAAAGTCTATTACCTTTGTGGTTAAAAACAAAATATTCTCATATGAAGTCAGAATTTCCCTTGTTCCAACTTGTGTCCATTGCCGTCTTGTCCTTCCACTGTGCACCTCTGAGAAGAGTCTGCATACATCTTCTCTACACCCTCCCATATTTGAAATATTTGAAGACAGCAGTAAGATCTGCCCCCTTTTGTCCTCTCTTTTAAAGGCAGAACTCCCAGTTCTCTCCTCATATGTCGCATGCTTCAATCCTGTGACCAGCTTCGTAGCTCTCTGCTGGACTCGCTCCAGCACGTCAATGTCTTTCTTGTACTGACGAGCCCAAGACTTGATGCAGTAGTCTGAATGCGATATCGCTACTGCCAAGTAGAGGGGAAAAATAAGTTTCCTTGACCTACCGGCTACACTCTAAAAGTCGTCTTTTTAATGTGGTTGGCATTCTGCAAGGGCACACTAACATAGCTGAGAAAATATGTTACTACCAACAGGGGTGAAGATACATATGCGCTGACACTGAGTTACAAGGCCAGGAAGAACAAAGGTTCTGTTTTGATTGTATGCTTAAATGTATCATCAGGCCTTTCGTATTCAAATTTCAGACAAAACAATTATGCACCTCTTATACTTTACTGTCCAGCTTAGAAGACATTCTGCATTCAAGATGGCAACTTACTCCTTCGCCTCTAAGGGAAAAATAATACAAGCGGTATTTGATCCCAATGACTAAAGAGTGCAATAGGAAGAAATGGTTCAAGGGGAGAGATGTAATGAGAAGCAGCAAGGAGGAGTAATGGCATGGGAAGAAAGGAAGAGGGACTAATGAAAGGGCAAAATGGGAAAAGGTAGAGGAAAGGGCAAGAGAATTATTGTACAAGTGAAAGGTAGGGAAGAAATAGTCTTTAGCCTTTATAAGCATCTGGAAAGTCTGGCAACACTAGCAAAGGCCTATTCTCAAGCTCTAGAGCCTACTGCAAAAACAGACCCTGCTGACCTCCTCTTTCAAACCCTTTTAAAGCTCTAAATGCTATAAAATCTATCCTAGTGTTTCAAATAAACTCAGTGACTGCTTGCAGCGCGTGAATCCTTGATCAGTCTTTTGGCTCTGCATAATCAAATTTCCGCAGTACACTGAGACTCTGGCATTGCTTCTCAGTGGCCAGTGCCAGCAGCAACCTGAGTTTCAACCATTTTAAATTTGGAAGGATTAAGAATTTAAATCTAAATCCAGTGATTTGTTTGGCCTAAAGGGACATTTTATGCTTCGATTTTATTTTTAAACTAACACACTCAACAAGTCTAGCAATTGTCCCTAAACCAGCTGATTTTCTATTAATTGCACTTTTCAGCTTTCAAATTTTGTGTTCAAACTACCCCTCCTATTTTCTAGCCATTTGCCCCAACAGGATCAAACAGGGCATTTTTATGTAATGAACTCCTTTCTCCATGACCACAGCTTTCACTGTGGACAGCAAGGACGTCGCAAATAGGGCTTTATTTATTTATTGTATTTGTTATGTAACACCCATCCCCATGTATCTGGCTGACCTACAAAAGTTAAAGACAAGAATAAATAAAATAAGGCTATACCCAGTGGCCAGAGAGAAGCAGCTGTTCTGCCAAGAGAAGAGCCAAGAAAAAACAACTCAGAGAGAAAGAGCTGTTGAGAAAATCAAGATAAAATGATCAAAGATGCACTGTCCAGAAAGGTCAGCAGAGTTTATTATTGAGGCTTTTGCATGCCCTCTGCTTGATTGCCGTATATAAGCATTTTACAGTCAGCCTTGGAGACTAATGCACGTGGAGATGCTGTGCAAACCTGTCAATGGAACCAAAAAATGCTCTGTAGCTGTTCAAAAGACATGGCAGTGTGAAAAAAGAAAGAATCGTGACACTCAACTGTAACTGCTTAACAAAGATGAGGACGGTTCACCTTCATTTGTTAGAGTCACTGCCATAAACAGTGATATAAAAGTTACTGTGATTGCATAGCAGGAACCAAACAAAAGGAAATTAAATTCTCTGTACTACTAAAAATAAAAGTCAATATCAAAGTACTGTAGAAAAGTAATTTTTCCATAGCACAAAAGAGACATTTAAATTCCGGAGAATTAAAAAAAAATTATTAGCACTCCATTTATCTCCAACCCTGTGGGGTCGCTTATACAGCCATTAGTAAACTGTTTTTGAAATATGTCACTCCACAAAACAGTGGGAGGGTGTTCGTTATTCTATTTAACATAGTGGAATGCAGAAAACAGATTAATTTTGAACGCCAGCAGTGTAGCCACATGATCTTAAATTCTCGGACAGTACAAACGCCAGCCAGATCCTCCCAGCTTTTTAGTCAGTATGACTATATGAAGATGTTGAACCCTGCCTGGAAGACGTACAGACAGGATCAGTTTACATCTGAGCTGAATTATGTCATTTGAACCACTGGGCAGGCGATGAGACTGTTCTGCTCTTCTGCTGTTGCTTTTTCCTCACGTTCCCTGCTGACCTGGCACGTTCCACTGGAGATACCTACTCGTACAGCAGCAGAATATGAGTACTTTAGGGCACACATAGGGTATGCATCCTTTCTGGCTGCAGCTGTGCCAGCTCAAATAGATGCAACTCCTATTCATCCCTGGCTACTCACCGGTGCACCCCTTGCTGTTTTTACCACGCTTTCTGTCCTGCCAGCAGAGCTTCTCTGCAAGCACCTCCTAAAACACTTCAGTCAAACTGAGTCAAATTCACAGGATTCAGTGGGAATCTTACATTTATGTCTAGTTCTTAAATAAATCCTAACAGTTCAAAGCAGCATGGGTCCAGGCTAATTTATAGTAAATAAAATACACAAAGTCATGACACCATCAATATTACATGTTGTTATAAGAACCTTACATTCTCTTCTTTTTCCCTTTCATCACCAAAATCCTAAGCACAATTAAAATTCCTTCTACGATGATACTGTGCTTTGGAAAACCTTCCTCTTAAAACTCCAATAAATAATTGGAAATCACTTTATTTCCACCAAATCCCTCCATAAGGCCTCAAGATCCTGGCAAATTTCCAGCTGCAAAGATTTTGTGTCTCTTTCCCATCCCTGTATTCCTTTTAATGCTCATTCCTTCCCAATCTCCAGACTCAGAAGAAAAACAAAAGAAACAGAGTGCATTCCATACAACTCTGACAGCAGGGCCAATTCCCCAACAAATTGATTTGTTTGGTACAACCTACCCTTATTCTGTGTCTTCAGACAGAAAGCCCTTCAGGGCACAGTCTGTCTCTTTTCCGTGCTCAAAGGACACAAAAGGCCCACCCCTGGGAACATGGACGCTATCTGGATTCTAACAGATGCTTTGATCTCCCTCCATTATCAGGCCATCCCTACAAGACATCGAGCTCAGACTGCTGAGGCTCTTCTACATTTTTCATAGACATTAAATCCATGTACAAACGAACATAAATTTCTTCTTATTTTAAAAAGTTTCCTTGTCCTTATTCTCCCTGTATGTCAGCCTAAGCACAATGAACCCATCCCCTACAATCTCTGAATCAGTGGTCACAATTTACCGCACATGGGACCCTGTCGTTGTATGCAGCCTAAGATGAGCTGGCCCGATAGTCAGAAACCAAACCGCCCAATACACACATTCAAATATGGATTTTTGAACATGCAAAAATTGCAGATACAATAGTCATAGTGGTAAGTACATGGGACACAAATCCCTGCGGGTGTTTTGACTCCACTGTCCATATGCAGTTATGAAATCACCATGCAAATAGAAAAGGTGTTTTCTAAACTGCTCATCATGCTAGACCCAAACCAAAAAAGTGCAGAGACTGAATTACCTCTTGTCCATGAAGAAGATATTGCTTTTGATTGCAGGGTTGAGGTTTTTGGCAGGGTACCAGGGAGCTCCCAGTGTGGCTGCCTGTATCACACAGAACTGTATATGGCTAGAGGGCAAACATAAGATTCCCACTGTGCCAACATATCAACCTTTGTAAACACAAATATGGAATGAAAAATAAGAAGCGGCAAGACTATATCATGCCAGCGGTACATGCCGTATTTATTATTCTAGTGCATATGCTCTGAATAAAAATATCTTTGTGGGGTTCCACTGCCTTTCTCTTTCAAAATTAGGCATTTCTAAATGCACAACAGCTGATGAGAATACTTTTCAAATTGAAAAAGATCATACGCAGAGAAATCTAGTTTAAGAATGTCTATATTTTTCTTACAGCCTTTTCAGTTTTTATTTTCTCACTATGGTGTATCTCAAATCACCGTCAGTCAATGAATTGCATCCAAAGGGTACCCTTGCAATGCAGTGTTTAAGGACAATGGCTCTCCCAGCCTCTTCAGTCACCAGCTTCCTGCTGTTGAGCGAGTTACGGAGAAGGTGCATACTGTAGGAATAGAATTTCACATAAAACATCTGTGACAAAAGAAATTTTAATAATTTGAATTGTCTCTTTTCACAGTTATAATTTAATTAGAACTTTAATTTGAAACAGATCTGAAGAAAAGAAATAGTTTTCTAAAGTTGTTTTGATTGTTCCATTTTTAAGTTTTGATAGAAGATATGATAGTGATGGGAAATAATGGGATAACTGTTTCAGTCCAGTTTCTCTCTTTCAGTTAATTTACATCTAAGTTTTATGTGAAATTTTTTCACAGTAGCCCTGGGAAGGAATTCATAGCTCTTACTGTAAGCTATGTGAAATGTAATTTTTTTCTCTGAGTTTGCCCAGAGACTGCACGTTTTTCTGAAAAAAAACCAGCAAATTTCTATACTTCATCTGAATCACAACTCTCACATTCTAATGTGCTTGGAGACTCTACTTTTACTCTTCATTCACAAAGAATCCACAGGCGCCACCGGAACAAGAGCTGTGCCAGGGGTAAGGCAGCTTCAGGATCAAAGTGCAGATTTATCAAGAAAACAATGAAGAATAGGAAAACAAAACCACTATAACTATACAAAGTCATTGTACATTCATACCAAGAAGATTTCACTCATTACCACATTTGTGAACAAAAGGGAGAGGCGGGCATAAAGAGCAAAAGCAGAATGACATTAATGAGGTTGCAAAAATGTAGCTGAGCGATTTGTCCCTCAGGTTTCATATGTGTGTAATATAATCAGCGATGCATTAACATGCTGGAGTTGAGAGGTTTGGAAGCTTTTATGAACCCAGAAGAATGTCTGGTTTAAAAGCAGTGCTGTATCTATTTGGAACAGTCTCCCCCAAAATTTTCTGAGAGTATCTATGGCAAAAATATTGCAGTATTAAACTTCTTAAATAACATTCTTGTTTTAATCTTGGTAGAATTTACAATGAGAAAATGCAGGAGTACCTACAGGGAGAAAGAATTTAATGTTTTCCTTTCTGCAAGACTCTTGTTCAAATGTACTACAGAATGCTATACTGATGGCCCCAAAATACTGTAAAAAACATTTTCCAAATGACATGATCAAGTCAGTTTAACAGAATAAGTTATAGTGGCAGTAAAATCAGACAAATAGTATATAAAGGTGGTCCTAATACATTTATTCTTTGAGGATCCCTTTTAAGACCTTTCTGTCCCAAATCTATCAGTCCAGAACTTTTCTATTTGCATATTTACTGATCAGTTGTGTGGTTTGCACTGAAGTCCTGTGATTCCAAAGTCAGTGCATGTACTGACTTTCACTTGTACGAGTACAGAAAAAAAAGCCAGGGAATTATCTTGCATATATTGTTAGAAAAGGAGAAAGCATTATTGGTAAGGGGGAGGCTCTTTTTTCTTGTTTGTTTAGGAAAGGCTAGGCTGTTTGTGATCAAATTCAGGAAGAGAAGGATATTATTAGTATAGCTAGGTAGGCAGGATGTAAACTACTCAGGTCTGGCTGCTCTCATTAATTCCAAGTAAAACTGTGTCTACTTTCTCTGCCCTGTGGTAGAACTAACATTCCTGTCCAGAGAGTGAAAGACTTCAAAGATCTTAGCGTGAGAAGAATAGTTTTTAGATTAACACATACAGCTTATTTAAATATTAAAGCCTAGGTTTAGAATCACAACATTTGTACTCACTCTATGGCAGCATCCAGATTTCAGTGAGTATTTTCTGTCACTCAAGAGCCATTTGATCTGTTGGTAATGGTAATGAGGGGCAAGTAAAGATGTAGAGCCCTCAGCATTTAGCCAGTTTCGGGAGCAGAGGCAGATTGTTGACTAGAAAGATGATAGCCAGGTACCTCTTTATTTTCAAAAACGTGCACAAGATGCTGTTTCACTAAGTATTAAGTGTATGAGCTGATAGGTCATTTCCAAGTTCAGAAAAGTATACATTTCTAGTGACAACCATTTTCCAAAGAAGCTCTGGCTCTCAGCTGCCTAGTAAGATTGTGCTCACCACTGCTTTTTGTACTTTCTCTTGCTCCCTGCTTCTGGCAACCACATGCATCAACAACTACAGCCTGTCAGTCCTGCAGCCTCGTGTTTGTAACGTGCCAGCCTGTTTGGCATAGCTTCTCATTGGCTCTTCCACCTCAGCTATCACTTTGGGCCACAGTTCCTCTTGGTTCATGAAGGAGAACCTGACTATTCCTTCATTTAGCATCTTTTTTAAACCCCAAATCTATGACATTAAAGTTTTCTGTTATTATCATAGCAGACATTATCTTGTCTATGACAAAAAAAAATCAGTACTTGGCATTTACAAACATGGTAGTTTCAGCCCAAATGATAAAAACCTATACTAGCTCACGATATTAAATAATGAATGAATAGACTTATATATATAATCAACTCTTTACAGCTTTCTAAAAGATATATTGAATTTGCTTTATGCACGACACCAAAGCTGTTTTTGAAATTACGTTCATCCAAAAGGCATTTCAAAAATTACATGAATGACGTTTGAGAACTGTTAAGATTGTCTTTGACATGAAAGCATTTAGTATTGTAGTCAAGTACTGATACACAAACAAACAATGAATAAACAATGGAAAAACAATGCTGTGAGTGTCAGTAAACACAACATATGCTTAAACAGGCTCCTTTGCTTCCCTGGCAATATTTGCATATCCTATGCCAGTTAATTTCATAAGACGGGTGAGACCATCAAAGACCACAGCTCTTCCAAAGGGTCATCTTCCCTCAACTCTGCTCACCTTTCTACTCCCAGCTGCACTCTCCTGTCTTTTATTCTTACCTGGCCCCAATGTTTGTTGGATCCTTTTGTGATTTGGTTCAAGTTACAAAGCAACAAGGAGTTGTAAAGTAGGAAAGTTCCTAAATAATTTGTAGATGACTTTGTAGCCCAGGTTATATTCCAGTAATCTCACTTGTTGGTCAAGGATTCATTCAAAAGCCACATAATAGCTTTTAATACAAAATTGCAAATTTTGCAGGCTCGTAAAAGGCAAATACAGATGTCAGAAAAGTCTTCTTTTCTGTGAACTGTTCCTAGCAAATAATGTGGTCAAATGGCCACCTACAGAATATTCATGAGGTTAATGGTCTTTTTTGAATATCTTTTCTTAAGAAATATCCAAAGCAATTGGTAGATACCTTAACATGTTATCTCAGATAGAAGAATATCTTCTGAACAAGATAAAAATCAGCTACTAAACAGAAGTTTCATAGGATCCTCCACAGTGACACCTTTTCAAAACATCTAGCTTTCAATACAGTCAAAGATACTGACTTACGCTAATGCCAAGTAAAATCATAAGCTTTATCTACAAGGGATCTTAATATTACAGTGTAGGAAGATGTTGATTCATCTATACTAGGAAGAATGGAAAGTTTCTGCTATTTTTTATGATGCTTAAAAATTACTTCAAAACCTTCTATCTGTCATAGTTAATTTAGCATCTGGTGGAATTCACTAGAATAATTTCTTTCATTTTACATTTAAAAAGGAAAAGTTCATACCATGTAAGGGTTGAATAATATACATTCCAATAGTTTAAATAGTTTCAATAGTTAGCCCCCTGCTTGAATATGTCTTGTGTCTTCTTTTTCAGAAATTTGTCAAAATAGTGGCATACCTGGATAAGTTACTTTGAATTTTCAGACTGAGCGTGATTATTCAGACAGAATTACACCTGCGTGGTTGGTTCATACAACATTTTCCATGTAAAGAACAAAAGTTGCATCATACATAGAATATCATTGCCAGTATTCCGCAATAAATTGAGATTTCATCTTACTATTTGATTTTAATCAGCTTATGCAGGAATTTTATACTGGTTTTCTTTTTTAGTAGTTACTCTAAAAGGCATTATTTTATTAAACCTAAACTGCTGCAACCTGCTACACGTTTTAAGGTTCAAATTGGAAAAAACAAAACACCAATAAACACACAGTTCACTATGATTTTAATAGCACTTTCACAGTTCTGTTTCACAAAATATCAACCAAAACAAAACCCATTTTCCCATGTTGGGCTCCTTTTGTGGCAACAATATTTACTTACATATATTATGAGACCTAAAACCTACTGAATGTTACTCTGTCTTCAAGAATGCTCTACTATGTCAAAATGGACCTGACTGTTTTATAGGCAACTTTACTATGGACAGCTGTGAAAGGTAGATGCTGTTTTGCTAAGAGTAGAAGATTCCAAAGTGCCATAAACGGCAATTTCATTTTTTTAAATTTAAAAATAACTTAGTAAGATCTTATTACTATTGCTTATAATGTCTGTGTCAAATAAAAATTAAAAAATAATGAAAAAATAACTGAAAATTTATGTTCCGTTTGCCATACTCTGATGTACCATAATATACAATAGCATTTATAGTCTGTTACAAATAGTATTTTCAAAATGACTGCTGGGGTTCTAATTTACACATATACTGTACACATTCATAATCTTACTTACAAACAAGTTTTATATATGTGTATATGTTTATTTTCATGACCATGAGCTTGTCAAGGAAACCAAACAAATACAACATGCTCTAAAACCAGTTTTCTTTGTAGACCTGTTCTGCTGAATAAGAACTGAAGTATGCAATTTAAAAAAAAAAAGAAGGATAAAAAAGAAAAAAAGAGAGAGAGACGGATTGTAATACAAATTATCTTGCTACTTGAAGATTGCTATCCATCCTGGGTGCTGAGACCTCAGCTGGAAGTGATGTATGAGGACTCTGAAAATCCTCTTATATTGTACTGCATTAAAAGTACTGGAATGAAGAGAATAGTTCTGAGATCTTCAGACTGGTAGAGGCTGTTATCATGTACTGATGCCCTACTGTGGGAACTGAATATGTCCCTTCTCCAGGGATCTTACCTAAAGCACTCAGAAAATAATAGAACTGTGAATTGTTCTAACAGTGCTTAAAAGTCCAGAGCTGAAACCTCCCTCTGGAAAGCAGTTTAGTAATTAATTTTTAAAAAATTAAAAAATGAAGAGGAAGCTTAAAGATCTTTTGTAAGCCTCTTCAAACAGCTTTCTTATTATAATGTGCATAATCACAATGAAAAAAGAAGACTAGTATGTTCTAAAGGTTAGAACATATCGATAACTTATGAAAAGAGATGTTGTAGGTAATTTTACATTTACCAATGTGATTTCAGAGGAAAACAGTTCAGGAAACAGTCTGACAGAGAAGAAAAAAAAAATTGACTTTATATTTACCTTTCAAGATTGTATGGAAATTTGGGGTTTTATGGAGATTACTTTGTGATGTTTACTGGAAGAATCTTGAAGAACCCAATATGTGAGATGGGAAGAAGACCCATGATTATCCTGTGTCAACCACAATAGCCGATATTGTAATCTGGTAGGAAAATGTTACCTCTGTAGAAAAGAAACCACCACAAAGCTATTAAAAGTAAGTAAAAACCCTACAAGGAAAAGAACCATCAGCAGAGAGCTTTCTCTTGAAGGATGAGAAGTGTTGGAATATTCTATATGAATGCTATGTCTAAAAATTATCTTATACAAGAGGATGATAGGATGCCTAATGGAGAAAAGGAAAGAATCAGAATCCCAATGAAAGCAAAATCCCGATTGATTATTGGTGATGGAAATCTGATACCTAGCTGATCTCCATTCCAGAATACTGGGTGAAATGCCTTTCCAGGATTATCTAAAGATTACTATTTAATAAATTCCCCACTAATACATTCATCTGATAGACAACGTGCTTCATGACTCCTACACTATGCTGTCATTTTTGAGGCTTTGAGGGGCTTATACTAAACAATTACATTTTTAATGTAATCCAAGGGAAGTCCTGTGGTATACAGAGAGATGCACTTTCTGGATCACTGCTCCCACATCTTACAGAGCAGTGAGTTATCTGTGGAAGATGGGACTCATTGTTACAGATGGTTCCTGGAGTTTCTGGTAACACAAATGAAATATATTAAGGGTTATGCTTCATATCTCTTTAAAGTGTAATTTTGTAGTACATTGCGAATGTGTAAAAAGCAGCCTCTTACCAAAATGTTTGCAGAATAAACATTAAATGCACACAAGCTACAGTAGCATTGACATCAGTGGAATTAGTGGGAAGTGAAATTAATAGCATTTTACACTTCTTTCACACTACATTTAGAGAACCTTTAGGTATCAGAGGAAAAAAAGGAATGAAGCTGTTCACACATCACTAATAAAATGGGGGAAATACAAAAAAAAAAAATTTAATCTGAGGAAAAGTATATTTGATTTTCATGGTATTCACATAGGTCCATCAAAGTAAAATATTATTCCTACTGTTCAAACAAGATTTCAACTGTTCTAACTACATTTTGTGTGCAAACAGGAATTTTGAGTTTCATTTGTTACTGAACCATTGTAGACTTTAATAGCTTGTGATTATACAAAGTTCACATATCTTGTTTTATGCTGTTTGAATACAGCATGACAAAAGCAGCTGAATGTGATCGTCTCATTTCATTCATCTCTAATTTTATTCTCCTATTTTGAGTCACTGAATCACTGGAATTCTCTCTTTAATAACTTACCAGGAACCTGATCATATTCCTGGGCTTAGAGGAAGTCAAGAATAGCAAATACTTTTCAAGAAGTATCCAGATCTCAGAGAAAATACTGCTTTAGGGATACTTTTCCCAAGATGACACATTCTCATAGGTGATGTGTTTTTAATGTTTAGGCTAAACCAAAATTCCTGGCTAACGCTACAAGGAATTTGATGGTGATTTTACAGAATTAATGAATCATCAGGAAATTAATATCAAAGCACAGCTGACTGGGTTCCTATTCAGCACTTCTGAATCGCTGCTCATTGAGCAAAGCAGTCACTGGACAATGGGGGTTTTGCCTGAGCAAAATGTGAGTCAGGAGACCTGGACTCCCATTGTCTTCACTGGGAGTTTTGCCTGCATATGGAGTGAGCTGGGGCTTCTGCTGAATGGGAGCCATTCACAGAGTAGCTAAGTAAAGCACCCAATATATCACCATTTTGAAGTTAACACTAGGTGGTAGACATAACTGGAAGAAATACAGACATTTTTGGAGCCATGTGAAAGACTTGTATAAAGCAGCACTTCAAATGTATTGTCTCTTATTTCCCCCTATTTTGGCCTAAACGTTTTTGTTTTGAAAGGTATCTGGCTGTTCGCTCTGACATTCCCTTTGATTTAACAAATTAATTAAAATAATTTCCTTTTTGCATGCAGTCTGTAGGCAGAAGAGACATCCCTGTTTGGAGGGGAAGAGTTGACATCCTTGCAGCTGAAAATGGAAATCTGTTCCACTGTCCATACCCTCTATCATTGTTTAGTTGGAGGAGGAAGAGATTTCTGACTAATGAGTTCTCAGCATGCTGCTATGTAAGTGCATATCCACTGATCTATAGACACTCCCAGCTATACATTTGTGATACAAACTTGTCCATGAAAAACATGTTGGTATGACTGAGACCTTCAATCCCATTTCCCAAACCAGCTGAGAGTTGGTAAAAGCAGAACACAGAGAAAAGCTAAAGGTGAAAAAGGAGAGAGAGTGAAGTAAATAAAAAGAACAAAGTAGCAGGACAAGAACGCCTACAAGGAAAAGAGAACATGAGAGAACAAAGTGAAAAGGAGTATTACAGACTACACACAGAAGGAGCATAAAATAAGGGATGGTTTGGAATAGGTGTCTATGAACCAAACAGGGCCAAGATCTAAGCTTCCCTCAAAACTTGGATTCACTGATTCAAATGAAAACAATACCTGTCCTTAATAATTTTTCTCTGCCTCAAAGGAAAGTAGTGGTGGGCTAAGGAGTAAAAAGGGAGATAGACTTAATCAGAAGTAAAGGGAGAAGGAGAGCAATGAACCTGCAAAAACATGGGGAGTAGTTGCTCAAGGAAAAGAGGACAAGGTGGGGAGGTAGCGCTCTCTTGGGGTAGAAGTTCAGAAGGGAGCAGAAGGGATGGAGTAAGTGACTGCATGAAAAAGCAAACTTGATATGTATTACATAATGAATCTGTGAATGAAGGATAGGCTACTATACTATGGCTGAAATATTTAATTTACATCTTTCTTTTAACAATTTGTGTTCTGAATGAGAAGACTACTGTTTGTGTTCTTTCTACAGATGCATTTATAATGTATGTCAGAAGAGCTTTCATTGTATACCAAATAAATCTAAATAAAAACAATGTACAGTGTGTCAATCCTTTTTATTGTTACAGAAAAGACAGTTTTAAAATATGGACTCAACACATTTTTGTTTCTTGATTTTTCTTAATTTTTAATTTTCTTCATTTCTTTTGTACACAGTAATATTCATATCCTCTCAGAAACTGAGTGAAGAACCTAGTCCTTCTGAACAGAACAAATTGAGCTAATATATCACACCAGTGATACGTCATCTTTCCTTTGAAACATACTTGTTTACCCTGCTATCTAACGCTTAATTTTTCTATAGATCTGATGACAGGCATTTGATCACATTTCAAGAAGAATAATGAGTAATAAATACTAAAGGACTCTTCCTATTTTCTTTTAAGTAAATTGCAGATTACCAATGAGTTCTGTGGGCCCTAGATCCCAACAGAGAATGGAATTTCAGAATGAAAAACACAGCAAGAAAATAAATGCTGACCACCACACAGCCTGAGTGTCTGGATGCCAGGGATACTATGAAACAGAGATATTTTGAGATCTTCCATGGTATACTAAACAGAGATCATCCTGAAGAACCTAATGACTTTGAATCATCTCAGCCTATGTAGACTGGAAAGACAGAAGCAAAGAAGACTTTCTGCCATTCTGTTTTCCAAACCTGATGCTTCTTTTTCCCTTGCTAAAAATTTGCATGTTTTCTCAGAGCCTGTTTCTTTCTCACAATAAACAATACAAAGCCCTCCTGCCAAAAAAATGTCCAAATGCTAAACAGTTGCTATTATAGTCATTATTAGAACAGCAACTTTGAGCTGTGTGCTTTTAAATTATAATTATTTTTACAAAAGTTTTTTATGTGTCTTGATTGCAGTAATTATGATTCCATAGTAGTAAATGTGTATTTAAAAAGTCACATTAGCTGACTGCTCCAAATAAATGAGTTTCCTTAAATGAACTTCATTCAAATGAGTGGTTTTCTTTGTATTTATCTTACTTGCTATGCTAACAACACACTAGGATGTTGTCGTGGTTTAACCCCAGCTGGCAACTCAGCCCCACACAGCCGCTCGCTCACTCCCCCCCCGGTGGGATGGGGCAGAGAATCAGAAGGGTAAAAGTGAGAAAACTCATGGGTTGAGACAAAGACAGTTTAATAGGGAAGGCAAAAGCCACGCACGCAAGCAAAGCAAAACCAGGAATTCATTCGCTCCTTCCCATGGGCAGGCAGGTGTTCAGCCATCTCCAGGAAAGCAGGGCTCCATCACACGTAATGGTTACCTGGGAAGACAAACGCCATCACTCCGAATGTCCCCCCCTTCCTTCTTGCCCCAGCTTTCTATGCTGAGCATGACGCCATATGGTATGGAATATCCCTTTGGTCAGTTGGGGTCAGCTGTCCCAGCTGTGCCCCCTCCCAACTCCTTGTGTACCCCCAGCCTGCTCGCTGGTGGGGTGGGGTGAGGAGCAGAAAAGGCCTTGACTGTGTGTAAGCACTGCTCAGCAGTAACTGAAACAACATCCCTGTGTTATCAACACTGTTTCCAGCACAAATCGAAAACCTAGCCCCATACTAGCTACTGTGAAGAAAATTAACTCTACCCCAGCAAAAACCAGCACAGATGTATTAAACACCTGATAAACCATTGTTTCATTATAAAAATAACTATGGACAAGGATGTCAAATGAAAAGCAGTGTTTTCTATGAAATGTGTTTCACGCAGATAATAGCAGACTCTAATTCAGAAATGTGCATTTCTCTTTAGTCTTGTTTCTCACCTATCTGCCCTTGCTTTGTTTAAGGACATCATGTCAAGAAAATAAAATTATGAAAAAGGAAAAAGGAATCTGAGACCATGTCTGTTGTACAGGCTAGCACATGTACTAGTGATATGCCTGTACCCTGTGTAAAGAATATCCTGTATAAAGAGCATCACAAGAAATGGGCTTCTTCAACAACCGGTCTGGTAGGGAATAAAGACAGAAAACAGTTCAGCCAGTGGGACACCCACCAACGGTGCTATTATCCCAAAATAGGACCTATGTGGGATCATTGCTCTGTTGCTACCATGACCAACAGGGATTGGAGGTCACGATTTAGAGTGCCCGTGACAGTGTGTACTTCCAGCCAGAGCTTCCCCAGGGGACTCTCAGTAGCTCAGTCGATTCACAAGCTACTGAAGTTTACAGCTGATCAGAGAAAAGGTTTAAAAAAAAAGAAATCAGGAAGAGGAAACAGAGAGGGACCTGAGAGAAAGGGGGTAGCAAGTTTCTGGCTCCAACGCGACGCTCTTTTGTGACTAGCCACAATGCTGTATTAACTTTTCAAATGAACCTGTCTGTCCCTCGGCACCCATTTAAGTGGTTGCCACTAGCTGTGGGAAAGCCAGTGAAGCCATACTATACAGCCGTTTGGATCTGAAACGCTATCAGCTATCGATGTGATCCCATTAGATTTCTTACAATGACACAATCCCATCCTGTCTTCCATCCTTCCTAGACAACCTTGCCTATTCTTTGGTGAGAATTGCTCCATTGTACATACAGACATTCACATCCTTGATAAGGCATTCAGGGGAAAAGTTCATGAGCCACATCCTCTGCTGGTATAACTTCATTTCCCTTCCCCCTTCTCCCAAGAGTGATCTGGGTGATCTGACTCCCTGTGTTGAAAGGAAACAAGGTTGTCTATTCAGCTGCAGTCAGACATACAGTATGTGTTAAGGCCCAGACAGCCCATGATGCTGAATGGAGATACTAGAGGTTTGTGTTTCTCTGCTGGGAATTTTCACAGAGCAGAAAAGGAATGCTGTGGTTTTGTTGTACAACTTCCGACTGACAACTGACAGAGCTTGAAAGCATAAAATCACAATTATTCTCATGGCACAAGACCCCAAAATGTAGGGAAAAAAAATGACCAAGAGGATTTGTTGGCTGGTTTGAGTGAGCAATGTTGAAACTGTAATGGGACACTAAATAGAAATGTAGAAACACTCACTGAAAATCTTGAGTCCTGCTGATTAGACTAATCATTCTGCCCAATCTCAGGCAAAACACTTCACTTTTGAAATGTTCTTTTGATGGAATAATAGCATTTTATAATAATAATTTAATCTTTACCATCAACAGAACATTTTACAACATAATTTTTATTGATAACTGAGCTTGACCAATGATTTGCAATGTATCAAAGATAAATTCAAGTTCAGCGTAACCAGTAGAGGAAGTTTCCTTCTAATAGGGACCAACAGCAACATGCTTTGATTCATATCATGGAGTGGTCTTAGTAGGTGTGGACTGGATTCCTTTAGGACAAACAAAAGCAGATCATACAGTCCAAGCACTAATGGGTGTTTGGGCCACAAAACAAGGTTAGAACTAATCCAAAGTAATACTCCCACAGTGCATACAGTGCAAATGTCACGTCCTCAATACCAACTACAGATCTACAGATCTTTTCCTGCAGCTTTTCCTATTTGCTAACGGAACACAGCCTATGTCTTTTTTGATGTGTGTAGAGCACATGCAAGTATATAAATTACAGCACACTATTTCTTCCCACTGTCTTCAATAAAGCAATCTATTAACTTCCATTGCATCAGATCTTAATAAAAAATAAAGTATGTTTTCACATTTGGCTGGCCAAAACTGAGGTATTTGTCAAATCCCACTCTGATAAACAGATTTGAAAAGAAACAAACACCAAACCTCAATTTCTCATACTCATTTTTGCATGCTCAAAAAAGCAAGAGCCAACCAAGTATCTCAGGAAAAAAAACGTACCATGGTCCTGTGGAAATATTCAGGAGCCTAAGGCTGTGTGTTAGCTCTGCCAACTATTTGTTAATTTGTATGGATTATATCTGACCTTTTAGAGACTCTGTTTTTTCATTGGTACAACAGGGTATAATGGTAATTAGCAGTTCTAAGCTGGATTGGAACTTGCAAGGGAGTCATATATACTCTTATTTTGTCCAACTTAATTGAAGACTGGGGACATACCAACATACCATTTACCATGAATAAACATATTCTTTAACAAGAATTTTATTTTCCAGTTTTGCCATTGTGGTTTCAACAATACTTCACTGAGCTTCTACCTAAAACTCCAAAACTTGAAAGATTCAGCCAGTATTAATTTAGACTGCTGATTTATTAATGTGAAGACTGGGTTACTTTGAATGTTAAAAAGCTCATTTCAGCTGGGATCCATGCACTCTCATACTAGATTTATTACTATCTGGGAAATGAAATGGTTGTACAATTTGTTGCTTCATTTCCACTTCTTGCATTTGCTACAACTGAGTTCCCTGGGTTTTTGTTTGATAGCTCTAGTCAGCTGAAAATAACAATACTTTATGTTTGAACAGCAGCTTCCACTCTAATACCTTTACTTATTTTACAAAGGCACTCAGATACTTTGCCGACATGCAAAGTGCATTTACTGACTGATTTTGTTAGCCACAACCAAACAGGGCTTGAGTTTACCATGACACGTGATTTCAGCTGGCTGAATCCACGCTGCCTAGAAGGACGAGATTCAAGTTAAAGCCAGTCCTTACCCTATACTTGCACTTCCCTGCTTTGCAAGCCAGCTGGTACATTGTCAAAGAAGGGCTGAAACTGAAACCCAAAGCACAAATTAGAGTGCTGAGCTAATATGACAACACAGACAGGTTCATCAAGGCTTTAGGTCATTCCTTGTAGGTTTTTATGAAAAAAAGCCCTGAAGCATGTAGAAATTATTTTGTCAATGTAAAATTGGTGGTAACACCAATGACTGCTGCTCTGTGTTACTCTACAAAACATACCAGTGCTTTCGTACATTCTTAGTGTTGGCTGATCCACTCTGAAGTCTACAATGTTTCTAGTAACTTTTAAGTTGCTCTTCCTAGAAACTAATAATACTACTGAAAATTACAGATAGAAGCACTTAACCAGTAACATTTTAAATTTGTCCTAGTCCTAGCATTAAATACTGTATACTAAATCTGTTAAATCTATTGTATATGTAAAAGGAAATTCCAGTCCATTGTAATTTCATGTATCACAGGGTGACACTGTACTATGAACTGTGACTCATTTATTGCTATCCAGGGATATCTAAAATACATGTTTATTGTCATATAAAGGAAAATACTCTTTGTATAGTATAGTTTCCTTATTTCACCATCAAAGTTAAAATCAATAAAATAAATGAATATCAGGAAAGGATGGAGAGAGGAAAAAAGACAGAAAGAAAATTTTGAACAAGAACATGTTGCCAAAAAGCTCTTAATATTCCGTTTTTGTAAGCACTGTGTAATAATGTCTGTTGCTCACTGAGAGCTAATAAAAGTATCAGTCCTGAAGTTAAGCTAAGCTGTACGACTGCTTATTGTCCATTTTCATTTTGTCTCACTGAATAGCTAATTCTCTCACACGGTTATCCTCATTTCTCATAGACTCCATTATTAATGAAAGCATTAAATGATGACATACTTTTGGATCACCTCATTTGGGGCCTGACCCCTGTCCCATTAAGGCAACTGGAACATTACTATTCATATGAACAGAGGGCAAAATGAAGTCCTTATCTGGGAGGTTTCACAGAAAGCATGCCATACTCCAAAAAGAAAGATCAAACAAGAAGAGCACTAAAGCCCAAAGGTCAGTTAAGAGGTCAGCTCCCATCTCCAGGCAAAATTGTGAAAGTATTTAAAAACAGCACCACGAAAAATAAGAATGAGATAGACATTTAAGCTGCCAGATATAAGAAAATACAGCATGCGTTTCTATCTTTGCAACACAAGCTGTCAACATTTTTTCTTGCTTTTTAAAGTCAATTAATAACTTAATTTAGATGCTTACTTTGTTTCTTAAGTTAGATACCTAAGATCAAGATTCCATGGTACACAGTTCAATCTCAAAACTACATTAATAATGAGCAAGTTTGCATTATACTGTAAGATTATTTTTCTCTACATTATACATCATTATTTGAAGCACATTTAAGTTAGAAAACACTTTAGCAAAACCATTACTGTGACTGTGGGGAAGTAACACTGCTCTTAATTTTATTTTGTACCTAACTATTTTTTGTGTGTCTAGTACATAAGATTATTTCTATTCACTTAAAATGACTTTCCAGGAAAAAAACATTAAAAACCACATCATCTGTAAACAAACTTCTTAAGTTATGTGTGTAGCATACATTTGTATATGTTTCCATTTACAGTATTTGTTCATCTTATAAGAAAACACACTTAAAAATCTTACGAAAGATGCACTGAAATGTAATTATTGAATATTTTAAACTGACTTTACCAACATGTAAAATGAAATTGTTCCTCTAAAAAGTGAAAGGAGGTCTTTGGGAATTCCCCTGACTCTCTGCAAGTATCTTTTCAATAGTACAAACTTTTACATGCTAAAACAAACTGAAGGCCACTTATTTCTCAAAAGTGGATGTTTTATGCTTTTCCCTTCATCATTCATTCCATGCTATTGAAACAGGCTGAATGGGGCTTAGTACCAGTCAGTTTGAATTGCTAAACAAGAGGCAAGTCTCATCATGTGTTTTGAATATCTACAAGAAACTTACAAAGAATTATAGCTGATTATGTTTTTCTCTATTCTGGATAATGCTCCAGTTGCTTCTGAAAGATATGTCTGGTTCCCCACCCTGGGAAGAGTAGAACATGAATAACTCTCTTTAAGAATTAGAAAATACGTGATGGCCTCACACCATGTCTCTTTTTAGAACAAAATAGCATGCTTACACATTTTACAATTTATTTAAAACAGCACAGGAATGGTGTTATATAATTATGTTTAGGCTTTTCAGATTTCCAGTCTGGAATATCTAATGAAGAAGCGCTCCAGCCTCCCTTGCTCTGTGTGTGTGTGTGTGATCCTTCAGTTCTTCCTGGGTTCTGATTTTGCATTTCTAACGAAGCTGAACTGACAAAGCGTGAAAGTGGTCTAAAAGAAAAAACAAAGAAAGTGACCCTGCTTTCACTGTGCCAAGACTAATCAATATTCCAGAAGCTCAGCTTTCCCCTCTCCTCTGATGTGTTTTTATTTTTTTCAGAGTTGGGCTAACAGTCTCCTCCCCTTTCCTTAAGTTACAGTGATAGTAAGTTGCTGTATTCCAGAGCACATGCAGATTGTCAGTTTTCTGTCTCCCGCTCGCTCAACCCTGCAGCTCTGTTGTATTTGCTGGGAAGCTCCTGCCTTATCTGCCACCACGACCGTGTTCTTAGGGTACTGAAGATCTGAAAAGGTGAGCCGATCGTTTCATTTGGTGGGTTTTGAGCACGAAGTCTTAATTTTTCACTCTCTGCCTTTGTATGTTACTTAATGTAATGATCCTTTTGGCTCTACCCATGTTGTTTCTTGATCTTAATGTAAGTTATAAAGGGCAGATTAGCTGCATTAATCATCTTGGAAAGAAAAGACACTGTAAACGAATCTTTTTTTTTTACAAAACACTAACATTGATTGTTCTGAAAAAAATCCTGCTTGCACACAGAAGTCGTGTCCGAGCTAGAATACTTACTAATTTAAACGTCTAGCTCAGCCTCAGAATGTTTCCACTCTCTAAAGAAGCAGAGCATGTAGCATTCTGTTAAAATTCAGAGAGGGTATTGCACTAAAGTGCCAATCTTGAAACATATGGTAGAAGCAGCGATCAAATCCCGTCAAAATAAATTTGTTACAACATGGTATTTCCTTAAAACATTGTGTTTGAAAACCCTGTGTAGTTATATTCTAAGTGCTTCCTAAAAAAAGGTATTTAGGAAGTAGATTTATTAAAAGTAAGATGTTAGATTTGGACTGTGTATAAATTGAGAGAGATTTCAGTGGAAGCAACTAACTCTATCCATTTATTAATTTCTAATTTCTTCATAAAAGCATGCCAGTCTATTAACTAGGACTTCAGAAAATGGGATTCTCGGTCTGGAAAATACTTTTGTGCTGGCTCCATTACCAAATAAATTCATATCAAGCACCCACAAAAAAAATCATTTAAAAATGATAATTAATGTCATAATGAAGGATTTTAAATATTAAAACATTTTAAGGTTGATTCAGTGTGTGATTTCTTGAAATCAGATTATATCCCCGTAATTGCTCTCAGGCCAAGCTAAGCATTACTTTGCAATGTGAACTTGTATTACAGTCTGAAGCAACAAGCTAAGTGGGATATAACTTCTGATGCTTTACAGATGTGCCCTGAATAGTTTATACACTTCAAAGATGAATGTTATCAACATAAAACTGTCAAAGGCATATCTTCTAAGTAGTAGCTCAGGGATAAATAAACTATTACCACTGCATTTTGCCATGTGAAAAGGAGGAATTCAGTGAATGCATTCAACCATTTAAAAACATCTGAAATGCAGAACATTTTAAACATATCAGTTCAAGCGAAATATTTTTCTCCAATGGTTAGTGTGATGGTGAGCTAGAGGTTTTTTTCAGGTAATATGGGCCTGCTAAACAGATGAAAAGCAAGCCTGGCAGATAGTTTTAAACATTATAGCACCTTACGCTTCTACAAATTGTATTAATTTTACATTAGTATACCTCTAGCAACTGCAAAAAAAAAGTTATTCCTGGGTTTTACAGCATGACAGCAATTCAGATTAATATCTGAAGACACAGGACACATACCTGATCAGTCCATATAATCCTTCTTTCAAAGCGTTCTTTAACAGTCATTGAGGCTATTTATCAAAAACTGCAATGAACAACTTAGATATTACAAATAATACAAGTTTTACTGAAACATGAAGAATATTTGCTTCCATGTAAACATATGGCTAATCGTTCCTCTAAAATCTTATTGCAATATTTGATATTTCTTGTCTTGCAGGTTTCTCCAGTACCTCCCACGGAAAAGACTCTTCCATTTTCCTTAAGGGATATTGACAGAAGTTAATTGTAAAAGAAATCTTTCTGCAAAATAGATGACTAAAGGTAACGGAGAAGATCCAAAAACTGGAAGTAGGATGGAACGCCTTCAACAAGGAGTCCGGAAACGGACACTTTTGGCAAAAAAAAAAGTGCAGAGCATAACAAAGGATGATGTTAAAAGCTATTTATTGAGGAATGCCTTTGTACTCTTCACCGTTGTTGCTGTGATTCTTGGTGAGTAATTTGTTCAATAGGAATATTCTGTTCTCCAGTGCGTTTGACAATGACGATTTGCTTGGGCGATTTGCATTACAAATGAGATCCCAAATTCTTCTGCACTGATAAGAATGTTCTGGCTTGGAGATTTTTGGCTTTGACAGCTGCATGTTGAAGTTTAGGGAAGAGCCGGTTTAATAATTCTAGTATTCCTAAGGAGAATTTTGGTGAAAAAATTAGCTGTTTTATGGATTCTTCTCTTAAAAAATCACATACGATAACTGAATTGAATGTTTTCAATTAAATCTTTTTCTACCAAAGCCAACTGCAGCAAAATGCTCAGGATTTAACTTTTATTTACCTAATCTATCAAAAAATAACACCTTGCAATGACAAAGATAAGTCCTCAATGAGTGAAACAAAGTGACATTTCTAAGCAAAGGCATATATTAGAGCCTCAATCTTTTCAGTTTTCCCTTGATAAATGCAAAAAAATCAAACCTAAGTACAAGCTTATGTTTTCTCGGTGACTCACAATCGTAGGCATGCATCTTTCAGATGAATTGGGGCAACAATGGCAATGTTACTTATTCAAAGGACTGCAAGATAGCACCTGATTAAATGCCTTTTTAGAGTATATGGAGAGGAATCCAGAACATCAAATAGCATTTCAATTTGGAATGCACCAAAATGTAAATTTAAAATATTGCTACATATTTTGAATTTACATTAGAAAGAGAATCTTCTGAGAAAAACATACATTTTTTTAAACAATTTTCCTTTATATAATTATGTGATCACTTTTGGTAATTTTCCTTTAACTACAGATTTTCTAAATGACACCATATGTTTCATGAAATACCCTTTTTTATAGTGTGAGCAAGAACATTGTGGCTTTACTGTACTACTTTCATTTTTATTTTCTAATTAAATTCTAGTTTAAAATATAAAACTATGAATCTGCTCATAAAAACCCAAATGTTAGCACTTAAACATAAGCATATCTATCCTACACCTATATAGGCCCTAATGCCCTTGATAATGCTGTTCCGTATACATCTGCTTGCTATGTTTCTACAGCTTTTTTAGGAATGAAAATTTTAGAGCTTTACCATTATTGTTGCTTGATACCACGCCTGCAGGGGTATTTTAAATTAATTTCAGGTTTGATGGTCTTTTTCTGGGAGACAATTATATTAATTTGCATATTGGTAAAATAAAGTACTTTGTTGCTATAACAGAAAAGTCAGTCTCCAATATTTATCAACAGTATTTGATCACAAGTGTTTTTAATTCCTAAATAAGAATTTGCTCAGTGCAAACCCCCCATTAATATCAGGGTGGGGAGGGGCATTTTATGTAGACTAGTCAGGAAAGGTAGGACAAATTAAGCAGGTTTTGAAACACTATCCAGCCTCAAAGGAATGCAATTCTTAGGTTGTCATCTGTCTTTACTGCACAAGAGCAATGTGCTCTTGCAATTTTTTCACTATCATCTAGCTCCAGTGTGACTCCAATAAATTTGGCAATGTGGGAACAGAAATGTGGGCTGGACAAGTGTTTTTACTGTTATTGCATGTTCCAATTAGCTTTAGATGACTAGTGACACGCATCTGCCCACAGCTCCACTACCACCTACAGCAATGGCAGACTGCTAGCAAGGCTGGAACACAAGTTGGAGAACTAATCAAAATGTGCAGCCTAGGATGAGCTGGCTGCTCCAATTCTGCTCAAATATGTGGAAAAATGTCTTCTCATTACTATGACAGAATATTCAAAAATTTTCTCACATTTGTTATTTGTGGTGTAATTTTACAGTATATATATGGTTAGAACAGTAAGTTCACACTTGGTAGCTCATAAAAAGGTAAGATTTGGTTTTTTGGAGAGATTTTTGCTGTTGTGGAAATATTCAGCAGTAGAGAAGAGTCGGCTAAAATGTCTGGAAAACACTCAGTTGTTGAACTCCATCTGTCTAGTTTGGCAAGGACTAAATTGTTATAATCTCTCAGTTGTTTGGTGATCTGTGGGAAATCAGATGGTGGGCTTGATCCCTTTCCTAGCAGACAGTAATCAACATTGCAAAATTAACCCACCAATTAGCACCACTGGCTGTCGCATCAGAGATGCTTGGATGTGAGTGTAGGTGGAAACCAAACTATACTCAGGCCAGGGTTGAATCATTTACAAGAAATTATGATAATGCTCTCTGTAATCTAGACAGACAGATGACATCAGCTTTTAGTGCTGTCACTCCAGCAATTTTCATAAAGACTAAAGTCAGGAAAAGCAAAATTTTAGCTTTAAAGAGAGCAACCTTAAGAAACATTTATTTCAGGCTTCTTTTGTCAAGGGACTTACATGAAAAAGCCTCTTTAACAGAACATTTCTGATTTCTTTGCTGAGCAGGATTGATGCTAGTAGAGCTTAAGTGGATAAGATCTTATGTCTTAGCTCAGTTTCAGGACTGTAGTTTATAAGAGGCACTTGAGTTTGTGTCTGTAGAAACATGCACTTTATTATGAAGTGGGTAGCTGCAACATGCATTTGTTTGTGTTGCATACTGATATTTTGCAGACAGAGTAGAAATTTCCTGGCATTCACCTAATAAGGAGAAATATAGCCATTTACTCTAACTTCTGCTGTTACTCTGATTCTGAACTGAATTCTACACTGAATTCACTAGCTGCTGCAATACAAAGCCAATTAATATTTAAAAACCTAATGATGAAGATGCAAGAAGTTATAATTCATGTTGAGAATTACTTACCACTATTCTCCGTTTCCCAAAAACCTCAAGAAAGGTCCTTCTGCCTTTACATTCTGCATAGGTAACGTCTGTCTAGCACATTGTCATTATCAACATTGTTGCTATTTTTTGTGACATTTAAACTGCTTTCAAGCCCTTTGAGAAACGGAGAAAAGCATCGTCAATAAGTGAGTTATGATGCAGATTTTCAGATACTTCTGGTACACCAAGAAATATTAAATTAGTTCTCTGCAGTGGATCTTGGCAAGAGCCAGTAAATGAGAGCAATTATGTGAGGCGAATTTGGGAAGCTGACCACCAGTGAATTCAGAGTGTCACAATGACCAGGAGCAATTTAAGGTAGGCTAGGGGTCATGGTGGCTCATGGAAAATCTGCAGGAAGTCTTATAAACTTTGAAGTGCTAGCCAAATTACTGGCAAAATCTCAGGCAGTGCCCTCTCTCCCACGCTACTTAGCTCCATCATCCTGTCCCCAAAATGCCTTCCTTTCAGATACCCTTCCTTCAGCAGACTGTCTTGATTCTCTGCTACTTACCTCCCATTTTCCAAAAATGCCACAGGAGTCCAGACTTTACTCTGGCAGGACTCCTAAATGCCAAAGAATCTCCTGTGGATTCTAAAGTTGTACTGAAGGAAAGATTGAGACACACGGAGCTGCTGAGCAGAGATCCCGAGAAGCTGTTCACAGAGAAATACTGTTTTAATTGAGGGGCTCAGTGAAGTGGAGGGAGGTTGTGGAGCAAGTACTCTAAAAAGCGGTTTCTCCATAGTTATGAAGCCATTATAGTTCCAAATTGTTAGCTAAAATCCTCTTTATGCTGCCAAGTTACATGCTGCAGTTCATGGGCATTCAAGGGGGATGGAGATGGATCCAGTTCTGTTTTCTGGATACCTGTCCATGGAAGGGAGGGCAGGACTGGCTGTGTCACTGAACCTCGTCTTCTGGGTAATTGCAGGCAATCTCACTACAGATGTGAAAGGTAGGCCTGCAAGGCCCGTACAACATCTGTGCTACAACAGCATGCACCATATATAAGATCGGAAAACTTTCCCACATCATTACAAAAAAAAGTAGCTAAAAGTACAGGAAGAAGACAGGAGAGATGAAGGCATTGCCAATGTCCCTATGTCCCTGAAAAAAGCAAAGAGTTAAATAAAGCCTGCAGATGATCCTTCATAATACAGAAGGCAAAAAACCCACAAAACCCTAAAATATCTGAACAGTGAAAAGCTGTGCAGATTAGCAGATTCTCCTGTCTCAACACGCTCCTGGTCTGAACAATAGTTTAAAATTAGTCCTAAGAAGTACAAGTCTGTAATTCACAGGTAGGCAGAATCCTCGATAACACCCACAAAAAAAGACAGTCTGGTGTGTTGAAGCAACATCTTTTCTGCTACTGGCAGATCCTCTGTATCCACTGAAGACTGAGGCTGACATACCCAGAGAAGGGTATTTGACCCCATTACACACTGACAACGAACACGATGACAGTGCCTAAGGCAGCCTTGGTAAAATTTGCTTGAGAAGAAAGCAAAGACATCACTATAGGAGAAACAGCTGTGGGAGGTGAGTCCTAGGTGAGAGAATATGTTAAAACATGAAGAGACAATTGTGATACCATACAAAAGATTAAGATATATACAAGAAAATCAAGACAGTTTGGGGACAGCTAAGGAGAAATTAATTCTATTTATGCTGAACTCAGAGGCTGCCTCTGTCCTAATGCTCTCCTAAAGAACCTGCCCACCACAATTGCTTTCTCACTGAGTGACAAAACTTTCCTAAGTAATATTCTGAAAAAAATCCTAAACAAAACCTTAATTCTTTTTGAAGTTAAGAAATAGTTATAATTTTGGGAAAAAAACATAAACAGACATTGTAAGATCCTGAGTAACACTTAAAAATTCAAAGGAGATGATCCATTTCAAAAAGGAGAAAAAGTATAGAAATACAAATAACTTTAATTCTGCTATTAAGTAGCCAGTAATAAAAGTCAGACTGTGAAATATGAACAGTATGCTAGTCTAACAGTTACTTGCAAAATAAAATTATGTTAATTTGTTATAACAATCTTAATTTCACATTGTACACTCTGGTGTTACTGAAATGAAACAGCACTGGTTGTTGGACTGCCATACGTGGCACAGGGTAACAACAATAAACTTGGTTACTTTGTGAAGCACAATTATGTATTCTGGAGAGAGCAGCTGTGCATATATTCACAGTAAATACACAAAATGTGCTAAATATAGCCTTACTACCTTCTTATTTGCTCTAAATTGTCAGATCAGTGGACTTGCAAAGTGGTGCTCAAAAGTTGTATGCCTGAGTGGTCGTAAAGCAATCCGTTCATTCACTGCACTCATACATTCATTCACTGCACTCTGCATACAGCTTGTGAAAAGGAAAGTGAGATTCTCAAAACTCTCTCTAGAAATTAAATTTAAATTTATTTACGTAATACCACTTCTTACAAAGCAGATTCCAATGCTATCCTGGGTGGAATGCAGGACGGTAACCACCTGACACATTTAGGATGTTTATGTGGTTTCTCAGAGATTTTACAAGAAAATTCCCTGAATGCCAGTAGAATATGGCAATCCTGCTATCAAAAGATATGTTACAACATAAACAGTGGTAATCTCCAAGACTGTCAAAAAAAAATTGTGTAGAGGAGCAAAGGGGACTAAGAAGACATTTCAGCATCAAATGAATTAGTATTAGGGCTTGCCAGTCCTTCCCACTTTTCAATAGGCATGCACTGTAGTCACTATGATGACTGCAAAGCAGTACAAAATCATAAGCAAGGTGCCAGTGATTTGTATGCTGAGTAAATGTTTAACGTTGTTAGATCCTGACTAGCACCCTAGCTATTGTAAAGCTAGAATGAGTTGTCATCTGCACTGGAATGCTTTTGAGTTGGCCACAATGAAGGTGTAGCTGAAGATGGCATGTTCAGTTGTTTATTAATTCCCAAAACTTTCATTAAAGTGGCTTAAATTTATCACATAATTTCTTGAAATAATCAGGCATCTAAAAGTTTCCAGGGATTTTATGATACCGAAGAAAAGGTATTTTTATAAAATACTTATCTTTTTAGGTGAATCAAGATAAAGTGCATTTGAAAAACTATACAAAGAAATCCAATATTAAAGAGAGGTAAATAAAGAAATTAGATCTTCTGGATGTTAAAAAAAGCTGCTAAAAAAGTAAGATATAAACACAGGCATTGTGATAATTTGTACTGTAGCATTGACTTCTAGATCAGCAGCTGAGAGAAATTCACTCTTTTTTTTCCACACCTTGTTAAAAAGATCAGATGTTCTGGAACCACCAACTGCATAAAATAATCCATGCAGTCACATTAGTTATGTATATACTCTGTCGATCCTCCCAATTCCTTTCGTTTACTGTGCATTCCCTTCAGAATTTGTATTTAATTCAGTTTCAGATTACAACTCAGCTTCCTTGGGATTTAGCATGTTTTGTCATACATTTGTTTCTCAGCATATTACAGCTCAGTTCAACCTGGAGCTTTGCAGCAATAAGGCAATGCAAGTGATAACTTAAAAAAAAACAAAAGAGCTAAGAGATTTCTTCCTCCCATGCTAATTTCTCCAACTGTGTTGTTCATAGAATATGCTATAGTGTCTACAATGTATTGTGTCTACAATGTATATATGGTGTCTATGTATGGTGTCTACAATGTTTGTTAGAAAACAACTAGGCTCCTGACCAAGGAGTTTTAAATTAGTCATTAATACAACAAAAAATAGAGGGTATGAAATAGCGAAGAAACTATGGAAAACAGGGAAAGAACAAATAGGAATTATTCTAGAGAAATTTTACTAAGAGCTGGGTTATTACATTTATTATGTCAACCAATCAGATTTGGAGTTGTACTGACACTGTACATTTAATCAACAGGATGAAACCACAGGGTGTGTAACTTTAAAATCCATACAGAAGAAATTTATTTTGATGATAGATTTTATAAGGCATTTTTTAACAAAAGAGGAACATAACAGTTCCAGTGAACTGTACAACAGTGAAAAGGAAAACAGTTAAAAGCAGGAAAAGAGGCAAAGAAGACCAGAAGGATAACAGGACAATCAGGAGAATAACAAAGTGTTACTGTTACTCATATTTTGTGGTTGTTCTCCCATGTCCTTTCTCTTAGCAGCAGTTATGTCCACCTGTTGAATTCTTGTTCAATTCTGTACATTGAAGAAATGCATTTTCTTGCTTGAAATTTGACATCTCTATGTATTTTCTATTGGCACGGGTAGAAGATCATAAATGGAAATCAGCTTGACAGTTATAAAGTGTGTGTCTGTTTTTCACCATTTACTGTAACTTGGCATAACTGAAAACTCATTTATTCAAAAATGTCTGTAAAAGATGGATCTTAAGTGTTAAGCATTATTTACACTGAAACATAACCTGGTCCTTCAAACTGGCTCTTTTAAATGCTCTGGTTTTACTGTTCACAAGGACTAAATTAAAAAAAAAAATAAATTGTGTTTTTATTAATATAGCAGGACCATTAATCAGGGAATTCCTGGGAGTACTAACCAAAGGCAGTTGATAAATAAGGCTACTGCATATATTTTGATGTATTTTAAAATAATTTTGACTTGGGAATACATACATTAAACAAACATGGATGTACAATCTAGTCCTTCAAAGCCTAATACATAAGCAAAGGAAGCTGCACATGGAATCCAAATCTCAGAGCCGGGTGTCTTTTTAGTGCATGAGCGAGAGCTAGGAGACTCAAAAGGGTAACTCCACAAGTCCGCAAGCTAAGCATGTAACTGCCTAAAACTTGCCAGGAGGAAAAAAATACACAACAAACAAAAAGGTTTGCATTCCTACTCCCACTCATTTCTGAGTGAGTCAGGACCATGCCAGATATTTTCACCCAGTTAAGATCCAGAAGCACAAGAGCCCTCACCTTGGGAATGGTGTCAGCAGTGCTTGAGGAATTGGCTCGGTCTTTTCCTTTCAAAAGGCAAGTTACAGGAGGATGCAATTCCACCATTCCTTTCAAAGTTGTGTCATCAGGCAGAAGGAAATGCAAGACTTCTAAAGGCAAATATATATGCCAAGAGACCAAAAGGTGGCATGATGTTTTAACCTAATGGCTAAAACACCCGTCTGTAACAGGGAGCCCCAGGTTATGAAGTAATCCTTTGAACAGGAAAAGGAACAGAGGGCATCCCAAATCCAGGTGATTCTCTGCATGTGTTTGTCAGTCATGTTCAGTTTCTAGATCCCCAGGACTTAGCCTGGAATTAGGCAAACAGATGTTTAGGTCATGGCAACTCTGAGAAAAACACAAGCAGAACAGTGAGAAGTGAGGGGTCTTCCAAAACAAATGGAGAAGTGCCCATTAACTTTATAGATTTCCAGAACTGAGCTTTTTTATCTAGAGGGACTTTGAAGGCCACAATTTGGACTCAGGTACTTACTATGTAATTAAGTCTCATTCCAGGTGCCAGTTTCCCTTTGCCATTTTTGTGACCTTTAAGATAGGGAAATTTTGCCATTCTGAATAACACCTAACAGTGAGAAGAGAGGTATCATAACCTACATGGAGGCTACATCTAAATTAATCCTCTACGTTACAACATATCCTTCAGATGAGTTAACTCACAAGAAGTCAGGCATGAGACCTCTTTTTAATCAACTGAAATAAAAAGCTTTTGGAAATTCATGTGTTGAAAGAGGCTGTTGACCAGTAAACTAATTAGATGGAAGGTTCTTGTTATGAATAGTTTCATAGTCTTATTGGTGGTTTTAGGGATGAAGTGGCTCAAATAACAAAATGAAACAGCTAGGGGCTGAAAGCATCCTAGCTATCTTTGTAAAAAGATGGTAACATGATTCCATGAATTTCAGTCATGAACCTGATTTCCTTATTGAAAGAATTCACTGAATGATAAATCAAACATAAATAAAGGACTCTGGTAATGCTTACACCTGATATGACAAAAGTCTTGTATTCTACAACAGGAAATGCTTCCTCTCAATCTGTCCAGGTTGTTTGCATGTGTCAGCAAAATACTGGATAAAAAAGATCCTTTAAAATCTTTTAACGAAGTCTGCCACGTGAGTTATGTTCCATGACCCAAACAGTTCTGGCATAGGCATGTCTTGATTCAACAAAATACTTAATCCTCTAGTGGCAAACATCTCGGTTACAGATTTAGACTATCAGCACTAAGCTAAATTAACAGGTGGTTTTGTAGGAATGAAAAGTTGGGCTAGCTCCACAGAGATATGAATGTATAATTTGAATGTCCCACAAACAATGGTGTAAAACTGCATATCAAGGAAGGCAAGCCTACAATGAACTGTTTTGTAGTGTATGTCTAAGGTGGAATTAAAAAAACAAATAAAGGCAACTACCAAGGTCTAACCTCAGGCTCTCTGTTAAACTACACTGGAAGTTCTTCAGAGTAGAGCTCTGTTTTCTGAGCATGTTTGCACAAAGTTCTTGGCACTGAGGGAGCTCAGTCTCATTGACTGCGAGTCCTCAGTGTTACTATACTGTAAAAAAGACAAAATAATACAGATGGGCAGCTGAAACTGCAGTGGAGAAAAACAGAATTTGGTGCTGTTAAGGACTATGTCAGCTTCCACTTGAGGAAAAACAGGAAAGAAAGAAATGTAAAGGTAAGAAAGGAACTATGTAAACATTAAGAAAGCAGCTTTCTTATCTGTTGGGAACTGTTCTTTGTGTGAGTAAAAACATTAATATTAGTCAAGAAGGTGAAGCAGCAAAGTAAACCCAGGCATGAAAAAAAGTTATTACAGTAACTTTGTAAAGCACTGAGTAGTACCATAATTCTAAACAATACTTCACAAAATATAATCTGGCATATATTGTGAATGCCTGATCTTTTTTATATGCATAGTAAGAGAGAATTCCTGAATTTTGATGGAATTATTTGTTATTTTTTGCATCAAAAGTATTTCTTCTATAGCTCAGAGACTAATAAGAGTACATAAACCAGGAGTAGTTTCTCTTTCAATAAAGTCTTTTGTCTGAGGATGAAATCAGGAATAATGTCCCTATTCCATAAAGAACACTCTGCTTCAGTGCGGGCAGTGAAAACTCTTCTTCATTCCAAATCCTCTACAAATGCCCTGCAATTGCTTGTCTTATAAATAACAACAAAAGAGAAATCAAAGATGACAAATAAATACAGAAACAGTTCAAGGAAAACAAGGAAAATATTAAGAAAAAAATTGAAGGCAAACAGAGAAGCAGAAGTTGGATAAAAAGAGAACAATCTTTTGGACATGTTCTCAAAGGAAGAAAACTACCTCCGAATTGGGGGAGAAGGGCAAATGAACCAAATAACTAGAGAGAGAAGGGAAAAAATATATAAGAGTGTAACTCTGGAGCCAAGAAGTAGCAAAGGACAGATTTCAGTGATTTTTTTAAAAAACATTTTAACAGCACTCAGATGCTGTTACATCCTCAGATTTGGTATAAGAAGCATCCTGGTTTAGGCAGTACCTCATAAAACAGTGATTTTACTCATTCCTTAGTTACATCAGCTCTTCCTTACAGCTTCAGATTCCCCATTCCTATTGTATGGCTCTGTCCACAAAATCCAAGGAGGGGCAGCTGTGTCTGCAAGTAAAGACAACATGCAAGTGCCCAGCCATAGCTATAAAGGTGTTTCAGGAGTTCAGGCACCTCCAGAGTTAGGCAGCAGCAGGCAGAGGTTTTGAGTGTCTTGGTTTTGAGCTGTGAGTTAAGTGCCTATGTATCTATGTTAATCTAGCCCTAAATGCCCATAAAATACATGAATATTATAAAATGCCTCTGGATCTCTGCAAATTGTAACTGAATAGTGATGTTAGAAGTCTGGTGTGATTTTTTTGGAAGCTAACAGGTCTCACTGGATAAAGCAAATCTTCAGGGTCAGGTTCAGCTGGCAGGTGCTCCTGACTGCAGCACTGTGGCTCTGTCTCTCGTCAGTGTAGCTGAGAGCACCGAGGCACTCTCGTGACCCCTGGGCAAAGGTAACACACTGACTTCTCTTCTGATGCAGGAACAACTCTTTGACATCAATGTAACTCTTACTTCACTATACATTTGTTTTTCTCTGGATGTGTCTCTTTCTACAGCCTTAGAATTCTGTCCAGGTGGAATTGGAGGTTTCTGTGCCTGATGTTCTCTGATCTTTCACAGCTTAGTTGCGGCAGGAGTTTCAGCTAAATTGCTTGATATCTGGAAGTCTCGGAGAGTCCCAGAGTGCACATGTGCATGCACAGTAGACTCTGTAGCATGTGAGCAATGACTTTAGCACTCCCAGAAAGTGTCAGGCCTGCCACAAATCAGTATATGCCATCTGATTTGGACAGGTAGTCCATTTGTGCACAATAAGTATACTGCATCCTGACTAAAGTAGATACGTGTTTTACAGACAGTTAAAACAGGTAGTTCATTCTTCCCAACAGAATGAGGTCAACAAGTTGTAAGGTACGACTTTGCTGCTAGAACCATCCCATACCACAATATGTCATATCATTGGGATCTTCTGGACCCCAATCATGTCCAGGATATCTAGCTCTTCTATGGTACTTCTCCCATGACTCCCCTCGTGATATGTCTCAAGCAAAGGAGAGGTAGCTATTTGTGTCCAAATTAATCCATATTCTACTTCAATATAGCCACCTATACAAGCTATTTGGAGCACAGGTCCTTAAGGTCTCTAGTGCACTGGCATCATCCGGTTAAAAGAGAAGGAATATATCACACAAAAATATATACACCTATACATGTGAGATTCTCTGCTGGGTGTCTGTCAGATGAGAGCTGTAGAGGAGTAACAGCTAGTTTATTAAGCCAATTGATACCTGGTCTTCTTGAGGTCTGAAACAGAGAAGCAAGTGCATGTGGAAAACATTTGCTCTAAATTCAACCTCAGGAGAAGAGAATTGAAGGAATTTTAAGCTACCTATTAGCTCCAATTCTGGATTGCCATAGCAAGAGTAACTGATTGCTTAAGGATATGTTTCTGTGATTGATTAAGCCAGTCCTACCTCAGTCTCTGGCTGCATAGTTCAACCCCCAAATGTTTGCTTTCCTTCCTTGCCATCACACCAGCACCACCATCATCTAGCACAGCAGTAAACCTGTCCAGGGAACTAATCTGGCAGAAAACTAACCCAGTAAAATATAGTTCCTCTTTGGTTTAGCCCCCATGTCAGTATCTGACAATTATAAGTGCATTGAAGTAAGGACTTTGGGTTTGTCTAGTTTGGAGAAAAGGAGGCTGCGGGGCGACCTCATTGCTCTCTACAGCTTTCTGAGGAGGGGAAGTGGAGAGGGAGGTGCTGAGCTCTTCTCCCTGGTATCCAGTGATAGGATGTGTGGGAATGGCTCAAAGCTGCGCCAGCAGAGGTTTAGACTGGGCATTAGGAAGCATTTCTTTACTGAGAGGGTGGTCAAACACTGGAACAGGCTTCCTAGAGAGGTGGTCGATGCCCCAAGCCTGTCAGTGTTTAAGAGGCATTTGGACAATGCCCTTAACAACATGCTTTAACTTTTGGTCAGCCCTGAAGTGGTCAGGCAGGTGGACTAGATGATCATTGTAGGTCCCTTCCAATGGAAAATATTCTATTCTATTCTATTCTATTCTATTCTATTCTATTCTATTCTATAAAAAAGATCAGCTTAAACTGCAGTCTTTTCCTGGCTGTAGCAATTTGGTGCTCTCCACAGCATTATTCCCCTCACTTTGAAGCCCCTTACCTTATTTGCCTACCACAGAACTTGGACAAAAAAGCCTGTAACTGTCTCTCCTGAACCAAGGGAATTTCTGCTTTTTTGGAATGAAGATTCATAAAGCACTTTTTATGCATTTGATGCACATAAAGCATCAAATATACTTTGTGTGAAGGACCTTTAAAGAGGGTCATAATCTTACACCTTTAGGATAAAAAAGGTCAAAGAGGTGTAATAAGGCAGCACTGATGACTGTATAATACAAGAAGTAGTTCTCAAATGCTTAAGAGCAGTAACTGTGCTGCAGTCCTAAATTAAATGAACTGAGTAAAAAATGTAGCTAGTTAGCTACTAAACAATATTTAGCATAATAAGAGCTAATCTGTAAGATAAAATTAGTAGAAGTAACAAAACAATCACAAAAAACATCTGCTGCAGTATGTAGGTATTGAATATTTCAGTTAGGTACCTAGTATTTAGGTTCAACAAAATGGTTTCAAAGGGAACATACGTCCCTACCTACATAAGGAAAACCAGAAAGTAAGGAAGGAGAAAGGTGATATATACAAGGGGGATGAGGGTGAGGGGAAGGTTCAATATAAAATTACGGGGGAAAAAAGATGAAAAGCAAAAGCATGCAAGTGAATTGGTGAGTCTGTGGTTCCTGTGGCAAGCAAAGAAAGAGATTAAGAACAAATGTGATTTTGTCGGCAACTTGAAGTATTTCTTATCACTAGAGAAGTGATTTACCTGTTTGTCTGAAGTAAATACAGTTGCGGCCTTATCTGAAACTGGTTGTTAGAAGAAAAGGTGTCAGAACAAAATGGTAAATTAAGCAGAAACAAATGACCCAAAGAACAAAAGCATTCATTCCAGAGCTCTGCAGGAACATAAGAATTAAAAGGCTGTGCAGCTAACAAAAATATACAACGTCCCATTAAACTGGTAGGAGCCTGATTCTCTTACTGGCTCTAGCCCAATTTCTGTTATAGAACAAAATGTTATTTGCTTGCTGGTTACAAGGTTTTCTGGAAGATCAGTATTAACAGCTGTTACTTTAGTGCACCTTTCTACCTTGTTTAAGGTATTCTTTTCCAGTTATTATGAAGTTTTCTATTTCCTGCTGGAAAAGAAAAAGTACGTCTGTACCTCATCTATTAAAGAAAAGGATATCGATACGGACCTCATTTAACAGTGTTTTGGTATTTACCGGTGAAAAGCAGAAGTGTATGTAACTCTTATTGGTGGGTTCTGTTTGAACTGGCAAGCATTCATACAGAAAAGGCACTGTCATTAATATACTACCTAGTAATTTCCTCTTTAAATATGCTTGAGTGATTTTTGATCAATTAAAAGGTAATACTGCTAGATTTTCTACTTTCTGCAGGAAAATACAGTAGAGAGCATGGACATTTAAAAAAATATTAACTCCAAATAACAGTATGGTCTTAATTCCTGTGTGTTTCTGAAATAAGAGAGAGACTAGAAGCTCATAAGGATTCATTTTAAAAATTGAGACTTCACTTATTTAAGAAAACTGCTGCTATTGTTCGCTAAAAACATCATGCTAATTAGGACCTTCCTTATTCCCTTAGAATTATTAATTATTTGAAGTAGTGAAAAAAACAATCCTGTCTTTGAAATTTTTATATCTAATTCTTCAAAGTAGGCCGAGGAGGATAGACTTAAGCTTCCCTAAAGTTCTTGAATGAGCATTTAGATCTGAGTAAAGCCCCATTTCTCATCCTCTAAGTGTTATGGCTCTTTTTTTTTTACTGATGTGGTGTTTTAAACCCATGTGTAGGTGTGCAACCTATTTCATCTATACAACACAAAGAATGATGTGAAGCAGCTCTCTACCATTGTGAGACCAAGGCATTTTGCAATACAATTAAGAACTTCATTTTCTCCATGGTGGATTTTAAAGTTCATTTTCAAATTCAATTTAGGAAATTATGTATAAGTTGTTGATACTCTGGTAGGTCACTACAACAATTTTTTTTTGTAAAAAACAACCAAACAAAAAAGAACCATCTTCATAACAAATCTATTCCTAAAAAACTGAGTATTACAAAAGTATTAATTTTTGTCTTGCTGCTTCAGACCCTGATTTTAGCGCTCTCTTCATCACACTTTGAAGTTAATCCATTTAAGAAATTTTATATGGAAGGTTGTATGTTTCTTGGCAATTACAGGTATACCCATAGTTTTTAAAGCTTGACATGAAGACTTTATTGTTTCCTTTCTGGTACTGCAGCCTAGAAGTGAAAACTCTAGGCCATTTGTCAGTGTCTTCCTATCTCAGAAATAAGCAATCCCAAATCATATCTGCCATTTTTGCCATTTCCATCCCATTCCCATCACTATCACAATTATTTTCAGCTGCTGCTCCTTTCAAGTTTTAAATCCGCTGTTCACTGTATTCATACAGATTGAATTTTATTTTGAACATCTACATTGATATAACAATGCAATAAAATGGTTTAGTTGAAGGATTGTTCTGATTGTCATCAGAATTATCTGCAAATCAAGTTTTCCATAAATTTGACTATATGACTGACAAGAACACCTCAAAAATCTTTTTATAACTCTAATCTCATTTGCTCCTTCATTATGAACTGTATAAAATTTTCATCAATATGGTTCTGTTATACAACTATACACATGTATAGAATTCAGCTCCTTAACTTAAACAAGCACTACTAATTCTTGTCCAGAAAAAGCCCAACAAACTCTGTCAAGAATTGTACTCTTCCCTGCGGTGCAGAAATGGTACACCATTTACTGTTTGAAAAGTCAGGCTCTGATAGTGTTGATCAGTTGTTCTTTTCTGTTACAAAGGATAGACAGAAACCTGCACAACAGGTTGTGGGAGCTTGTTTCACACAAGGCTTTGTTTCATTATAATTTCCAGAATTAATCAGAAACTTGAAACTTTTACTGACAAAGGCCAGCTCCAGTATTTAATCTTCTCAGTCTTGATCATGGAGGGTGCTAAGCACTACAACTCTTACCACACACAGAGACATGGATGGTTGTTGAAATACTGCACATCTTCCAAACGTTTACTACCTCCTACCAGGTCTTCCCAATTTTATTTTGATATTTTGTCATTGTGTCTATCTTTAAATCATCATTGTATGCTGTTATCTCCCTATTTAAAACCTGTGAATGTTGGTTCTGAGAAGTGAATTCAAAGAAGTCAAAGCTACCCTGCCAAGTCTGAGTTTTCTGTTTCATAATTTTTGTTAATAAAACTTTTTCAGGCAGGATGTAATACCCAGTATCTAGGTGTTTAAACTCAGAACAGAACATAAAGTTTCATCTGCATATATTCTAAAATCAAGACAGACTGGTAAAATCATGCTGTTCTGCTTTCATTATCACAGACTACAATGAGGAAATAATTTGCTTAAATTCCCTCTTGTGCTGCTAAGATCACTATGTGAACACAATTTTCAGAAACATCTGTGAAGCAACTACTACTATATCTATTTTACAAGTAGGGAAACTGTGTCAGAGCAAGTTTCTTACGGCTTAGGCATTACTGCATACAAATTAATAGCAGTGCTAAGATTAAAGCTGAAGAATTACTAACTATCGGGTGTTGACACAGTTCACCACAATACACTACCAGGGCACATTTTTTCCACATCCCAGAAATTCTTTTTGTGAACTGCAGTGCTGGGCAACCCTGTAATTATGCACAGAGCACTTTAGGACAAAAAAAGCAATACTTTTTGGCTCAACAGGTTTACATAGAACTTCAGAAACTTACTCTCTCTACCAATAATATCTACAGCCATCTACTCAGGACCTGATTCTCTCTTAGGCCACTTTGTACTGCTTGGAGAGTAGTGGACCAGATAATCAAGCCCTTATAGTATAGCACAAGGACTAGTTCTTATAAGAGCTTTAGAAACCCTTACTAACTTCAGTGAGGCTTTGTACTAGTACAGAGATTAATTCATGTGGAACTAATTGCAGGACTGTGGCCTAAGTAAGAAACTGGTCTAGCTCTATTTGCTTGTTATCCAGTTGTCAAAATGTAGTGCTCATTAAGTGCAGAAACAAAGGGTCCCGATGGATTCTTTATATCTGGGAAATATGTTTCCCATATAAAAAGAAAATAATCAGTAACACTGCAGTGGAATTTAAAACCTTATTGAAAAGAAGGGAAACTCTAAAGCACATATTTTAATCAAGAATAATTCAGAGGCCCTTCCTCTATGCAGTTTATGATCTACTTTTACCTAAAAAAATCATTTATGCAAAATGCACTTTGACTACCTGAGTCTACAGAACATGAATGAGACTAAAACAAATGCCTTCTAGTCCCACCGCTCTCTTCCACAGTGTGAACTCCATGCTTGGTTCCAGTTGTGCTCTAATCACTTTTCTCACATCCATTAAAACTGAGATTTTCTGTAATACACAAGACATTTCTGGACTCCTCTAACTTAACCAACCTGCTGAAGTCCCTAACAGCATGATCAGACAGGGTCACTAACATGAGAGTTATAGCTGTTTCCTTACATCAGTAGATGGCAATAAGCTAGTGTTGGAGGCATAACAGCATATTTTAGCTAGTAAAATTTGGCATGAAGATATTATCTGTTGTATGGATGTACCAATCTAAAATCTGATTAAAAAAACCCAAAAACATAAAGTGATTAAGAATTGGAAGTAGCAGTTTCCAGAAGTGTTCAATGTTACAGCATTTTCAGGATGTACCCAAGTTCTGACATGATCAAGAAATGAGCTTGAATGCTTTGCTGCCTAACATCACTAAGGATGCAGTTTCATGAAAAGTTTTAGGAAATCTAAGTCTGCCTATCTGCCAAAAAGGGCAGTCCCACTCTTCTCCAAGGCACATTTCTACCTATTCCTTTGTGAGCCATGCAAACAAATTACCTCAAGGAATTGACCTGGCTGAAAATTAACTCAGTAAAATAAATTATTTTTGCAGCAGGATCAATTCTCTGATCCAACTTTCTATACAGCCACAATTAGCACAAATGCCAGTACTAGGCAGTGGGGAGGCAACACGGAGTCAGGAATGGGAATGAGGGATAGCTGAGTTTCACCATCTGTATGGTTAAGGAGTGTTCCAGATACTGGCTGGATATAGAAAACCTATATTAGATAGGCACCAAATCATTTGACATTCAGTCAATTGTAACTAGTTGTGTCAATTAATGAAATAATTACCCAAATAAGCAAATAAGGCAGTTGGTGCCAAGTACAGGACAAAATCTATGAAGTTCTAGCTGAGAAGTTTAGGTTGCCACGTCAGCCTGTCTATGGCTTCCATTTGTAAATATATCGCAAGCACCATTTTTCTGTTCCCAGCAAGATAAATGGATCCAGGCACTCCCTTACCCCACTCCCTCAGGCACTGAAACCTACCACTTAATCATCCAGTAAGATCTTCCAACCCTGATTAGCTGCTTCTTTGCAAGTGCCTGTGTTTCTGAAGGTAGGCCTGTGTAAAGCTATTTACCCCCTGATGCTGTTTTGCTGTGTAAAGACCTAACCACAAGGGGATTCTCAAATACGTCTGTCCTGGTTATCTCATCCAATCTGATACACATCTACAGGATCAGGCCCCACAAAGTAAACAGGCATGGACAAGACTTCTGAAGGTTGGTAGCTAGTATATATATGCATTTCATATATGACTACAGTCAAAATCCCAGAATTCAAAGCATTTGGCTTCAGTAGCAGGGACTGTTTCCTTTTCATTAATGCTCAGGATGTACCTTTTACATTACTCCAGATTTAAAAAAATAGCAGCACAAATAACCTTCTGAATCTGTTACAGTGAAAAATAATTTAACGGCTTCAGTAGGACTATTCATAATAGAAATTGATATTTGAGAGAGCAAATCCGGAGTGCAATCTGGGGCATAATAAAAACTGCATGTTACAATCAGATACATCAAGTAAGTACTATACAGATATTCATGTTCAGATGTTACTACTACTTTAGAAGAGTAAGTCATGATATCTTTTCCCTCTCTTCAGGTGTAATCCTTGGATTTTCTCTCCGATCATATAAGATGAGCTATCGGGAAGTCAAGTACTTTTCATTTCCAGGAGAACTACTTATGAGAATGCTGCAAATGCTGGTCCTGCCACTAATTGTATCCAGTTTAGTCACAGGTAAAAAAACAAACAGTTTTTTTGTTCTTTGAAATAATTTGATAAAGATGCACACACCAAATCATAAAAAATGAACATTCCACGTCCTAAAAGTGTTATAACCTGCATAAAGTGATACCTTTGCTATTGCTGTTTTAGAGACAATGTAACAAAAGGTTTGACTTAATATACAAATAAACTAAAAGATGCTTTTCCCAATTCCAAGACAATCTAACTTACATGTTACTATACGTAGCTGCTATGATGCTGACTCTGTACTCCACTTTCTTCTCTTACTTTCTGAACAGATATTTCCTCCACAATGTCCTACTGTTATCAAAGATAATGTATCTCAGAAAAATAGTTCCAAGACCCAAGAAAGTTTAAACTATTGATCGTGGGCAATAACCCATGCCTGTAAGCCTAGATGCATAAAACATCTGTCTACCTCCTAATCTCTTAGCAACAGATTAGAAAAAATAGGTGATCGGTGGGATAGATTGGATAGTTCGGAAGAAACTTCATTGCACCGTTTCTGGTTTCCTGTCTTCTGGTCAGCTCTATTAAGCTTTTGGTCACTCTATTAAGCTTCAAGCGCTCTTTACTAAGTAGTTCCTTGAGCTAGAGATATAATAATACATTTCTTACGATGATGTATGCCTTGTCATTCCACCTAAGTTTCATGGAAGAGATTTTTTATGAATGTTCAGGAGGTACCTGTGATGTATTTACTCTATTAATTGTCTAAAGAAAAGAAAGCATGGACTTTGGGCTATCAGCACATCAGTGGTACACCTTGGAGAACTTGAGCAAAACCACCCACTGTGCAGTCCTAGGATCTAAACACCTAATACACTACCTTAATTGTCAGAGGATCCAGAGACTATAACCTGTTCTCTATTTCATTGGTTTTCAAATAGTTTAATTTTAAGATCTCCTCTTACAAATGCAAATGAGCATAGACCCCATCTTCACAGATAGCAAAGATATTATGTATGTATATAAGCTGTTAATACCACAGCAGAAAACTAGGGTATTCACAGTTACAAAATCATTTGCCTCCACATATTCCAAGGAGAAAGTAAAGCTTGTTTCTATACACACATATTATATGGATACTGAAAGTTTAATGCACACTGAAACTAAAGAGAAATTTATAAATCTTGTAGGAGAAACAATGACAGGTTTTATTCCCAACTAATGTATAATTCCATTACATGTCATATCTCCTTGCTGTCTTCTTGTCCCTTTCACCTGCAGAACTCCCCAGGTTGGCTGGATACTGATAGAAGAACCATTAAAAGTAGAAAAGGAGAGACAATTACCCTTCTTCAGTGTCAGCTGAGACTGGCACTGCTGCTCCATTTTGTAGGATGAGTTACTGCAGGAGAAATTACCTGCTCGATTCCTTGTAACCCTGCATCCATGTTGGTTCTCTGAGAGAGCTCAAGGTAAAGCAGGAAATTAGGTAGATCATCCTATACAAGGATTTGAATTCACTTTCAAAATTCTAAGTAGAAACACTTTCTTGAGGTAAAGATCAGCAAATCCACCTCAGAGGTTGACAAGTGTCACAAAGACCTGGCCTTGTGATAAAACAAGTTAATTTGGTGTAATACCAGGTCTCACCAGAGATTTTGTGAAATAGCAGAACAATGAGTCTCCCACTAATTCTATTCTGAAAAGAATCTTCCATCTCTGGATTCAAACAGTACCCTTCTTTTTTATAGTTTTTTTTTTTTTTCCTTTTAAATTATTTGGAGTCCTTTATCCTTTTTTATGCCCCTATTTCATAGCAATAATTTCCTTTATTATATAAAGGCTTTTGGCAAAGAGAAATCTTATCTATCTGTAAGATTTGTCTTATTATCATAGAAGTGCCTTGCAATATTAAGTGGATTATTCTTAAGAGTTTCCCTTTGAAGTAGAGAAGGTAGTTTTCAAAGTGAATAACAACATTTTAAACTTCTTTCATCAGGCAGGGAGCAATCAGAGAAAACTCAGTGCAATTCACAAATGACAGATTTCATTCTTTTTAAAAAATCATTAAATACAACAGGACTACGTCTTTTTTCATGGGATTAAAAGATGTTTCCCAGTTTATTGCTAAAAACTGTGGAAAAACTCTTTTCTACACTGAACAATAACTCATTTAGCGTACTAATTGTTTTTTAAAATGAAGATGCTCTTATGTATTTGCTGCAGAATTCTTATACTCAAAGTAAATATACAGGTATTATTGAATATCTAAATAATAATGAACCATAACCTTTACAGGTGTACTACTGTGCAATTTTATAGACACTATTGGTTTCTTTTTTTTACACATTATAGGATAATTCATTGGATAAAAGTTTTATGCTTCTCAAGTCAATCTCAAGACCACTCTTGACATCCATGAGCCAAATCTCTTATCTACTGTATTTTGTTCGGCAAAGCAAAGCTGATGCCTCTTAACTAACCTCAAAAAGATTCCTCCAGGGTCTTGCACACTGATAATATGATTGCTTCTTCCAACTGTAAATGATCTGAATAAGTATTTTTGCTGTTCGCAGGCATGACAGTGTTTCCCAGATATGATGTTCTGGGATTCCATTTGTATTTATGTAAGTGTGCTCGATATAACTGGTTATGACAACATCAGAACATATGGTCTCAGAGGTATTAGAAATAGGCTAGGGATGATTACATTCCTTTGCAAATTTTGTGAACGTCAAATAAATTAGAACAATAAAAACAAAGTAATAATTATAGAAGCTATGGGCTGTTAACGTAAGTGGAGAAACTGAAGACTTCTGCTATACAGGTAAACAGTTCTGACTGTTATTCACACTCTTGGGAAAATAAACTATAAAAGTTGAAGTCAACCCAGTCACATTTCTTTGTAGCCTGTTTTGGTACTTTCATGAAAGAAACAATGCAGAATCACATTTTGAGGTTTTTACTCACATTTGCCTTATGACTTACCATTATTGCACGTGGCTCAAGCAGGTATGCATTTTTGTCCATGAGATTCTACCTTCTGATGTGTATGTTACCAGGCATTACTAACATCTAACATTTCCCCCTGTACTTGGCACTGGTGAGGCCGCACCTCGAATACTGTGTTCAGTTTTGGGCCCCTCACTACAAGAGAGACATTGAGGGGCTGGAGCGTGTCCAGAGAAGGGCAACGAAGCTGGTGAAGGGTCTGGAGCACAAGTCTGATGAGGAGCGGCTGAGGGAGCTGGGGTTGTTTAGCCTGGAGAAAAGGAGGCTGAGGGGAGACCTTATGGCTCTCTACAACTACCTGAAAGGAGGTTGTAGAGAGGTGGGTGTCGGTCTCTTCTCCCAGGTAACAAGCCATAGGACAAGAGGAAATGGCCTCAAGTTGCTCCAGGAGAGGTTTAGATTAGATATTAGGAAGAATTTCTTCACCAAAAGGGTTGTCAAGCACTGGAACAGGCTTCCCAGGGAAGTGGTGGAGTCACCATCCCTGGAGGTATTTACAAGACGTGTAGATGTGGTGCTTAGGGACATGGTTCAGTGGTGGATTTGGCAGTGCTCGGTTAACGGTTGGACTCGATGATCTTAAGGGTCTTTCCCAACCTATACGATTCTATGATTCTATCTGCTTGGGAGAAAATAGAGATTATTTGCATACCTTTCACCATCTTTTACCATTTATAGGATAATATGATTATATGAATATCTGTATTCATCTTTTGTGGTTTAGACACAAATCCAGCTGCATACTCTACACTGGTCTTTATTCTCTACAGTCTTTCAAATGGGAGAACTCCTAAGTCAGCAATCCCAATCAGTATCTCTTACAAAGTCAAAGGCAAAATTAAAGCACAGTATATGGGAGGGAGCATAAATAACCAAAGAACTAGATGAAATTCCCATTTGGATTATTTAATGGCCAAATCTGGCCTGAATTCTTATACAAACATAGGGCTGACAATTTTGCTACATTTCCATTTTGAATTTGCTGCAGTTATAGGAGTTCAAAATATCTTATACCTTCATATTTCATTACAAATTGAAGCATTTGACATAAACAAATTGCTTTACATAATTATTTTAAAATATGCATTGTCCCTAAAAAGTATATAAAATAAATATATACACATATTATAACAATTCAACTCATCATGAAAAAGGCAAAGACTGCAAGATTTGCAGCAGCATTATGAGCACTATGCACTAACTTTTTTTGAGCTGTTATGGCAGGTTCATAATGAAGTTGAAATTCCAGCCCTTAAAGCCGGCCCACAAGTTTTATCTGCATGTTTCAGTTATTCACTGAATATAAGGGCATCAGAACGAGGTACCTGTTCTTAACCAAACTATATATTTCCTGAAATCACATTCACAAATATGATTCATGACCAGCTTTCTAAAAAGAGTAGCTAGAGGATAACATTTGTGACAAATATTAAAGCTAGAGAAATTTTATAAGGGTTATTTGCAAATATTTTGCACAATTCTGGTCATAGCTCAGTTTAATAGACGGGCTCGTTCTCCTTCCCAAAAATTTTGGAAGCTTGGAATTTAGCTGTACAGGGACCACTACTTTTAAATGCAAGTAAAATGGGATTAAATTCTGTGCATTTCTTTCAAATATCTTTGTCTGGTGAAGTAGAGCAAAACATAAAAAGCCCAGTCAAGATCTGAGACTAATTTTTGCTGCACATTGCAGAAACAGTAAGAAAATAGTTTATTTACTAACATAAGTCAAGCTAGGGAAAGAGAAAGGGAACGTAGAAACAGTGAAACAGCAAGGTCCACTGGCTTGCCAAAGATTATACAGCAGGTCAGCAATAATAGAATTAAGCAAAGGTCTCAATCATGAATACCAGTACAATGCACTGTGCATTAGATGATAATGCTTGTCCAAACTGTTAGTGGGAGTAACACTGAAATGGTACAAATTAATCTTAATCACAGACCAGGATTTTGTGTGCAAGATTCAGTACAAACACAAAGAAAAAGACTGTGAATCTTCTTACACAGAAGGCGGCTGTATAGTAAAACAGTTTAGAAAACTGAGTATGGAAGGTTTACGTCAAAGAAGAAAAACATCTTAGTATGTAGTTTGTAGTATGTGTTTGTTTATATTCACTCCCCTTTCTAATTTGAATAATGACATGACTGTCTTTCATGGATTCTGGAAGATACAGAAACCTCCCTGCCTCTGATGCAGCCTTTCAATGACTGACTACAACACTGACAACTCCAGGAGACACAAGTGACTTTCCATTGGGCATACTCAGAGACACAAGTTTTGTCCCCAGACTTTTTCAACATGTTCATAGTATTTACCACTACAAAAACTATAGAAAGTGTTGACAAAGTGCAGAAAGCTGAAATTTCCATGCATGAATGCCTCTTAACTAACCTCGGATGTACGTATGATGCTTTTTATTTCAGCTATCAAAGGAGTGCAATGAATGGTGACAATGTTAAAAACAAGTAGTAAGGAACATCGTCTATCTCCTCACTGAGATAAAAACAAAGGCACACGAAGTGACTCAAGTAATAAAACAAAACAGAAGTAGAGATCACAATTAGCAGCCAAGTTGCAGATGCAGTTGCTTGAAATTACCTATAATGAAACAAGGGTAATATTCAAAGAAACAAGTGAACTTGAAATAGCCTCCAAGCCACTCCCTTACGTAAGTCAGGAAAAATGCAGCTTCTGGATATGAATAGATTCAACTGCTGAAAAGCCAAATTTTGCCCAAAGCAACCTATGGATGTGAAATGTGGAAAATTAATGCTGTGACATGTTGTATAACCTTAGGCAAATCATGTTTCCCTTTTGTATCTCTGCTTTCTTTCTCCTTTCAGATGTAGTGCTGGTGAAGTTTTTTTGTAGCTACTAGGCAGGAAAGAAGATGACTATATATGATGGGAATTTTAACAGAGACATGTGGATTAAGTTGTCACAGCTCAGCAGACACAAAGTATATAGCTATTTTAGTTATATCACTGTAGAGATGGAAATAAACTTAAGCAAATAATTACAGCAAGAATGGTATACGGGGCCATCACTGAGATCGTTGCTGTAGAAATACTACACCCAAAGTTACCTAGTGATTGCTTGCAGATAGCTATGATGATATCACCAATAATCAGATATGCATAAATGGACCATATTTTTTTACTAGATACAACTGTTTAACAGGAATGTGTTAGCCACGAAGTTAAAAAAAAAATTCTCCTGAAGTTAACATATGGTGGGATGGACCTAAACTATGTTGTATGACAGGGAACTGTGATACAATGGCACAGCCTCCCACATCCAGATAGCAGCTGTAACCGGTCTTCTGTAAAGACATAATTCTAGAACATACTATAGTCTTGTGTTATTAAATTTAAGAAATTAAGTTTTATATTTGCCTTTCCAATATTTGGAATGAGGCAGTAAATGACCCATCAAGTGTAACTGGATGCAAATGCTATTAAATCTTATCAAAACACCTTTCCTGTAGTACATTATTAACATTTTTCATTTTGGCAATTGTAATGTCCTTTATTAACATATTAAATTAATAGCAGTAAACATAAAGGGCCAGAATTTTGAATTTGCTGATCCTAACCCCTCCCATCAGGGCACACAATAAGAAGGTCTCATAAAGAGACCTGTGCATCACCTCTTCAAAAAAGAGGCTGGGAGTCCGTCCTGTGTCTAGCCTTGTGGAAGCAGGAGCCACACTGCATGAAGTCTCTATGCAGTTCCACTGTTCTCTTGCCTGCTCGCTGAGAAGTCTATTGTGGAAAAAAGGCTATCACTTACAAGGTCCCAGGTGCTGTCTCATATCAGCCACAAATGTTTATGGTAATTTCAACAGATGGAAACTTTCTCATTCAGCAGGATTCCAGAGAGGGGAACAAATGTTGTGGAGCCAGCATTATCCTTCTCCCAGAAAGAAAAAGGAGGGGCCTAGCAGTCATTCCCTTTAATTTATTCTGGCAGAACAGACCTATAACCAGTGTCTGCGCAACATCTTGGGTACTCACAGTAAAGCTGGAAGCCAAAAATATTAACAAAAGTCAGTCTTACTCTTCTGTGTTTCAGTTTAAGAAATATACCATTCCTGATTCCATTCATATAGTTCATACATGAAAAATGAGAAAAAATTAGGCAGTGCTTGCTCAATTTAGCTGGTCAACAGAGCAATGAACCCATTTTCCAAATACTAAAACTTGGAAATTTTCTGATTTTCCCAAAATTCTCTGATTTTTATGTGTCCTAAATAAATTATTTTAGAAGTCAAAGTAATCAAAACCTATCAAATCAATGAAAAGTTTTATACTGATCTCACTTGACTGTAGTCATAGGCAAAAGAACTGACAGATTCTCTACAAGTGAAGCATCTTTTGGATTGCAAGTGTATTTGAGCTGCCTGTATATTTGTATTGGAACCCTGTAGATATCTCCTACCATAGTAAGCCTGTTATGAGTAACCAATCCATTAACATCCTAGGAGTGTGTTGGTTTTTTCTTATGCCTTTCTTTTAATACATAAAATGTTATTAAAAAAGTAACTTACCCTTTTTTTCAGGCAACTCTTCCCTCTTTCTCCCCAACGCAATACTATATAAGCACGTCAACATTGTAAAAGCTGAATTACATGGCAGATTTAATTTTATGCACTTGTACATTTCATGCACCCAGCAGTTTATGCATTCATATAGGTATTTACATATGCAATTTGCATAACTGGAGAACAGTGCTATTTAATTTCAACATCCAAATACTTTTTTCCACAAATAAAGGAAAACTTATGCTTTGATTTGTGTATCTCCAAAACCAAGACTGGCTTAAAATGTGGGCATGCAAGTTACTAAGTTTGTGAAGATCCAGTCATCTTGTAAATGGATTTCCTGTAGGGATAAAGAAACAACTGAAGAAATATTACTAGTGTCAATCCATGTTCTGTAAAACTTTCATCTCAAGCTAGCATCTGTATGTTAGATTCGGGCCAATAGCAGCTAAAAATATACACATATGAAACTTTATACACATAATTACTTTAAACACCTGCTCTTCAGTACCTGTATTACTGTATAAAACAAATGTCTATCAAGTCTGGCATATAGCTTCCAATAATCATTATTTAGACATGCACTCAAAGATGAAAAAATTGGAACCTTCTTATACTGTTCCCCTCCACAGTCTTTAAGGGGATGTGGGCAGGATAAGTTTAATAATTATGTGATGTAATTCTGAAGTATTTTGGACAAAAGCTTTTAAAAGTTAAAAAAATGAGTTTAAGTAGCACGCGGCTACATTTTGGAAAATCAATTCAAAAAAAAGGTAGGTGGAAACTATTCAGCACCTAGAAACATTGATTTTCAAGTCGAAATACAAAACGAACTGTGTGCAGATTCAGTGTGTGTTGGCAATCAATTTGACTATGATTTCCTGAATATGTTTCCTGAACAAGTTTTTGCACAGGAAGTGCTCCAGGAGGAAACAAACTATACCCAGCTGGAAGTCAGAAAGCATTGTGCAAGGCATGTTAGAAAATCATAATGAAATGTTATACATATTTGTACAATAAATACAGCTTTGGGTGGAACCTCTTACTCAGAAAGTGCTGTATATCTTAATCTATGCAAACACTAAAAGTAAAAAGCTACAGGAAGGATCATAAAATGAAAATGTAACTCACTTCTGAACAATTTCTGAAACAATTTTGCAATGTGAAATACACAGCAATCTATTTTCACAAGAGCCTGAGAGAACAATTCTAAGTGAACACAGATCCATGAAAAATTAAAATGCAGTAAGAGCAGAGATTAAATTCCTGCACATAATGACACTGTATAAAATTGCCCTTGGCTTCACCAAGGGCAAGTCCTGCCCAACCAACGTACTGGCCTTCTGTGATGGAGTGACTACATCAGTGGACAAGGGAAGAGCTATGGTTGTCATCTATCTGGACTGCTGTGAGCCCTTTGATGTGGTCCCCCACAACATCCTTCTCAATAAATTGGAGAGAGATGGATTTGATGGGTGGACTGTTCAGTGGATGACGAATTGGTTAGATGGTCACATCCAGAGGGTAGTGGTCAACAGCTCAATGTCCAGATGGAGATCAGTGGCAAGTGGTTTCCCTCAGGGGCCCATGTTGGGTCCAGTACTGTTTAATGTCTTCATCAGTGACACAGACGGTGGGATCGAGTGCACCCTCTGCAAGTTGGCAGACAACACCAAGCTGAGTGGTGAGGTTGACATGCCAGAGGGATGGGATGCCATCCAGAGGGACCTGCACAAACCTGAAAAGTGGGCCCATGTGAACTTCATGAGGTTCAACAAAGCCAAGTGCAAGGTCCTGCACCTGAATCAAGACAACCCCCAGTATCAATACAGGCTGGGGGATGAAGGGATGGAGAGCAGCCCTGCCAAGAAGGACTTGGGGTACTGGTGGATGAAAAACTGGACATGAGCTGGCAATGTGCACTCGCAGCCCAGAAAGCCTACTGTATCCTGGGCTGCATCAAAAGCAGCGTGGCCAGCAGGTCGAGGGAGGTGATTCTGCCCCTCTACTCTGCTCTGCTGAGACCCCACCTGGAGTGCTGCGTCCAGCTCTGGAGCCCTCAGCACAGGAAAGACATGGACCTGTTGGAGCAGGTCCAGAGGAGGGCCATGAAAATGATTGGAGGGCTGGAACACCTCTCCTATGAGGACAGGCTGAGAGAGTTGGGGTTGTTCAGCCTGGAGAAGAGAAGGCTCCGGAGAGACCTTACTGCAGCCTTTCAGTACTTAAAGGGGGCTTATAAGAAAGATGGGGACAGCGTTTTTAGCAGGGCCTGTAGCAATAGGACAAGGGGTAATGGTTTTAAACTAAAAGAGGGTAGATTTAGACTAGATATAAGGAAGAAATTTTTTACCATGAGGGTGGTGAAACACTGGAACAGGTTGCCCAGAGAGGTGGCAGATGCCCCATCCCTGGAAACATTCCAGGTCAGGCTGGATGGGGCTCTGAGCAACCTGATCTAGTTGAAGATGTCCCTGCTCATTGCAGTGGGGTTGGACTATTCTATGATTCTATGATTCTATAAAATTTGATTATACCTTAAAAAAGATAACCTAAGCAAGATATACAGCATCCAAAAGTACAAAGTACGCAGTAGTGTAGTTTTTGAAGTCTTCGTCTCCACAGGCAATAATGCACAAACAGCAAGGCTGTTCAAGAACAACGCCTTCAATAATTAAAGACACCAAAATAAAAAAACCCTCTAAAATCATTCAAGTTTGCTAGAAGCCCTTTATTAAAGGCTGATTTAAATTTCATTGCAAAATACAGCTTTTCTTAGTGGACCACTACTTTTAGTTGCTTCACAAAGTGTTCAGTAACAGGTTGTTACACACTTTTATTCAGTTTGCATTCTGCATGGGATTCCAACTGAGTTTATAATAGGTAACAATCTCACATCCACGAAGCTTTAGTTTTGATTTTTTATCTTAGTTCAAATGCATAACATCAAGACTTTGCTTGCTGACAGGCAAGTGACTGGCAAAACAAAAAGCAAAAACTATTTGGAAGGACATGTTAAGAGTTAAAGCATCTTCCCTGAGCACTGATGGACCATTGTAAATCCACACTGTCTCTTTATTAACATTTATATTTCAATCAAAGGTAGAAGGACTAAAAATATCTTAGGGATAACTCAAAACAGTTTTTTGAGTTTAATACAAACAAATATGAATTGGTTACAGAAAAACAACACACCTGAAAATTAAAAACCTGAAAATTAGCTAAATGTTTACATACAAAAATGTAGCTAAATGTAAAATTAGCTACATTATATTGTAAATTGAAAAGACTTGGGTTTGTATTTTATACAGCAAAATGTCCAAAATGCAAAACCAAGTCTCCTCAGCATTTTGGGAATTATGACACTGAGAGCAAGCATTTTATTCAGGATACTGAAGGCTGAAACTGTAAAGAACGATGTTTTCAATAATGAATGACTCTGTGATAACATGACATGAACTAGAATGGTGCCAAGTGCAAAGTAATACACCTGGGAATGGGGAACATGCTACACCTATACTACATGTAATCACAAGCTCTCAGTTGGCTGTTAGTACACAGGCAAGAGTTCTCAGACTCACTGTGAGCAGTCTGGAGAAGGTAACAGGGCTTATTAGTGGAATGGAGTTCTAGTGAAATGCAAGGAGGGATTAAACAGACTACAACTTTTTGGCTTGAGAAAGATACAACTGTGGAAGATCACCATAAAAGTCCAGAGAAATAATGAATCATTTGTAGAGGAGTAATAATTTGTAGATGGAGTAATAGTTTATTATTGTACTTCATAATTATTTTTCATAATAAATGAAATAGGGAGTGTCCAATGAAATAACTAGGGAGTGCATTTATAAGAAAGAAAAGGAAGTACTTTTTCACACAGCACACAATTAAATTGTGTTGTACAGTGCCACAAGCCAGAATTTAATATTTTCAAAATGAAACTAGAGAGTTCACAGATACAGCCATCATTGACTACTAATTTGGGGAACTAACAATTTAGGAAGGCCCTAGTCCCCACTGGTGGCTAGATGCAGGGAGGGCAAGCAAGGGCAGTGAGCGCTATCTTCTTCTGTTTCTCACAGTCTTTCAGTAAGAATCTGTTGTCAGGTAGAGCTGAAGACAAAGAAATGGGTTGGCCGACCATCGGACTAACTAATTCCCCATAGCTTTATGTTATTGTTGCAATCCATAGAATTCCGTATCAGATTGAAGGGGTCTCTCTGTTTTCACCTGTTAAGATTTCACCTACCAGTTGCTCTAAGGCAATGACTACCATCGACAGTTTCAGCTTTCTGACACACATAGGTCTTTTGAGAGCCAATTCAAAACCAAGGAAAAACTCTTCCAGGATCTGAGAATCTTCTCACCTTCAACAGATGTAAATTCACGCCATTGACATGAAATTAGACTTAAAAATAAAAGAGTTAAGACAAACCATGTGTCAAGAAAGGAGGAAAGAACCATGCACAACAATATCAGCAGCTCTTAATTATGCAACTCTCAGGAAGTTGACAAATAACAACAGTGTAAGAGCCATATCAAAGTATGACAAAAAACAGCCTGAAACTGGTGGAGAGAAGAGTTACACCCAGATAGTTAGGCACACAGATGCTTTGTTCAGGTTTTAACAGCCGTCACTTTCCTACTTCTTTCACCTGCTTACCTCTAGCCTGAACGCCATGATCTGCATCCCCATTTTCTACATGTGAATGTAGCACAACTCCATCACATTTGCTTCCCTGTCAGTGTGTCTTTGCTATAACTGCTCATAAAGACCAGATGAATCTAATCAAGAAAGTTCGTGAGGCTGCATTTTGGGGACACCAGGAACATTACTGGGAGTACTTGCACACCAGTGGAAGTAACACGTATCATCCTTTCATCAATGCTGTAAAATCTGACAGACACAAAGTACTTCTGAATCAATGCATCAGCTGCACAGATCATTGCAGAAGGACCAACTGCAGACCAAACCACACACAGAAGGTTGTCATCTTTCAGAAACAGAAGACTGTAATGCTATCATTAGGTCCTCTACCCTTGTTTTCACCTCTGATTTTTTTTCCATGTTTTGATAATGGGCAGTTGTTGACTTATAATATATTATTTCCATTTAATTCTCAAAATTAATTGCTGGATCTGCTACATCCTGTCCTTCAGCCATGTATTTGGATTATAAAGTACTATAAGGCAGATCCATCATTATCATCATTACTGGAGGTACAGATACTGAATAATTGTCTCTTGATAGAACTGCTGGATGCCCCAAGTTCTGAGCAATGGAGAATGAGGAAAGTCACTGTGCAGCACAAGAGCTACAGGACTCAAGCTTTGGGTCCGGGTTCCAGTAAGTAAGATGTTGGATTGTCTGGAAGAGGAGGAAGGCTGCTCAGCTAATTGTTCATCCTGGTATCCAGATGCATGACACAGCTCTCACTGGTGATAGAGGATAAGAAGGAGAAAACAGAGAAACTCAGGACAGAAATCTCTAATGATTTGTTGAGACTACAGATATAACTAAGATCAGCAACATCTGGGATTTGAGCTGCATGTTAGAGAGTCACAAAGCAGATCCTGCATCAGCTACAATTCCTTTCATCCAGACACTCCTGTTAGCGCATATTTTTTCTTTACTTTCTCTTCCAGGCTGTTTCTGAATATATTCTATATCCTCCAGTTCAGACCTTGAGAAACAAAGGCAATAAAATATAAACAATGCTGCTGTATACAGCATGAAGAGTCTGTCCAAAGATATCACGGCAAATATTTAAGAGCTTGCCTGGTTGCTAGGAATTGCTTTACAGTTGTGTCATAGCTCCTTTTCATAGTTGATAACTTTTTGCAGAGGTATGGCTGGCACAGAGTAAAATACCTTTTCCTTATTTCTTTGTTGCAATGTTGTCTCCAGATGAGTGCCTGAGGCAGACGTGAACACAGCAAAATGTTTGCTGAAACCTAGAATCTACTTAAAGAATTGTGAGCCTTTTTTAATTGGGTGGAAAGTCTCTCAATGTGAACTTTTTCAGGCTCACACACTCTGATCTGGTTTTCTTCACACAAGTGAGTCCAGCAGCTGTTATACTGCTGAAGTTTGATGCAAAACTCTTGTGACATACAACCAGTCCCAAAAATGACTGGGTTTTGTGGTGATGGCTTATTCTAGAAAGCATCAGTTTTGGCTAGGTCTAGGCATACTCTGCCACTTCTATGCACTGCCTCAGATATTTTACTTGGGCCACCCTGATGACACTTTTCCCCATTTATACAAGGCCTTTTTCCTTTGAATCTCTCTAGCACTTGATCTTTCCAGGTTTGACTGAATGATGCCACTGATACATACCACAGTAAAGTTAATTCAATTTAAGTGAAAATCCCATCTATGTGTCTCTGGAAGATAGCAAGTGCCATCTGAATTCCAGAAATGGGGAAAAATAAATTCCTACAGGCCCCTCCTTTTTCTCAAGGTTGAGTTGCCTGTCTCAGTGTTTCTCAGATCAACAAAGTTTGTATATTTAACATTTGTGATCTTGGCCAAGAGTTCATCATTGTACAGCATGGCATTGCCATCTGAAAGAGGGACATGTGCAATCAGTATGAACACAGATTCCTCAGAGGTTTGTACGCTTAGCAAAACAGGGCAGTTTAGTACACCACAAACTTTCAGTTCCTGCTATTGTGAAGACAGTTATATCTAGCAAAACAGCAAGAAAAGCACCTGGGATGGCAAGCTGTTGAATTTTGGTTCCTTGGCTCACCAGATACAAAAGTTCCATATATTCCTTCTGTTGATAGTATCTTGAAAGGACCTTTTTCTCTGCAGGAGTCTATCAAAACCAGATATACTAATGTTGATCTAAAAAGAGAAGTAAAAGCTACTAGGATACAAAAAGACTTGTGCAAAAAAAAGTCTCATTATTTATGGGACCATATCATGTGGGAAGTGAAAAGATAAAATTCTTTCCAGTTTCACACAACTGAATGGCAGTTCAGTTCTAATACTGAGTAAGAAACATGCAAATAAAGAAAACAGTCGAGTGCTCAACTCTCATGCCAACAGAAGCTTTCAGATCTTAATGTTATTCTTAAAGACCCATCATCTCTGGAAGTCAAGTATCAAAGCAAATTGAATTCCTGGCCCCCTGGTTGTGAAGAAAAGCTCAAAAATAGATCCTGACTATATTCTGAAAACTCAAGAGTCACACAACAAAGAGCACTAATTTGAAAAAATCTTGGGGTTTAGGGTATTCCAGTATTTGGAGAGCATGGCTTGTAATTCCTGAGTAGTTAGATCTATCAGATCTGGTATTAATCTTTAAGCAATATTCATCTTCTCTGCTTCACTGAAGAGTCTGAAGGGCTTCAAGTGTACCACAAGTGGTGAAGAGTTTTTTGGACTAAATAAATACATTAACACAAACATTTATTTAGATGCCTCAGCTAAGCACATCTTCAGGATCAGACTTCAGTTCATAATAATTATATATTTAAACAGAATTAACATTTTTTCACATAATTACACCTTTTAATCCTCAGACAACTATACCACCAGCTCCTTACAGGTGGTAGATAAGAAAAAGAAAAGTACAGCATAGTACTAGAAGTACACTATTTGCACTAGAATTAATATACTGATGCTGATTCTTTCCTCCATAAACAGGTCTCTTATTTTTTCTCTACTCATATGCAAAGCTAAATACTTACTTTATTCTGACGTTTCACCACCCACTTCTAACATAGATCTGAATACTTAGATAATATCAGAGATTCTCCAGTGAATATTGTTTCTTTTCAGAGCTAGAGAAAAAATAGGTTTTGGTCAAGAGTTCACCTAATGAATGGCTATTTCATTAATGAATACATTCTTGCACTGAAAATCAGCTTTGTCCAGTATTTCCAGTTGCAGCATGTCTTAACTCCCCAAACCCTGAAAACAAAGTTAGAGAACATTAGCTTACTAAGCCTGGCTAATATCTGTCTCAAGGCTAATGAAACTGTGCAAAGGGCCCGCATCCATAGAGAAAACAAAGTTTTCAAACTCAAGATAGGATGTTTAATAGTTTGTTAAAAAGTAAATAGACTTTTTTTCTGTTCTACAGAACATCACAGTCCAATAACAACAGTGATCTAAAAACACCCTCTTCTCTTTCATCTGTTTAGTTTAAAATCAGCTGATATTTTCTTTGGTGCCTCAGACCTCTCATACAAATTCATATTTTCAATCCTGCCTGCAAGCAGATGATGCCCAGATGGCAACTGTATAACACTTGAATTGTGGAAGCCAAAACCTGTTTTTCAGCCATACTTAGCACTGTAACATCCTGGAAAAGAGCTGAATAATATTATTAAAAAACACCAATTGCTACTGTCAGGCATTCCAGAGGAAGTCTTAACTTCTTTCCATTGCCTCCTACAAGTCTGTAAGGTGGAGAAAGACAAAGCAAAACTGTACAGCTTTGATGTTGCAAGGCTGTAACTGAATCAGTGACCCAAAGTTCAAGAGGTCACTGAAACAAAGGAGAGAAAAGAAGGAAAACAAAAGGCTGTTCACATGAAACTCCAATTCCACACTTTCGTAATGAGTTCTCAGAAAAGCCGTAACATCATTACTGAATTGTGAAAAAAAAAAAAACCAACACCAAATTCTAACGACAATTTAAAATGTAATAGACTAATTGCAGCTAAAGTAATACTCCTTAGTATTCATACAGCATATTACCAGAGGACCTTAAATTCACAAATAGGAAGTATTTTTTCCCTAAAGTTGATTTGATTGTTATCCATTAAATTCTTAGGGGGGATTTAGGTTGTAATTAAATTATGATTTATTCCTATGGTCCCTGAAAAAAATGGAAAAATGCTTATGATTTCATGCATTAGGGTGTTCTTATTTATTATTAAGATATTAACTTACAGATTATAAGTGGTGTTTTAAAAGGCTGCTAGTTCATAAATTTAAAAATGTCTATACAAATTTTTTCAAATTATGTCTGCATCAGATCCCATACTCTTTAAATAGACTTTGCTATACTTGATAAAGGAAGTCTCAGATTGTTTCTAGATTATTAATACAAGATTCATTTTTTGATGCCATATAAAACTTTATATGCAGATTTTTTCTTATCAAACCCAAGTGAATGTGATTCTTTGAAAAATGAGAATCTAAAAGTACTCTGTTTTGTCAAATTAGTGACTGTTCTGCAATTTCTAATGCAAATAATGACGTAGAGACATGAAAGAGTTCCATACATTTCCTTTTGACATGGATAGATAATACTATGTAGTGGTGCATCTTATTTGTACCTGAACTATCAGAGGGACTGAGGCCCCACTATACCAGATCCTGCAACAAAGTCAATACAGTATTGGGGGTAATGTCTTTCAGGACAAACTTTCCCAGACTGAGATGATGTTATGTCAACATCGCTGGCTTCACTGTCGTGGATAGACAACGCAGGTAATTTTCTATCAATATGGGGAGCAGCATAGCAACAGCAGCATGGAGGTCTATTCAAAGTTATTTATGTTGCTTGATGTGAATGCAGACAGCACTACAACTTGGTCAGAATTGAAAGTGTGAGAGGAGAAAAGTACTTGAAGTGTGAGAGGAGAAAAGTCAGCGAGCAAAGTATGAATCCATCAAGAACAGCCCATGGAAGCATACATACTGTTGCAAAATAGTACAAACTGAAAAAATGCCTGGTACATGGGAAGGAATGTAATAAACTGAAAGGATTACAAGAACATGTAAACACCAGCAGGGTGTGTGTAACACAGACAAAAAGGAAAGCGACAGCACCATGAGCAGCTCAGATAAATTATCTGGAAGATCAATGGATAAAACAACAGCAGATGAATGAGCTGCTAGCTTGAAAGCAAAATGAAAATTTATCACTTTTAAGTTGGACACAGATGCACCAATCAGTATTGTGGCACTGACAAGATTTCTAAAAAAAAAAAAAAGACAGAGCAATTTTGGTTATTAGTAAACCTGGTACAAGGATAGATAGCAGCTACTGCAACAACAAAAAATAAGCAGGATTCTTTAGTGAGTGGGCAGTTACTAGAGTAACTTCAGATTACTCAAAAAATCAAGTCTTGTTGAACATATCTAAAGGCAATGTCACACCGTTATTATCCAAATTACCTTAATACTGCTGAATTAGCAAAGAAGGATGACCTCAGGGTTTTAAAAATTGTGCTAAAATTAAAATTCCAAGCAGAAATCCAAAGGCCAGGTTGTTACCAGGTGCATTAATAACACACTATCATTAGTTCAAATCTTAGTTGAGTCACATCCAACTGGGCAAAGCTTCTTTCCAAATGATGGCTGCTGCCTGAACTCTATAAAATGAACTTAACTAGTGTCAGATCCTAGTGGACAATCATCCAAATAAAAGACACTATCACTGCAATAGAGTCTATTATTGGAAGTTTTAGTGAAGAAGCCAAGAACTGGCTGGCCAACAATACTGGATCACATTTTGAGTGAGAAGGTGATGCCGCCAGCATAGAGCTGTGACAAGTTACAGATCAGTACAATCCCATACCCCAAATCCCATGTCATTTTGCACACAGATAGAGATATGTCTCTATCTTTTCTTAGACAGGAAACCTTAATTTTCCGTTCTTTAAATCTTGCACCTCTCTGACTAGAATTATGTTCATTTTTCTAGCAATTCAACAGAAGCGCCTCTTCAGACATCTGTTACATAATGAAGATGTGAAAGCAAATACATTTTCACATTAGACTGCATTACTAGCTACTGTTCCTTTATGGATACCTCTAATCTCACATCTGTATTATCAAATACTTCATATTATTCTTTCAGTAGCGGCTAAAGTAGATCAGGAGTGATTTAGCATAGTAAGTAGTTTACAGCTTCATTACATGGTATACAGCCAGTCAGATAACAGAAGCATTGTACATTTGTGGAATGTTGTTGTTTAATAAGTGCTGCACATACAAAAACATGTCTGTGAAGGACTCGAGGCACAGTCTGCCAAAACTCAGACCAGAGTTTTAGCAGATTAAAAGCTTCCACATGTATTTTAAGAAATTGCATTATGGATTTTTATGGAGCACTAGGTAATCTGCTTAACACCATCCAGAAGGCAAAGGTATCTTTATCAGTAGTATCTTGCCAGGATGTGGTGCGTTTCATGTTTAAAGTAGATATTTTTGGCAATATGTTCAGAATAAGTGAAAATTAATATTTTCATCCTTGGGGAATAGGGTAGAAGTCTTACAACTACTAGCATATTTATTTCAGTCTTGTAACAACATGTCCTGTAGGATTCAAGCTAACTTAATGCGCTTTGGCTTATCAGTTACCGTAATTAACTTTTTTCCTAATTAAACTGAAATAATTTACCATGTTACATTATGCTTTTCCTTAAGCAAATGTGCTCATTTTTTCACTCCTGATACAGAAAATAAGCTGCTTTATGCCCAACAGAAGATTCCCATTTCCAGGAAAGCTTAGTCCATATGTCTGGACATAAAAGGATGTCTTTTTAAAATTGTGCTGTGCAGGTAGCAGCAGTGTTTTGTTACCAAAAAAATTGTGAGCTGCTATTTTCTGTGTTCCTGGGTCTCTGATTCTTGGCTTGAAGACAGTCAGTCCTTTGTACTCTGTTATTACAATGAGGTAACCAAAGAAAGAGAGTCTTGGTTTGAGACTGTCAGCTGTTACTAATCACTGCTCCATGGCTTGCTGTGAATCCCTGCTTGCCTCTCCCTCCTGCTCTGCTTAGCACACATAAAGAAGATAAATTACTCCCTAGTTTCCCTTCAAAAAGCATATTGTTTGGCACATTCCAATACTGTGAGCAAAAGATGGAATAATGCGAAGAGTTAAATGAGTATCTAAACAGCCCCACAGCAGGGTCCTTCTCAGGCAGATGTGAGTTTCAGGAAATGTACTTTCCTACTGGTTCTCCAAATATATTCTGTTATATTGCAAACCCAAAAAGTAAATCAACTATACTTTTCAGAACAGCAGAGCATATTCCTGCAAGAGGTTTCCTGTAGCAATGCAAATATCACTGACACTCAATAAATGCAGCGTCTAAGTGCAGCATATTTATATATTTCATTTTACTGAGAGGTGTAATACTTTGGTGTCTATAAATCATTTAGCAACAACAAGCATAGTCTGGAGAGGTTTATGGAATTCTTCCCTGCCCTCACTGACTGACACTGTCCTGACACAGAGAAGAATTGTAAAGGAAGAATCATAGAATCATAGAATGGTTTGGGTTGGAAGGCACCTTTAAAGGTCATCTAGTCCAACCCCACTGCAATGAGCAGGGACATCTTCAACCAGATCAGGTTGCTCAGAGCCCCATCCAGCCTGACCTGGAATGTTTCCAGGGATGGGGCATCTGCCACCTCTCTGGGCAACCTGTCCCAGTGCCTCACCACCCTCATGGTAAAAAAATTTGTCCTTATATCTAGTCTGAATCTACCCTCTCTCAGTTTAAAACCATTACCCCTTGTCCTATTGCTGCAGGCCCTGCTAAAAACTCTGTCCCCATCTTTCTTATAAGCCCCCTTTAGGTTTTGAAAGTGTGCTATAAGGTCTCCCTGCAGCCTTCTCTTCTCCAGGCTGAACAACCCTAGCTCTCTCAGCCTGTCCTCATAGGAGAGGTGTTCCATCCCTCCAATCATTTTCATGGCCCTCCTCTGGACCTGCTCCAACAGCTCCATGTCCTTCCTGTGCTGAGGGCTCCAGAGCTGGACGCAGTACTCCAGGTGGGGTCTCACCAGCGCAGAGTAGAGGGGCAGAATCACCTCCCTTGACCTGCTGGCCACGCTGCTTTTGATGCAGCCCAGGATACGGTTGGCTTTCTGGGCTGCAATTGCACATTGCCGGCTCATGTCCAGCTTTTCATCCACCAGTACCCCAAGTCCTTCTTGGCAGGGCTGCTCTCCATCCCTTCATCCCCCAGCCTGTATTGATACCAGGGGTTGCCCTGACCCAGGTGCAGGACCTTGCATTTGGCCTTGTTGAACCTCATGAAGTTCACATGGGCCCACTTTTCAAGTTTGTCCAGGTCCCTCTGGATGGCATCCCATCCCTCTGGCGTGTCAACCTCACCACTCAGCTTGGTGTTGCCTGCCAACTTGCAGAGGGTGCACTTGATCCCACCGTCTGTGTCACTGATGAAGACATTAAACAGTACTGGACCCAACACAGGCCCCTGAGGGAAACCACTTGCCACTGATCTCCATCCAGACATTGAGCTGTTGACCAATTAAGTTATTTGTGCATGGAAACAAGCAAAGTAAGAAGTTAGCAAGGCTGTGGAATACCCTACCATGAAAACAGTTAGGGTAAAAATAGCAACTGATTTGAACCTCAATAAATTTCTCAATAAATTTCAATAAATTTCTAACCAAGACTGTATAATATATTTGCCTGCTGTATCAGAATGCTATACTTGATGGTCCAGGAAATACTTTCCAGCATAGATTACTGTCCTATTTTTAATAAGATAACTAATCTGGAGGCACTGAAACCAAGCAGAGTTTCATAAAGTGAAGTTATTCCCCTGAAAGAGAAGTATCAGTGATGGATAACAACAAAATGGTCTTTCATTAGTCATGTTTAACTGAAAGGTAAAAATCACTGTAAAGCCACTATAGGTTATTTGGGCCTCTACCATTTATACCAGTCAGTGATGTTCTGACATTATCTTACCATGTTTCACAAACATTTTCCTTCTAATGAATAAACCGTGGCCATAAGAGTATTTGTTTGCAGCTAAGAGGGTGAAGGATGAAAAGACATTATCAGTTACAAAATATTTTCCCTTAACAAGAGTTAGAAAGGGATGGAGGAAATATATTTGAAGATAGCACATATTACACCTCTTCGCTAGCATATTTTTACACTGTTTCCACAAGAAGTATGGGACCAACAGAAAGAGTACAATGTTCAATTTACATCACTTTTGCATGTGCAAAAGCTTTCAGAATCACTGAGTGGTATCCAGCATCCACATTCAGGTATATTTCAAAACAAGCATTCTATGAATATCAGAAATAACTATGTGTGGCAGTGTTAGGTTAACATCCTCCAGAAAAGGTCTTTTTTCACCATATACAACCTTTCCCCTCACTGTGGTAGTAGAGAATCTGCAAAGAAAGGTACATCACTTTATTTAAGTACTTATGTGGACTCGTCTACACGTTGTTAAGCCTCATCTTTCTGTTAAAGTCTGTGATTTCTCTGATTCACTCATGGAGTGAGATTTTTTCTTACGTATAACAGGAACACATGTGTATCTTCATAAGGGCATATTTTTATGCTGTTTTTTTTTGAAGGCGGTGCTGGTTTGAGTAGCCGTGGCCCTCCAGAGCTCTCCTCAGCCCAGGTGTTCTTTCACACACCTTTGTTCTCTCCTTTTCTTCAAATGGTGGATGGTGTTTGCTCATCTACCTGGTGAGAACAGAGCCAGCTTAAAGATAAGTAGGGGGAAGTAAGGAACGCTTAAATTGCTTTAGTAGCATTGCCACCAAAGAGCAAAGGATGCAGTTTAACAGTAAAGACAACTTGAAGTAACAGCAAACTGCTGCCAAAATGCTAGTTTTCTGGCCCCAGAGATGGTCTCCTTCTGCTTCCCTTGTATAAGTTCTGGTGTTCACATGACACAATTCTGAGATGATTCAGAATGACAAACTGACAGAAAAACTAACCCTACAAATCCCAAAGTTAATAGTTTTCTAGTGACAAGGGATGGGGCAGGACTACAAAGCTGTGGGGCAGGTCTAGTCCTTTAGGAGCCACACTTAGACATTTCATTTGCTCATTGAATTGCATTATTGTATCCCAGTCATGGGTTTCATTAGTGAGCTTGGCTTAATCATGATCACATAATGTCGAATCAAATACAACTGCTAATTTTCCTGTGAGATATTTGCCCGGTGTTCTTAATGGACCTGGAAAAATTAATAAAATATCTAATTTCATTATTTAAATTTCCATATTCAAATAAGGATAAGTTGAACTGAGATTTGGGGGTGTCCTGGTTTCAGCTGGGATAGAGTTAATTTTCTTCCCAGTAGCTGGTGTAGTGCTGTGTTTTGGATTTAGGATGAGAATAATGTTGATAACACACTGATGTGTTAGTTGTTGCTAAGCAGTGCTTACACTAGTCAAGGACTTCTCAGCTTCCCATGCTCTGCCAGGTGCACAAGAAGCTGGGAGGGGGCACAGCCAAACTGGCCAAAGGGCTATTCCATACCATATGACATCATGCTCAGTATAGAAACTGGGGGGAGTTGGCCAGGGAGCAGCGATCGCTGCTTGGGGACTGGCTGGGCATCAGTCAGCGGGTGGTGAGCAATTGCATTGTGCATCACTTGTTTTGTACATTCTATTATTAATATTATTGTTGTTGTTGTTGTTGTTATTTTATCTTCCTCTGCTGTCCTATTAAACTGTCTTTATCTCAACCCACGAGTTTTCTCACTTTTACTCTCCTGATTCTCTCCCTCATCCCACCAGCGGGGAGTGAGCGAGTGGCTGTGTGGGGCTGAGTTGCCCGATGGGGTTAAACCACAACAGGGGGCAGCTTGTCCCATCAGTTCATGCAAAAAGGCATACAGAGCTATATTTCAGACATGTATTTTATGTGGCTTCAGGAGTCATTAGCTGTATTGATTTAATATTAATTAACTTCACCAATGCGTATAGTTCTTTGAAAATGTTTTTTAGCTTTTTTCTTTGCAATTTTATTATTTTTCTGCTACTGTTGTTAAAAATAATAATATAGAGTTTGGACTAAATTTTGACCTGATCTTGTGAAGGGCTCAATTGTCAAAGCTTTAAATATTATTTAACTTTTGTTTTCTGGGAATGCTCAGCACCACTCAGGACATGCTCAGCTACTATCACAATAAAGCTCTAGAGCTTAATCATGTTAATTAAACTCGGGCAATACTGCCACTAACTATTGCTTTTCCTTACAATTTTTGTGTCAGCATATTTTACCATGACCTTGCACAGTGTTATTCATTTCCACAAATCCTCATCAACATACACAAAAGGGATTGTTCTCATGGTCTCACACTGAGAGTTTACTCATCACACAGTGGTTAGTGGATGTAGGGGGTCGGGAGTAGCCCATTTAAGACTGCTTCATTAGGAGAGTGAAAGACAACCTTAAAGAAACAAAATTAGGGCAACACTCCTGAGTCAGTCGCCGTTATTGCTGTTCCACCATAGGAGTCCTTAATAAGCAACTGCAATTTCCTAATGAAGAGACCGTAAAAAAAAACAGGAAAATAATTAGCAACAAAAAGATGCTCTGTTTATATTGTTTGTTTTTAAAGACTGAGTCCAAAACCTCTAAAGGAAATCTATATGAAAATCTACATTAGCAAGGAAGTGCCATCAATTCAGTTCTAATATGTTGAATAAGGAAATAATTCATCATGATCATAGAAATCCTCTCTTTTTTATTTCCAGTAGTCCATATGTATGAGGAACAGAATGCACAGTTTGTTCTACACACTCATCCAGAACTGGTTCATCATTTTATATATTTGCAACACCATATCGCTACATCTCGGCAGGATTCTGACTTAGAGGCATTCAGTCATATACCCACAGATGGTAGCCTTGTGCCAGTGGCTCCTCAGCCAAGTGCCCGCACAAGGGCTCTGAATCTGCAGTTCCTCTTGTACTGAGCAGGACTACTACTATCCTATGAGGAGCAGCTGAGGACTCTGGGTTTGTCTAATTTAGAGAAAAGAAGGCTGAGGGGCAACCTCATTGCTCTCTACAGCTTTCTGAGGAGGAGGAGTGGAGAGGGAGGTGCTGAGCTCTTCTCCCTGGTATCCAGTGACAGGACGTGTGGGAACGGTTCAAAGCTGCACCAGGAGAGGTTTAGACTGGGCATTAGGAAGCATTTCTTTACTGAGAGGGTGGTCAAACACTGGAACAGGCTTCCTAGAGAGGTGGTCGATGCCCCAAGCCTGTCAGTGTTTAAGAGGCATTTGGACAATGCCCTTAACAACATGCTTAATTTTTGGTCAGCCCTGAAGTGGTCAGGTAGTTGGAGTAGGTGATCGTTGTAGGTCACTTCCAACTGAAATAGTCTATTCTGTATTTAAAATTTTCATAATTATGCATCAAAAGTAATTTTAAAGAAACCAAAAGTTAAAAATATTGTGGGCAAATGTTAGATTCTCTCGTTACAAATACAAGAATTTTAGTACAGGAAAGCAAATAAATAAACTTCTTATTTTTTCTAAAAGTTTTTAAAGGGCAGCAAAAAGATTTCAGAAACAGGGACATTCAACATAAAAAGTAGTAGCTGAGCATTGCAGCTGTTTTCAATCTGAAATTATACACATGCATATATGCATACACTCACATGGACACACACCCTCCCCCTGCCCCATGACAAGAGTCTTGCTTGCTCTGACAAATTATAAAATCACTGAAGGTACTAGGATCAGTCCTAAGCAGTGACTGTTTTTTTAGGAAAAGCAAAAGAAAATGAATCTTGCTACTTGCTAGTTCTTCAGTGGCATACTACTCACTATTGAGTATAAAGAAAGATCCCATTTAAAAACCGCTAGTTATGGGCCTTGATTCGCCAAACCACGTTAGTTAGTGATTATGTTAAGGACAAATATCAGTCCAAGAATGCTTTGCTGACTAGGATTTTACACACAGAAATAGGGCCTCAGTCATACCAGCTGCCGGCCTGTTATCATTGTGGTAAATATGCATATTCCATCCAATTGTGTAAATACGTATTTTCCTTCTTTCTAAAAAAACCCACAGGAGGAAACTCTTAGGTACCATAACAGGAAAATTAGGTGTGTGCTTAAACTCAAATCTCAGACTGAAATAGCTCATAACTTATGACTTGAGGACATTGGACTGTTCTGCAAAAAATCAGTTGATGCAGTTGTCCTAATTAAAGGCAGAAAGTGTTCTGAAGTTGTAGGACTTTTTAGCATAGGCTCTGCTTTTTGTCTTTTAAATAATTCCTTGGAATTTATTTTTGAACAAGCAGATACAAAGCTATTATTGGCTTAAATGTTATCTGAAGAAAACATGCTCAGTATATTTTACCTTTGGTCTTACTGAGGAATACAGTACCATCCCTCTGCATTAGTGTGCCCTAGTATAATTCAAGATTACACATAGATTATGTACAGCATGCTTTCAATGTCAAGAAAATTAAAAACAATAGAAACAACTCCAACTCTGGAGTTGTAAATTCTAGAATCCCATATAATCTAGAATCATAAGTACAATAGAAAAAACCTATAACTCACACAAAACCAATCATAGTATAGTAGCTATTCAGGAAAGTTGCTGCATCACTAGTTCATGCTAATTTGCAGAACCAAGATCAAGTCAGGTGAACAATCAGAACTATCAGATTAACAATTCAGAATTTTTAACAAGTTGCCCTAACTAGATTTTTTTCTCCTTTTGCCTGCATCCTTTCTGTCTCTTTCTCCTTCCCTTGCAATTACATACTTACTTGCTTGCTGCGTTTCCTACATCCTAAAATATTTTCATTTCTTCTCTAACACCTTTGTTAAAGAGCAACGTAGTGCTTTGCTTTTTTCCCTGACACTCTGGAGAACTCCTTGTCATGTCTTTATTTCACCCACAGTGTGACTGATTCCTCACTTACTTCTCAAGAGAGGGAAAGAGTAGGTGAAAGGAGATGACAGGGGTAAGGGCTTGGGTTTGTTTGCAGTTTTACAGACTTACGCCTGCCCCCTTCTTTCTTCTCTTCCCTTCCTCCCTGCCTGCCTCCCTCCCTCCCCATCAATACTTAAAAAATCATTCCCATTCATGTTGTGTGCACACACACACTGGGAGAAATTACAGGCGCTCTGCTCGGGGTTGCCTTGACAACTTCGAGGCATCCCTGTGCGTGGGGACTGGTGGCACAGCAAAGTTTCCCAGGCCCCCTGGGGAAGGGGAGGGGAGAGGAAGAGAGGAGGCAGAGGTGCTGGAGCCAGCGGCCGTGTGGAGGACAGAGCAGCAAGCAGGATGAAAGGGGCACATACATCTCCTGCGGGACAATGGGAGTTTAGCTGGCTGGCTGTGAAAGGACACACTGAGGATACAATGGTCTGTGACACATGAAAGCTTTGGAGCGACCTTTATTGCTTCTCCATTAAGGACCCTTCCAGAGTCCCATTCAGCACTAAGAAATCTTGTCAACATCTTAAAATATAAAGAAAACAACCCCCTTCATTTTATCACGTTGTAAAAACAGATTTAAAATATTTTTTTTAGATAATTCTTGTGGTCGGTATGCTGGAAGCTTTTGCAGTTTCGGCTCTGCACAGTACCAAGTGTCCCCCTTGTGAGTTCCTTGAGTGCCCATTAACTTCAGTGGGAGGGAAGGCTGCCCAGCAGCTTCCCAGCAAGGGCTCTCTGAGGTGAGAATGTGCTTCCTCCTCATATAGCTTTTGTTCATACTTAGGCCTGTTATCCCTCTGCTTTGTGCCACGAGTGGTTAGAGCTCAAGAAGGAAGGAGTTGCTGTTCCCTACTTTCAAGCTGAGAAGTCATTTATATGATAAGCAAGAGCAGGAATGAGACTGAGCAAACTAAAATAAGGGGCCATATAGTCACAGCCAGAGTGCATAATAGGAAACCAAGCTGGAAAGCAGTTTATAAAGAAAAGAGCATGACTCTTGCTCCCTGACATATCACTTGCACATGGTTCACCACTCAATCCCAGAATCAGTCCAAGAAAGAAATAGGATCACAAGCTCTAATCCTTCAACATAGCAATCTTTAGTGGTAAGGTATGCCTTACACTGACTCCTAGTGATTTTTGGAGTGTAGGAGACTCAACATAGTATCAAGTGTGGAGTACAAAGAAAGATCAGGCTTGGTTAAAGCAGTAAGCACGTATGCCTGCGAACCCTCTAGACTGACAGTCTCAGCAGCTGGTCCTGAATCTATTGCCTGGCAAGGGCAGGGTACTGGGAACTGACTGATTTAACATCTGTGCTTTTCCAAACCTTCCTACCAAACTATATAGTTTAACCCTTTCATGTTCAGGATGTAAAACAAGTTTAAAGCTGATCTTTGCTAAAATGAAAAAAATCACAGCCCATTGCTGCTACTTTAGAAACAGCAAGTAACAACACAAAATAGCAATTAAAATACACAAAGATAAAGTTGACTGGACTAATATGCATGCATTCATTTTTTACTTTTTAAATTACAATTCATTTTAAGTTACATACTGATACTTTAAAAATAAAATTTGTAACAAACACTGTCTGATATAAACATTGTGCAACTCAGTAGCAGATCTGAAATTCTCAAAAAATTATTAACTTTATTTTTATGCATTGGTTAATTATATTTGCATTATTTTGCATTTGCATTATTCTGAGGACTCTAAAAAAAACCTGATCCTCCATCCACCGACAAGAGGGTTATAGGACTTACTTCCTGTTTGTAAAGATAAGAAAACTATTTATTACTTGGTAGTATTTAACATTTTCCTCCCACAATTTCAAAACATAAATGTAAACTTACCACAACCATTATCATCCAGTTTTACAGACAGAAAAGCTGAGCAGAGAAATGAAGGATCAAGTGCTTCAAATGCTGGATTTCCATTTTCAGTTTCTTGCTGTGTCAGTAAGACTTTGTTCTTCCACTATAATGGCACATACAAATCAAGCAATTCAGGGTGCAAATCTAGTGATCTCCCTTTGCAATTCATTCTGTGGGTACAAATCTTACTGGCTCTAATGGCTTCTGCCAAAGGGACAGGCAAATGCTAGCTGAAATGGAAGGGTAAGTATGAAGCATGTGATTGGTTTTATACTTCGAAGATTTGATCAGAGCCTGGAACACAGCCTTGATCTCAGTTACATCAGTGACTAGAGTACTTTCACTGTAACTCCAGTAGCACACATTTCTTCCTTTTGAAGACAGTCAGTAGTAAGCTATATCTACTATGATTTGAGAAAACATTTAGTTTTGCCAGGTCATGATTCTAGTTTTATGTTTCCCTATTATTTATATTCATGCAGTCCTGTTGCCTTATTTTAAATGCTTTCTCCTCTGAGACAGGTACCCAGAGCAGAAGGTGGTCAACTTTTGTTATATTTTATATGTTCAAAGATAAATCTAGAGAAATGTGTGGGCAGTCTGGATTAGACAGTGCCATATAGGGGTCCATAGGAGAAGATAATAAAGCAAAGTGATCCTTTCCTGACCTCTTTTTTCATTCTGCACTTTGAAAGCTTGATTCCAACAGGAAGCATCAGCACTGTTTTGAGACATCATGTTGCCCTCCAGATGAAATATGGGGAAGTTATTGACTACTTGAAATTTTAAGGAGAAGGGGCAAAGAGGCATTTTAAGGAGAAGAACACTAACTGCACCTGTTTGGAAAGAGAAAGAGCATTTCCATTTCTGACAGTCCTCATGAGACACTCCTTCTCAGATATTCAGAGCTCTTTCCCTGGCAGAACTTCACCTTCATTTAAAAGACACAGTGCAGCCCTGTTGGTGCAATCTGATGAACAAACACTTCAGCAGATGCCATAGTGAGCACCCTAGGATTCACATTAGATCAGATGCATTAAGACAAGCCAAGAATTAGGATTAATGTTGCAAGTTTTGCAAAGCTTATAAAAGACTCTAAATGCTTATTCATGCAATAGTAAGGATTTTCTGAAACTAGCTAACAGCATTTAATCTGCTTTAAACTCCCATGGCTTGGGACAGAGGTAGACTGAGGTCATTCCGTTAGGGATTGAAGAAAACCCTTTATACACATTAATTGTAGCAAACACATTATCAACGTCACTTGAGGGTACTCTCTTTTCTTTCTTACTATTACAAATTAGGTGCAGCACATTTCTAAGGCACATTTTTCAGACTATGGTAACTATGCTAATCAAAAACCATGAACTGGCTCACTGGAGTACAGGGAGTGCCACACTGCATCAGACCAATAGTCTTTGCTTTTAACAAAGCACAGAAAGCTGTAGCTCTTGTAATAGAAAATTATGTAATAACAAGCATTAGGGGTGGGATGGGAAGACAGTGGCAGGTATGAGCTGCAGAAGAGGGCCAACTTACCTTGTGGAGCTTTAAATATACTGGTCATCAAAACTCTTGCACAAAACCATTTTCATCATGCTGAGTTTATACTCTTTACTCACAACTGTATGAGGTGAATGTCCTTGTGCTTAAATTTACTAGGAATTGCTGCCCTGGATAGTAAAGCATCAGGGAAGATGGGAGTCCGAGCAGTAGTCTACTACATGAGTACTACGATCATTGCTGTACTGATTGGTATAATCATTGTGGTCATCATCCACCCTGGGAAAGGTACTAAAGAAAACATGCACAGAGAAGGCAAAATTGTGCAAGTGACAGCAGCAGATGCCTTTCTTGATTTAATCAGGTATGGCTATGATATTGCACATTTTCTGTACCAATAGCAATGACAGTAATAATTAGATTCACATGAGAACAAAAGTAGAGAATTTTAGACAGTGACTGCATAAACTAGACAAATTTCTTTCAACTATGTGATACCAATATCTCTAACCCCTGCAATGCTACAAAAGAATACGTGGATTTATTTTCAAATCAAGCTGTTGCAAGGGAAGAAACTGCTTTTAATATTCAAAGAAAGATTCTTTCTTTCATGCACAAAAGAAAGACTTCTGTTCTGCTATCTGCATGGGTCTTCTCCCCTCCTTCCATAGGGCAATCCTTATTACCAAATTCCTCTGCTTTCCTTTACTTCCAACTTTCAAAAGTTTTCTCACTTCACTTGAATCCCTGATTTAGCTATTCATCTTAATTTTAAATTGTAGCTGCCAATCTAGGTGCATCTATTCAAACTTGTTAAATTGTATGGATGGGAAATAAATTCCAGGAACAGGCAAGTAAAATGCTTGAAATAAGGGGCACAGATATAAAATCTTGTTTTCTCCTTGCTCAGAGACTC